>NC_140491.1:49083802-49483802 GCF_964271855.1 Acomys minous | reverse complement strand
CTCCAGGGAATGACCAGGATAAAATGAGCTAAACCTCTGAGCTCCACTTCTCCTCCCTTCCCCCCCCCCCCCCGGGGCATTTTCCAAACCTCTGATTGACAGATCCTACAACATAAGCATTCAAACATTCTTAGGGCCACAGTCACAAATTTGAGGATAGCCTGGTCCACACAGTGAGTCCTTGTCTTAAAAACAAAACAAAACAAACAACAACAACATGGAAGAAAAAAACCTGGAAAATATACAACAGAAGACAAACTAGAATGAGTGGCTCCACAGCAGCAAAAACTCCAACTACCCAAAGGGTTACCATGGCAACAGATGCAAGCTTCGGAAAGCACATGATCTGCATGCATACATTACTGTGTAATTCAAGGCTGATTTCTGTACCCCTCATATCTGGTTGCAATCCTTGTTTTGAGAATCTCCTGTTTCAATGTTGTATATGCTCCCCAATTGTCCCCTGATATGCCAATAAAGCATCTTACAGCCAATCACTGAGCAGGGGAGACATTAGGGATGGGCTTCCTGCCAGCCATGGGAGGAGGAGTTAGAGGAGGAGGTAAGGGGATTGAGCCATGGGAGGGGTCCAGGAGACATCAGGGGAGCAAGCTAGAACAGGGAAAGCTACAAAGCGCAAGTATCTCTGGGACGCATGCTGGGAGGAAGCCAATTTATCTTAGAGGATTAAGAATAGAGTAATTCACTGGGCATGGTGGCTCACGCCTTTAATCCTAGCACTCGGGAGGCAGAAGCTGGTGGATCCCTGTGAGTTCGAGGCCAGCCTGGTCTACAAAGCAAGTCCAGGACAGCCAGGGATACACACAGAGAAACCCTGTCTTGGGAAAAAAAAAAAAGAATAGAGTAATAATTGCTGTTATTGTGTTGTAAAGCTTATTATTAAACAAATATAAAAGAGCCTCAATTATTTATGTGATAGCCTGGTTAAGAGAGAAATGGAAAAACAAACACGGTTTTATAAAAGTAACAATGATTAGCCAACAAACCAAGGCCTACCCAGTCTCAAAGGCAACGCCTTTTTATTCACTGTTTACTCAGTAACAATGTAAGAACAGTACCAAGGAAGCTGACAATTCATACTGTTGTAACACAGGCATGCCCGCCTGTGTGCGTGCGTGTGTGCGTGCATGTCTGTGTCTCTGTGTGAAGCATGTACATGCCATAGTGCTTGTGTGGAGGTCAAAGGACACCCGGCAGGAGTCAGTTCTTCCCTTCCCACATGTGGGTCCTGAGGACTGAACTCATCCCTAGGCGCAGAGGCAGGCACCCCGACCTGCCCCGCCATTCTGTCAGCCCTTAGCCTTCTTTTTTGAGGCAGGGTGGGTCTCTCGTTGAAGTTGGAGCTTACCTGTCAGCTAAGCTGGCTGGCGATCACCTAAGAGTCTGCCTGTCTCCATCTACGCCCAGCACTGGGATTGGACATGCACTGCCAGGCCCAGCCTTTAGGTGGGCGCTAGGGATTTGAACCCAGGCCTTCAGGGTTGCTCAGTAAGCACTTGACCCACTGAACCATGTCCCCAGGCCCTTTGTATTCTGTTTGGCCAGTGCCTGCTGATACTTGTCATGTGCACTCTTGTCACCCAGCAGTTGCACTTCTTGGGAGCTGAGCTAAGTGACAGGCATTACGGCTGTTCCACACAGCGCTCTCTGGAAGAGAAACAATGTAAACAATCTTCATCAGCCCTCAAAAGGGAAGTTAAGGAAACCATGGAGCCCTTCCACAGCTGAAACAGATCTGTTTGAGTCGGCACATGAGGATCTTCAAAAATACAGTGGGGCCGGAGAAAAGGGCGTGTGGTTTAATCTAATCTCACAGGCGCATAGGGAGGCACGTGGGGGAGGGGGACCTGCCCTTCTCTGCTTTAGGAACTTTTTTTTTTTTCTTTCAGATGCTCCACTGTAACAAACTATGTGGCTCTCTTGGGAAGAGAGTGAGATGGAGGGAGGTGATGAGAGATGACTAAATTGTGCGCCGCATACCTTAGAATCATTTAACCATTTCACAGCGTTATCCTCCCTACGTATGTGTAATTCTCACAAACAGGGATAGGGACAAATGGGCCACAGGAATGCCTGCTCACACTGACACCTGCGGCTAGGAACAGGTGTGCCCAGGGGTCACATCAGGGAAGCCACCACACCAGTGCACACAGACCAACCTGCCAGGCAGCAATCAGAGAGGGACTGGATCATTTGACGCATGCGTGGCACAATCCCCATGAGCCGGAGGAGCAGAGCCGCCCATGGCGATGGGCCCTGCAAAGAAGGGACATGACTGCAACCAGGTGTGGAGGGACCATGGGTCAGGTACCTGTCATCCAACCAGGCTGGAGGCCTCAACCCACCCTCAGCCTCCAGGTTGCTGCAGCAGCTCACAGCTACAGATGCTGGTGGCCACCGGCGTGGGGCTTGGGCACAAGGAAAGGACATCCACTCGGGCATTCACTTGCCATAACCTCCTAGGCCTGCTCTGAGCCGTGTGGTCAAAGAGGTGACAGAACCAGCAGGAGGGTCTGATAGGTGAAAAAAAGAACACATTGGGAAAAGCAAAACATGACAGGTGTACCCCTACTCAGACCGTAAGACTGACAGCCTTTCCGGAAGCCCCCCCTCAGGTCCGTCATGTCACGTCCAACCGTGCCCTTGTGAAAGCCCAGCCCTTTAGTGCTTTTGTCTCACACTCACTGTCCTCCACTACCAGGCAATGGTCAACTGTCCATACTCTTTCCACTCTGTGGGGCAATGTCTATGCCCACAGGACGGAGCCCTTTCTGCCTTAGCATCCCATCAGTAGTCGAACAGTCTTCCCTCCCCTAGCTCTGCAACCACCTGTACACCCTCTGCTCATCTGCCCCGCCCGGCAGAGCCCAGCATCTCACCTCTGCTTCCTCATGGCCATCGTGGTGTTCTGAACGAGATGGCTTGGATGTTTGAATGCTTAGTCCCCTGTTGACAGAACTGTCTGGGAAGGATTGGGAGGTGTGTCTTTGTCGGAGGATGTCACTGAGGGTGGGGGGCTTTGAGGCTTTAAAAGACCTTACCGAACCCAGTTTCTCTCTGCCTTCTACCTTCTATAGATTAGGGTTGTAAGTCCTCAGCTCCTGCTCCAGCGCCATGCCTGTCTGCCTGTTGCCATGCTCCCTACCATGACAGTCATGGACTCACTCTCTGTGACTGTACGCAAGACCCCAGTTAAATGGCCCCTTGGTCATGGTATCTCTTCCCAGTGATAGAACACCTTTCTGGTGGATGTGTGCTGTGCATGCGCATGTTTGTATATGTATGCCTGTGTGTATGTGCTTGTGCCTGTGTGTGTCCTTATAGGGTGTTCTTCCTGTGTGTGTATATGTGTGTGATACATGTTCGTGTGTGTTCTTGTGCAGTGTCCTTACATATGTGTGTGAATGCATGTGCCCATGCATGTAGGCATGCATGTATGTGCCTGTGTGTTCCACTATAATGTTCTCATGTGTGTGCAAATGTGTACTGCGCCTGAGTGTGTGTATGTGTGAATGCACATGCATTTCTGTCAAACTACAATAGGAATCTGAATGGCTTTGCCATAAAGATTACATCTGCAGAGACCTTATTTTCCCAAATAAAGTCACACAAGTGCAGGGCACTAGGACATAATGCAGACCCTAGGACTGGCTTTGGCATCACTGGAGCCTAGTGCTGCACTTGATACATAGCAAGACTCTAGTCCCCATGAATGGCCACTCAAGAAAGAACAATGAGACCTGAGCAGGGAGCAAAGTGGCTTAGAGAAGGAGGTTGCACCCAGGGAGGCAGAGCATCGCCACCTTTAAACCCTGCCTCGGGATGGAGAGCAAGGTGCATTGGAGGCCCTGATCTTCACAGCGTAGGGTCCAGGGTTGGCCCGCAGGAAGGTCCTCCCAGAGGCAAGAGCTAGCAGGGGATGGCTCTTCAGGAAAGTAGTGACAAGAACAGAATCTGTCCCGGAAACATTACACACAAGGCAAGTGACAGAGGAGTCCCCATGCAGGGAGGTGGTCAGGTGCAAAGATGATGAGGAACTGAATCAGGGCTGTGACAGCATGGCCTGAGGGAATGAGTGCAACCCAAAGAAAACGTGACAGGAAAGGGACAGACAGGGCCAGGCTGCAGGTGGTAAGAGGAGGAGG
Organism: Acomys minous; assembly: GCF_964271855.1. Classification (NCBI taxonomy): domain Eukaryota; kingdom Metazoa; phylum Chordata; class Mammalia; order Rodentia; family Muridae; genus Acomys; species Acomys minous. Next base: position 49,479,636 of record NC_140491.1, on the reverse strand, counting down.
GAATGGGTCTCACAGGAGGAGGAGGAGCAGGGCGTGTGGGGTGGGGGGTGGGGGGTGGGGGGGGGCAGGGGGGGGCAGGGGGCTAGGGCTCAGGGCTAGAGATACAGATGGGGCCTGGGGATGCAACAAATCTAAAAGGAAGGTGTGTAGTTTAACATCATGGACACCACTCAATTAAGAAAGCAGACTCCTGGGCATGTATGTTTGTTAGGTAGCCACAGGGGCGGGCTGTTTATGCAGAGGAGCTACATGAGACCCACTTTGTAAACAATTCATTTGTCGTGTGTCTTTTTACATGCATACCTGGTGCCCAGGCTCTCAGCAGCAACTCTTTTATTATGCTAGGAGTAGATAAAAAAATGACTTTCACATGACCACTCCTGCCCCACAGAATAAAATTCAATGCCCACTAGGAATGGGCTTCCCAGGCCGGGGGCCAGCAGAGGGACGCCATCTGGCCCGTGTCCTCTATGCACAGGCTCCACAGAGCTTCTCCCGCAGAGCCACGAGCATCACCCAGTAGGAGAGGCTCCCATCAAGGGAGTGGGGAAAAGAGCCTCGACAGGAGACAGCAGGCTGGACACCGGTTCCCACTGCCTGCACCCAGCTGGGACATTGTCACCACAGTGTGAGGAGAAGGCCGCATCATGCACCTGAAGATGTGGCGTGACTTTGGTGAGCCTCCTCTTGGACCATGAGTTGTGGGAGGCCCTCTCATCCCGCTGGAGACGCAGGGGTGAGAGTTCGACCTTGGGCATCTGTGACCGAGCCACTCCGGCTCTTCCTCGGCACAATAAACATGGCGAGGGTTCTCCACTCCCAGCTAGTTTACAACTGAGGTGCTTGAGAATGCCTGGAACCCAGTGTGAGCTGCTATTGCCATGGGGACAGGCAGGCCACTGGCAAGATGGGGGAGATGAAGTGAGAAGGGACCAGGAGGCCCAGCTGCACTCTGAAACCCTTCCTGGGGGTTCTTTCTTTGGACAGAGGCAGATGTTGGCCTTGGGCCTCAAAGCTCTCTGTCCCTCCTGGAGGAGCACTCCCTTGACCTTTTTACCCAGGCTCCATTGCTGGCGAGCCAACATCCCTGGAGGACAGCTGACTCAAGGGCAGTCCCCACCTTAGGAATGTCTCCTCCAAGGTTGGACCAGGCTATCCCAGGTTAGCTGCTGGGGCCATTCATGGCCCTCACAAATTTGAAAATAAAAAGAACTTGGGCTGAACACACCCGAGTCCCTCCAGAACAGGGGGAGGCAAACTGTGGGGAGAGACGTTAAAAATACTCCTGAACACCTGTGTGCCAAGCCGGCAGTGTGTCTGTACGTGCCAGGGCAACGCTGCCTTCTCTGCTTTTGAAGCCATGCATCTGAAGGGCAGAAGGGCAACCCAGGGTCAGCTGCCTTTGCCAAAATAAGGCTGGCTCAATCCATTCCGTCTCGTTATCCTTTGCCTTAAGGACTCTAGCAGGAGGACTCAGCTCACAGCCATCATACACTTTGTCTAACTGTGTGGCTTATCCATAATATAAGCAACAACCACACACAAAAAAGCATATGCAACACAGTCTTTGAACTGGGCCTGGGACTGGGTATCGCTAGGTATCAGCTATAGGATTTAGTGACCCTCCAGTGAGATACGAGACTGCCTTAATTATTAAGGAGGTTTTAAGTTGTTCAGAGTATGGGTAAAAATAGGTAGCCTGATTACATTACAGGTATGCAGCATGCTAAAAATATACCCACACCTCACAACTTGATCTAACTGTGGAAAACTTTTTGGCTATGAAGGTAAATTTTTGAAGCAAGTGACAGGTAAATCTCAGGTACACTCTTTTCCAAAAACAAACAAACAAACAAACAAACAAACAAACAAAAAAAGAATGCCCACTGCTTAGCTGGCCTGCTGGCATTTCTCTTGATTTCTTATTGTATGAAACATGCCAGCAAGGACATCAGAGTACAGCCATGAGTCAGCCGTCCTTCCAAAGAATCCCTAAGAATCCCTCTCTAACAGCGTCCATTCATTCAGCCCAAGTACAGGCTAGTGAAGGAAAAGAAAATACTCTGAGGTAGAGAGAAGTGATGAGAAAAATGTAGATGGAGGACATGGATTATCCTTCCTCCCTCACGACCTTCTCTCTCTACAAAGCACCAGTGGCAGGCAAATGGTACCTGGATACCCATCGGTCTGCCTAATCAGGCAATGCTACATTCTTGGCATGCATCTCCACAGCACTGCAGCACTGCTGCAGCTCACACTGACCCCCAAACCTGTACATCGCCTCATAAATCTTCACCACCTTTTCCTTTCATCGGCACCGCCTTGGATGACCCAAGGCACGGGCCCTCCAGAGTCCTTTCTGATACACAGAGCTAAGGCTAGGCAGGCGGAACAAAACACACAGCCCAGCCCACCAGGTGAACCCACCAGGACCCAGAGGGTTCATTGAGACCCACTGGGTTAGACTCCACATGGTTTGGGATTTAACATAGACCTCCAGAGCCTTGAGGGTAGGGTCCCTTTACCTCCACTTCACTCTACATTCCTTCACCAACCCCCAACACACCAAAAGCTAGGCAATAACACCCCCCCCAGCAGCCCACCCACCCAACTCAAGGGGTTCCCAGATCTGTCTGACCTTGCCAGGTGATGGAGATGGGGACCGACTGGTGGTAGGAACGAAGGCAGAGATGGCCCATCAAGTTTAAACACATCTCCCCCTTCAGCTGATGGCTCAAGGCAGGAGGGGGCAGCTTTAAGAGCTGAGGAAGCCCTAAGGCTCCTCTGGCTGGGTAGTTTCCCAGAGTGACCTCAAACTGCTTACTCAGAGGCACAAGCAGCCCGGAGAGGGCTTTTCCTGTTGACAGCCACCACTGGAGTTTAAAACCCCCTCTCCGTGCTGGGAGCACGGACACACACACACACACACACACACACACACACACACACACACACACCTGCCTGCTCAGTGTCCATTCCAGAGCATAGTTGCCTGAGTAGAGCTCACAGCTCTCAGGTGCATGGACAGGATCCGCACCCTTGAAAGCCTGCTGACTGCACCCCAGGAGCTAGGGAGAGGAGAGGGAGGTGCTAGGGAAAGGGTTTACTTCTCTCTTGCAGCCTCAGGAAAGGCTGAAGCCTGCCTGCCTTTACTAAAAGATGGCTGGCCTCTATCTAGGCTGAATTCCAGTCCCTGGGCTTCCCAGAGCCAGTCAGTCCCCAGTACAGAGAGGGTAAGGTATCTCCCTTGGGACATAGCCTGGCCAGAGTCCTTCCCCACGGCTGAACTGCGGGCTGTATATAAGGTGAGAAATGCCTCCTCCTGTCCAACTTCTGGCTAAATCCTTTGTCCCGGGTATGAGGGCAAAGGGTCTTCGACCCAAGACTGAGGTTAGCTTCGAGTTCAGCCCTCCAGGCTGCTATCAGCTAGAGCCCGGGAAAGGCTCAAGCGGCCGGTCGCCCCGGGGCCCTCCTGCCCAGCCCGGTCAGCCCGCCGACTCACCCCAGGGAGGGGCTCTCCGGAATGGATGTGGATCCGGCCCCGGGGCCGCCGGGGCTCAGGCAGGTGCCGCCTTCCCGCCGCGCTCTCAGCGCGTCCCGGTGCTGTGCCGGCTGCCGCCGAGCTGAGCCCGCGAGGAGGGCGGTGCTGGGTTAGGAGATGCGCTGCGCCCGGGGCCCGCCTCCCCGCCGCGCCCGCCGCTTCAGCACCGCGGACAGCGGCCAGCCCCGCGCATGAACGGCCTCACCGGAGGCCAGCGCTCCGCCCGCCCGCGCCCCAGGCCTCTGCTGTGCGTCTCCAGGCACCAGCCTGGACAAAGGCTAGCTACTGTGGAGGGACGTGCGAGGTTGGCAAAAGCGCAGCTCAGCCTCTTAAAGCGCACCGGCGTGGTCCGGAATCCGACCCGGCACCCAGGGCGCTTATCTGGGCCCAATCAAGACAGGGGAGGAAGCTGGCTCCTCGCGTGGGTCCAGCAAGGGAGGGGCCCAGAGAAGGTCGGTGCTCCAGCCCTCACGTCTCCGCTATCATATGTTCTACCTCTGTCTCCTGAACTAGAGGTTGAGATAGGAAGTGTTGGGGTTCCATCAGGCCTGCAATTTCACTTCTTCCCACCCACCGCCCCATTCTTGGTGTCAATCAGCCAACAGATGGGGCTGCTAGAGCTTGGTGACATCACCCAGAGCCACTTCCACGTTGTTTTCATTTCTGTAAAAAAACCCCTTCTGCTGTTCCTTTTTCACAGCCAAAAGTGCCCGGATAAGATGGAGGTGTCCTTCTGACTTGGCTTCCGACACAGAGCAGCAACGTGTGACCCTCATCCTCGTTTCTCCTCTGGGATGGGTGAGGGCTGTTCTGCCAGCAAGCCTGAAGAAACTCAGGCAGTCTAGAGAACCCACAGTGAGTGGCCACAGAAGCCCCAATCCCTTCTGGCTTCTCTTAAGCCTTCCATAATCGAGGTGAGGAGAGCCCTTCCTTCCCTGAACTACAGAGGCAACTCCTGCCTAATTCTTTTTACAGCGCCACCCCAACTTTTTCTCTCGGTTAGTTAAAATCCAGAAGCATTTTTATTTTTACCTCTGGCCTACTTCCCCGCCCCTCATCTGAACAGGGAAGACAGAACACGGCAATTTAAAAGTCTGGGTTCATAAATCCTATCCGAGCGCGTGAGAGGGTCTGCACACGCTTTTGGAGAGTGGCTGCTAAGAAAGAGTACAGTCTGAAACACTCGCCAAGGGAAACATGGTGCATGGGAAACACGGTCCCGGGCAGGGGCGCCTTCCTTTTCATAAGGAAGAAGAATACAGCATGCCTTAAGAAGAGATGGCGCCTGCTCTTGGGAACTTTTTCCTCCTGGGTTGCTGCATCCAGCCTTGGTATGAGGGTTGTGCCTAGTCTTACTGTATCTGGTTATGCTGTGTTTGGTTGATATCATGGGGGAGGCCTGCTCTTTTCTGAAGAGAAATGGAGGAGCAGTGGATTGGGGGGGGGCACAACATGACACCAGGAAGAGGAATGGGGGGGGGGGAGAAAGGGTACAGGGAGGCGTGGAGAGAGGGGAGGCTGCCACGTGGATGCAGCGTATGAGAGATGAATAAAAACCAACAAAACAAAACAAAAAAGAGATGGGACCACTAACTCTTTGAAAATTACTTCTCATCCCTTCTTTCTCCTTTTTTTAAAGTAATGTACTGCCAATCCTCAAAAGGAAGAAATAATTAAAATATGCCCAGAGCACCAGGTTCCATAGGCTTCCTGCTGCAGCTGGCGTAGACCTCCAGAGCACAGAGTACCAAGTGGACAGGCATCCAGCTCTTCTTTGTGCATTACCTCATTTGGAATGGGAAGTCAGGAAGATTTTGTGACAAAGGATCCCTTCAGTTTAGCTCCTTTGCCTAATTTATGGCAGGCTCAGCATTTCCAAGGATGTCTGCATCCTCATATCAGAGACTAGTGAGAGCCTCAGAAAGCCTCACTCTCACATGCATGCATATGTGCATGCATGCCTGTGTGCACATGTTTGAGCATGCACACACACACACACACACACACACACACACACACACACAAATGAACAAAGTTAAAATTTTCTAGTCACACACCTATATTTATCTGGGCTTCAAAAGACTTGATTTGGAGCAGAAAGAGCCTGCATGGTGGTACACGCCTGTAATCCCAGCACCCAGGGAGGCAGAGGCAGGTGTTTCTCTGTGAGTGTGAGGCTATCCTGGTCTACAGAGCGAGTCCAGGACAGCCAACACTACACAGAGAAACCTTGCCTCAAAAAAAAAAAAAAAAAAAAAGGCAAAAAAGAAAAACAAAGCAAAAACCCAAAAAAGAACAAGAAAGAAAGAAAGAAAGAAAAGAAGCAAACAGCCCAAGCCATACAGCAAGGTTTTTAATTGTCTGGTTAGTCCATTATTTTCTGGTTCTGGAAAAGCTTGAAAACTAGAACACACATCAATGATTCTCACTCAAGGGCTGGAAGACAGAGCCGCACCAAGCCCTCTCCCACTTCAGCCCCTCGCATGGGTCGAGGTGGAGGGGATGGAGGAGACCATTTTACCTTCTCTCTAGATACGCTCATCCTGGTGGGCAGACAGGCATTACCAGTGATGCTGACAAGCAGTGAACCACACTCACCACATCAGCCTATACCATCATCTTCTCCACAGATGTACCAAACCCAAGTAAACGCAGCATTAGCTGGCCCAGCCCTGCTGCTTCACTTCCTGTTATGCCCCGAGCCATAGGCATATCCACAGTCCACTGCCCCACCCATGACACAGACATAGACACACACACACACACACACACACACACACACACACACACATGCTGCCGCCACCTCCTCAGCCCATCCCTTCCTTCTGTTCCCAGTCACCCTCCTGCTCTCTCTCTCTCTCTGAGCCTCTCTTCCCCCATCTAATGCCCGGAATGTTTTACAGGAGTCCAGATTGTCTGCTTAAGGTGGAGGCCTAGTCAGCTCCCATCCAAGTAGATCATAGAACCACTGAGTTGTGCTGGGTACTTCTAGAATGAGCAGACTGGGAACCGCAGAATTTGAAATGAACTTTGGGACTCCGTCTGGCCACCACCATCCTCTATTCATTCCCGGGTCCACATCTTGTCAGGTCTAAAGAAGCTGGTCTGGAGCAGTTCTGTCTTCCTGGTAGGGGGGGAAGAAAGAACCTCTAAGCTTACAGGAAGTGCACAGGCCTCTCCAGGGTGCTTAAAGGTCCCGGGGACCCTTCCAGTATCTACAAACAAAATGTCATAGCAAAGAGAACCCAGCAGGCAGACGGAATGGTCTCTTGCACCCTCGTCATGCCTCAAAACCACATCCATGTTCTGTCGAATCGAGAAGGCCTTTGTGAACGTCCATCAAAGCTGTAGCTGATGTGACGCCTCTCTAGCCAGGGCTAGAGAAGGATCGTAAGTGACATGATCACCCGGTCACACTGCTGTCGGTACCTCAGTGGCCATAAGACTGGCTGATTTCTGCCATGTCTTTCAGCTTTTAAAACCCAATGCCTTGGGGACTCCGGTGGTAACTGAGCCAGTAAAGTGCTTGCTGTCCAGGCAGGAGGACCAGAATGAAGTCCTTCACACACAAAGGTGGGTGTGGGGTTCACACTTATAATCCTAGCACCAACAAGGTGGAGACACGCAAATCCCTGGGGCTCGGTGGCCAGCCAACCTAGCCTACATGTGAAGCCACAGGTCTCAGTGGGAGATCATGTCTTGGAAAATGGGGTGGATGGCATTCAAGAAACAACAGCTGGGACTGACAGGCTGACTTCTGGTCTCTCTCTCTCTCTCTCTCTCTCTCTCTCTCTCTCTCTCTCTCTCTCTGTGTGTGTGTGTGTGTGTGTGTGTGTGTGTAGGCAAGCAAGGGTTCAGAAGGAGAAAACACAGAATTACACCACTCCACATGTGGAAATAAAGGTTTGTTCGGGGGAAATTTCAAAACTGCCATGGCTGTCTTCAGGGGTGCAGAACAAATGGCAAAAGGTAGGCAGGAGGGAGTCTGTAAAATGGAACAGCCTGGAAGTTGACAGCAGCTGTGGGAGCGAGTGGGGGGGGCACTATAATTACAGATGTGTTACAGATGTGTGCTAATAGGGAACTAGATGCTCCACTTGGCTGAGATAGGGGCAGATAAGGGAGGCAGGGGCTGTGGTTGCTTGAATGAGAATGTCCCCCCAAAGATTCATATATTTGAATGCTTAGTCGCCAGGGAGTGACACTATTTGAAAGGATCAGGAGGTGTGGTCTTGTTGGAGGAAATATATCACTGGGGTTGGGGTTTGAGGTTTCAAAAAGCCCCCAGCCAAGCCCAGGGTCTCCCTCTCTACCTACAGATCGGAATGCAGCTCTCAACCTGCCACTTCCCCCTCCCATGATGATAAGAGACTGAACCTCTAAAACTGTAAGCGAGCCCCCAATCAAATGCTTTCTTTGATAAGAATTGCTTTGGCCATGGTGTCTCTTCAGAGCAACAGAACAGCAACTAAGACAGTGGCTTTTCCTGACAAACAGAAACTGGCTTTACAAGTTCCTGAGGAATACAGACTTTAGGCTTCTGTTTATCCACCAGGAATCTCTCTGTTTACCCAGTCAGAATTCAGCCTGATCTGAGCCCATGGTCTTATTTGAGACACACTTTGGACCTAACAGCGTGCCTGTATGCATCATAGAAACAAGAACTGTGTTTTTTTTTTTCTGGCCATGCTGTTACACATCTATAGTCCCAGCACTTGGTAGACTTAAGGCAACAGTAATTCAAGACCAGCTTCAACTACACACTGTTTGAGGTCAGCTTTTCCTACAAGACCCTGCCTTAAAAAGCCAGGCATTGTGGTGCACGCCTTTAGTCCTAGCACTTGGGAGGCAGAGGCAGGCGGATCACTGTGAGTTCGAGGCCAGCCTGGTCTACAAAGTGAGTCCAGGACAGCCAAGGCTACACAGGGAAACCCTGTCTCAGAAAACCAAAAACAAACAAACAAGCAAAACCACTCAAACTTTTCAGAAATGTTTATGCACATGTGGTTCAAATGACAAACGTGCCAAGTCCATTCATCAATGGAGAAAGGGTAGTCTTTAACAATGTATGTGGTAGTTTGACTAAGAATGCCCTCCCTCCCATAGGCTTATGTATTTGAATGCTTAGTCATCAGGGAGTGGCACTCCTTAAGAAGGATTAAGAGGTGTGGCCTTGTTGGAAGAAGTGCGTCACTGGAGGTGGGCTTTGAGGTTTCAAAAGCCCGTGCCAGGTTCAGTGGCTCTTCCTTCCTGCTGCCCGTGGTTCCAGATATAGAACTCTCGGCTGCTTCTCCAGCACCATGTCTCCCTGTGTGTTGGCACATTCCACACCGTGAGGATAATAGACAAAATCTCTTGAAACTGTAAGCAAGCTCCAACTAAATGCTTTCTTTTATAAGTGCTGCCATGGTCATGACGGTGTCCCTTGACTGCAATAGAACAGTAACTAAGAGAGAAAGTTGATGCCAGAGAGCTGGGTATTGCTGTGACAGCCTGACCAAGATGCTTGTCAGCGGGATGTAGATTTTGGGACTTTGGATTAGGAAAGCAGTTGAAGGCTCTAGGGGGGCGGGGCTTAATGGGCCATCCTAGTAGGAGCATAGAAGATAGTGCAGAGGGGAAGATAAACCATGGAGGCCCAGCTCAAGAGGTTCCAGAGAAGAATTGGTAAGTGAACTAGAGACCATTCTTGTGATTTTTTTTTAGAAGAATGTAGCTACTGTTATCTGCCCCCCCAAAATCTCCCTGAGGCTAAACTTAAGAGTTTGGACTAATGACATTGGCAGAGGAGATTTCAAGACTGCTTAGGATCCACTGTATTGTGCGGCTATTAGTGGGTCACTCTTATGGTAGATCTATAATGAAAAGAGGGAGCTGAGCCAGAAAAAGAATACAAAAGACACAGTTTGATCGGCCAGGCGTGGTAGCGCACACCTTTAATCCCAGCACTCGGGAGGCAGAGGCAGGTGGATCTCTGTGAGTTCAAGGCCAGCCTGGTCTACAAAGTGAGTCCAGGACAGCCAGGGCTACACAGAGAAACAGTGCCTTGAAAAAACAAAAACAAAAACAAGACAAAAAGTAATTTTATCATTGGGAGGTCATCTTAAGATGAGGAGCTGTATTAAAGGGTAGCAGCATTAGGAAAGTTGAGAATCACTGACCTAGAGGAACATGTTCAGCCTTAAAAAGGGAGGAAATTCCACTTCAGTGTGGATTTCCTTCTGTCTGATATTTAAAGTTATTAATGAATCATTTACAATTATTTCATTGGTCTGCATGCATGTATGCGTTTGTGTGCCTGGTACCCCTAGAGGCCGGAAGAAGCCATCAGATCCCCCTGAACTGGAGTTGCCAGCTGCTGTGTGGATGCTGGGAATCAAACCCAGGTCCTCTGGAAGAGCAGCCAGTGCTCCTAACCACTGAGCCACCTCTCTGGCCCCCTTTCTTGCCTTTAAAAAAAAAGTGTGAGCCCAAGCTGGCCTTGTACTCAAAAGCCCTGTGGTCTCAGCCTCTTTGAGTGCTGGGATGACAAGCATATGCCATGGTGCCTGGCTTTTAAAATTTTTGAACACAGGGCTGGAGAAATGGCTCAGCACTTAAGAGCATTGACTGCTTTTCCAGAGGACCCAGGTTCAATTCCCGGCAACTACATGGCAGCTCACAACTGTCTCTAACTCTTAAGATCTGACACCCTCACACAGACATACATGCAGACAAAACAGCAATGCACAGAAAATAAATAAATTAAAAAAATTTTTTTGAACATGAACTTCTTTTCAGGTCTTTGGCTGTATGGTGTTGAATGTGTGTAGAAGTGAGGGATTTTTGTTGTCTTTTTTTTTTTTTTTTTTTTTTTTTTGCCTAGGGCTCTCTGAGTGAATCTGTAAGTTAATGTTTTTCACAAGACACTGAGAAGATTGGTGGCCATTGTTTCTTCCTCAGCTGCTTCTGAACTCTTTCCATGCTTCCTCCTGTGAGACTCAAATTAATACGTATGCTAGATCGTCTGTGTCTCCTATCCCTACACACTGCTGTGAGCGTTTTATTCTTTTTTCCCCCCAAAAAATCATCTTAGTTGTCCATCTCTGAGCTCGCTAAGCTTGGGTTCAGCTCTGCTCAGTCTGCTGTTGTGCCTGTCTGGTGCGGTCTTAGATTTAACCCTTGTGTGTCCCAGAACGTCTGCTCCTTTTATGTTTCCAGTTACACCGGGATGGACGGCTGTTTGCTCACTTTGTTCTCAATGTCTTTTCCTTTGACTGTGACCATAGACACTTTGAAATCAGCTTCTGGCCCATCTCCTCTCAGGCTCATGGCATCTCAGCCACCCGTGGTCTTGTGAGCTGGTGTCGCTTCTCTGGAATATTCTTTATTGCTATAAAAGCCCCACTGGCTTCCGGCCCTCTAGGGAGGTGCATTTTAAACACTTCTATGTGGCTGTGTAGATAGTCACACAGTATTAACTCCTGGGACTGGCTGTCTGGTGGCCATGGAGAGAAATGCTGGTCTCCTGTGACAGTTCCAGGTCACTCAGGGCTCTGCTCTGCCTGGACTGCAGGATACTGTTGACTGTGGAATTTGTTTTCCCTGGTTTTTGTTATTATGTATCACAGGATTTTGAAACAGTATAAACTTAAGCTCATTTACATAGGAAATGCCTTCAAAACTACCCACTGTTTTTTGACATTCTCTTCAAGTTTCTTTCTCCTTTTTTGCTTGCTTGCTTGTTTGTTTGTTCAAGGTCTCACTGTGTAGCCCTGACTGTCCTGGAACTCACTATGTAGACCAGGCCTGCATTGAACCCTGAGGTCTGCCTAATTGTCCCACCCAAGTGCTGGGATTACAGGTGTACACCTTCATGCCCTGCTTTCACTCACACATACCTCAGACAATCGTTGGTTTTTAAAAAATATTTTATTGTAGTCAAATACATTAAAAAAAAAAGGGCCGAGTAGATGACTCAGTGGATAAAACATTTGCTCCTACCTGTGAGAACTGGAAATTCAGGTCCCCAGAGCCCACATAAAACCTGGGGTGTGTGGCAGCCAGCTCACCTGTAATCACAGTGCTCTTGGGAGGCAGAGACTAGATCCTTGGAATAAGCTGGCTGACAGGGTTAGTTGAGCCAGAGAGTTCTGGGTTCAGCGACAGACTCTGCCTAAGTAAGGCAGAGACTGAGGAATAGACCTGACATCTGGCCTCCACACACGTGTGCCCACACACAAATGCATATACACAAGCATGAACACACATGTATATATATGCATGTGAAAAATTAATAAAAGCTTTAAAGTGGAAAAATAAAGCTTACTATCTTAACATATTTTAAAAATATTTTTATGCATGCCTCGACAACTTCACACACACATATATATGAGGTGCCTTAGTTGTGTCCATCCTTCGCTGTCCCCTCACCTCCCTCTAGACCTTCATGGCCTCTTTTTCCAACCTACCAGGAGCCACTTCCCCCCACACCCCCAAAATGACTCCTCCTCCCCGAGCAGCCATCAACTGCCAGTCGTCTTAGAGATCTTCAGGTGTGCGAGCCAGCGGCACTCAGCACCCCCAGAGCTTGTTCTGCCTTGAAAACCTGAGACTCTGTGCCCATCAGCTAATGATTTCCCACTTACTCCCTCTCCCCGCTGGCCCCTGCCAGCCACCATCCTACTGTCTACCTCTGTGAGTGTGACTTCCCTGGGAACTTCAGATGAGTGAATCATGTGGTTTCATTTTGTGTCTGGGTTATTTCACTTGGTGCCATGCATGTCCCCCAGGTTCATCCATGTTCTGACATGTGCCGGAATTTCCTTCCTTTTAAAGGCTGAATAGTGTGTCACCTGTAGGCACGTGCCACATTTTGTTCTCCCTTTATCTGGCAATGCACACTGGGTTTCGTCGGTGTGTCAGCGCGGTGGACCACGCAGCAATGACATTGCTATACAAGTGGACCACGAAGCAATGACACTGGTATACAGGCAGACCATGCTGCAATGACACTGGTATACAGGCGGACCATGCTGCAATGACACTGGTATACAGGCGGACCATGCGGCAATGACACTGGTATACAGGCGCACCACGTGGCAACAACACTGCTATACAGACAGACCGCACGGCAATGACACTGGTATACAGGTGGACCACGCGGCAATGACGACACTGGTATACAGGTGGACCACGCGGCAGTGACACTGGTAAACAGGCGGACCATGCGGCAGTGACACTGGTATACAGGTGGACCACACGGCAGTGACACTGGCATACAGGCGGACCATGCGGCAGTGACAACACTGGTATACAGGTGGACCACGAGACAGTGACACTGGTATACAGGCAGACCACACGGTAGTGACACTGGCATACAGGAGGACCACATGGCAATGATGGCACTGGCATACAGGCGGACCACGCGGCAGTGACAACACTGGTATACAGGTGGACCATGCGGCAGTGACAACACTGGTATACAGGTGGACCATGCGGCAGTGACAACACTGGTATACAGGTGGACCATGCGGCAGTGACAACACTGGTATACAGGCGGACCACGCGGCAGTGACAACACTGGTATACAGGCGGACCACGCGGCAATGATGGCACTGGCATACAGGCGGACCATGCGGCAGTGACAACACTGGTATACAGGCGGACCACGCGGCAGTGACGACACTGGTATACAGGTGGACCACGCGGCAGTGACACTGGTATACAGGCGGACCACGCGGCATTGACACTGGCATACAGGCGGACCACGAGGCAATGATGGCACTGGTATACAGGCGGACCACTCGGCAATGACGACACTGGCATACAGGTGGACCACGCGGCAGTGACACTGGTATACAGGCGGACCACGAGGCAATGACACTGGCATACAGGCGGACCACGCGGCAATGACGACACTGGCATACAGGTGGACCACGCGGCAGTGACACTGGTATACAGGCGGACCACGAGGCAATGACACTGGCATACAGGCGGACCACGCGGCAATGACACTGGCATACAGGCGGACCATGCGGCAATGACACTGGCATACAGGCGGACCACGCGGCAATGACACTAGCATACAAGCGGACCACGCGGCAATGACGACACTGGTATACAGGCGGACCACTCGGCAATGATGACACTGGTATACAGGCGGACCACGCGGCAATGATGACACTGGCATACAGGCGGACCACTCGGCAATGATGGCACTGGTATACAGGCGGACCACTCGGCAATGATGACACTGGTATACAGGCGGACCACGCGGCAATGATGACACTGGCATACAGGCGGACCACTCGGCAATGATGACACTGGTATACAGGCGGACCACGCGGCAATGACGACACTGGTATACAGGCGGACCACGCGGCAATGACGACACTGGTATACAGGCGGACCACGCGGCAATGACGACACTGGTATACAGGCGGACCATGCGGCAATGGCACTGGTATACAGGTACTTTGCTAGCTCCCACTTTCAGTTCCCTTGAGTATATCTATGTAACAGCGGGGGGCCACAGGGTGCCTGTTTTCAGGAATCAAGATAAGGCCCGTAGCGGCACCATTTTCCACTCCCACCAACATAAGAGTTCCAGATTCTCCCCAATACTGGTCATTGTCTGATTTAGCAGCCGTGGTAATGGTTGTCTGGGAGGCCCCCACTGTGCTTCTGACTTGTATTTCTGTCATTAGTGAAGCTGAACATCTTTTCACATGTTTGTCAACCATTTACATATGGTTGGCACATGGTCTGTTCAAGTTGTTTTCCCACTTAAAAGTTGAATTTATTTTGCCACAGTGCATGTGTGGAGGTCCATCACCCCCAAAAAATCTGAGAAGTCAGTTCTCTCCTTCCATTATGTGGGTTCTTGGGGAGAAAGCCACTGGGCCTTTTGAAACCTCTAAGTTCACCCCCAGGGACGCACTTCCTCCAAGGTCACCACTTCCTTTATTACATTTAGCATTGGACTTTTCTTTAAACTGTTTAATCTAATTGAGCACTGGTGCTCCTTTTCTCCTCAAACTGTGTCTTTTTTTCCCCAAGACAGGGTTTCTCTGTGCATCCTTGGCTGTCCTGGACTCACTTTGTAGACCAGGCTGGCCTTGAACTCACAGTGATCTGCCTGCCTCTGCCTCCCGAGTTCTGGGATCAAAGGCATGTGTCACCACGCCCAGCTTGTTGCTATTTCTTAACTGTAATTTTGCTACTGCTGTGATTTGTAGTGTAAATATTTTTTGAGAGAGAGATTTGCCAAAGGGGTCTCGACCCACTGGCTGAGAACCGCTGCCGGGGGCGGTTGCATCGCCTGAGGGCGGCTACCACCTGGGGGCGGCTGCCAGCGAAGGGGATGGAGCAGAGAACAGGGAGTCATGCGGATCTGATTTGCAGCCGACTGGCTCTGTCTGTTAGAAGCGTGGTGCCTGGGCAGGCCATAAGACACACTGCCATGCAGGACAAAGCAGGCTCACACGGTGGCCTCAGCAGTGTGACTCTCTCACATGCGCTCTACATGGCATTCAGAGTCCTGTTTGCAGAAGCCGCACTGCACCCCTCAGCAGCTACTTCCTCACCAGCTGCTTCTCCACCAGCTGCTTCCTCGCCAGCTACTTCCCCTCCAGCTGCTTCTCTATTGGTTGCTTCCCCACCAGCTACTTCATATGAAAATTTGGCTTAAACCTGTATGTGGCTCCTGAATATTGAGCATTTTACTGTTTTTATAAATGCTGACCCCCCTTTTTTTAAAAGTCATTTGAAATTTGCCTCTGTATGCTGGTGATATTCATGTATTTTTACCCATTGATTTGTATTAGAGAGGAGGGCAAGTGGGTTCTTTTTTTTTTTTTTTAAGATTTATTTATTATGTATACAGTGCTTTATTTGCATGTACAAGCTACAGGTTGTGAGCCTGTTGGGAATTGAACTCAGGACCTCTGGAAGAGAAGTCAGTGCTCTTAACCTCTGAGCCATCTCTCCAGCCCAGCAAGTGGCTCCTCAAATCGCCGCGAGTGGACTCCCCAGCCCTGCTGCTTGGCTTGGCCAAGGTTCTCATGCATTCTGCAGCCCACTGATCCTGACCCACACGGAACTAAGGTCCACCGTGCTTCTCAAGGCTGCGGTCCTGATGTCACAGAGGTCAGATGGAGCATCACCTGGTCTCTGGCTGTTGAGCTCCGCCCCTGAAGACAAGCAGCATGTAAAATGGGGACCCCCTGGCCTGAACATGAGATTCTTGCTGAGAAAGGGACACTTACAAGCTTATCATAAAGAGTTGCCAGGACTCTCTGAGCAGACACAACTTAAAAGTTTGAGAGTGAACAGGCAACAGTGTTGCCCTCTCTCTTGAAGCCCTAAAGTTAAAACAAACACATTAAAAAAAAAAAGCTTATCTGGACACTGGATGGCTCAGAGGTTAAGAGCACTGGCTGCTCTTCCAGAGGACACGAGTTCAACTCCCAGCAACCACATGGTGGCTCACAGCCATCTGCAATGAGATCTGCTGCCCTCTGCTGGCAAAACACTGTATACATAATAAATAAATAAAATCTTTTAAAAAATAAGATAAAAAGACTATCAAGAGGCTGGAGAGCGATGGCTGCTCTCCCATCACCCACGTGGTGGCTCACAACTACTTGAAATTCCAGTACAAGGGGGATCCAACGCCTTCTGGCCTACATGGCCACCAGGAATGCCCACACACATAAAAAACAAACAATTAAAAATAAGTAAATAATCAAATGCTTATCTGCCTTTGGGTGGCTCTTCACCCTATTTGCCATACCCAGCAAATTTCGACACCTCAAGGAAGTGTCTTTCAACTTAGGAGGCATGCCTCTCATTTTGTAAAAAAGATGTAATTGGCTGAACCTCTCTGAGGCTGCCCTTTGAATCGAGCTTATATGCTACTGAAAAACTGCCTGAAAGCTCCAGGCCCACATTTATGAGAGCAAGCAAACACACACACACACACACACACACACACACACACACACACACACACACACACACACCCATATATACACACATGCCCACATAGATGCATACATACATACATACACACACACACACACACACACACACACACACATACACATACACTTACGCACATGCAAATGCACACATATTTCAAATTCACACCCCTGCCCTATTCTTGAGACCAGTGTGGAGCCACTGGCTTTGTCTTCTTGCCTGTCTCCCTCTAAACTACCTTGGAGGGTGTTTGCGTGAATTGAGAAGCATTCAAATCTTTGTACAGCACACACACTACAGCTCCAACTTGTCAAACTTCTCCTAGCTCTTCTCTGGCTCCCAGATGTAAACCAGCAACAGTATCACACACTGTGGGAGGGCTGCATAGCCAAAGCCTTTCTTGTCCCTGGACAGTCCTGTCAATGGTGAAACTCGAGAAGACACAGAATAAGTAAACATCTGTGCCTTCTACCCATGACAGCCCAAGGTGCAGTTGTCACCTTCCTCCCAGTCTTCACTTTGTTGCATGGACACAGAGTCCCTTGCTTTCCTCAGATACTGGCCATTGGCACACGAGAAAGTGGCACACAACAGCACAAGTTTCCAGTGAGACTCATATCCCCCATCCCTAATAACACGATGCAGAGCTGCTACCTAAATGAGGACCAGTCTGTGCAGCTATTGGTAGAGAGCATCCATCCTGTCCAAGGCTCTCAGGGCAGAATGTAAGGCCCCGGCACTGCTGTCTGTAAAGACTATACCAAGCACCCCTCAGCTAAGCCACTTTCCTCCCCAGGGCCTTGTGGTGGAGTTAGCAAGACTGGTAAATGCTTGCTTGACGCTGACCCGTCCAGCCGTACTGGGCTGGTCCAGGGCTCTTTGGGTCTTTGGTTTCCATAAACTTTGCAAGATGTCTTTTCTTTCTGTAAGTCTCCGGGCTGAGTGGACGGTGCTGATGCTGAGGAGAGCCCACTGGTGTTAGCAGCTGGCATCTGGAAAGGGGCGGATCTGGAGAGGAGGGTGCTGCCTGAGCCACCCATAGGTTCCTGCTTCTGAATGCACACAGGATGTGGCCCCACCTGAATGGCCCGCTTTCCTCAGGGTGTAGCTTTCTCCCAAGGCCTCTCCCTGAACCTTCAGGGTCCAGGACCCTCTAGGAACTCCTTTGCTTCAAGAGAGACGAGCAGTTCTTCCCAAGAGGGTGCAAAGGTCAGCGGTCCTCACACCTCAACACTGGAAGCAAGCATTCCCCGCTCACCCCTCTGCAGAGAGAGGCTCAGGCTCTCACATGGGCTAATCCCCAACAATTTTTTGCCCATTTGTCATGACTCGCGTAGATTAGTTTCAAAGCTACTAAAGAATAAATGATCGGCCCTGAAGCCAACACAACTTATCAATTAACACAGCTGCTGGCTCTTGAGACTTGTCACGCCGAAGCCCCCATGATAATCTGATTTCCCTTGTAATTGCCACAGACTGCGAGTTTGAGCCACGGTGAAATCACCAAGCGGAATCACACAAAAGGCCTTGGCTGGCTTGCCACATACCCCCAATGATGCAAGGCCCCGGTAGAAGGAGAGCTATGCCAGCCACTCGCCACCAGCCCCCGCACCACCCCGACCCTCATCCCCCAACCCGGTGGTTGGGCTGTGCCTCCAGATGGGTTCTCTCTGAGGAAAAGCTTCCATGGGAAGAAAGGGGGGTTTTGCACCCAATGCTTCAGTAGACATGCGGGAGGGGTGGGGGTGGGGGCGTAATGTGGTACTGGGGAAACAGTAGATAGGTAGGTGCCAGGTTCAGTGTGGCGGCCATAACTCAGGAAGACTGAAGCAGGGGAATTCTGAGGCCAGCCTGTACTACATAAACAATAACCTTCCCCTCTTTCATCTTATGTGCATAGTATTTTGCTTTTCTGTAGTTCTGTGTACTGCGGGGATGCGGTGCCTGCAGAGGCCAGAGAGGGTGTTGGGTCCCCCAGGACAGGAGTTGTAGACGGTTGTGAGCTGCCATGCAGATGCTGGGAACAGGACCCTGGTCCTCTGAAAGAACACCAAATACTCTTAGCCACAGAGCCCTCTCTCCAGCCCCTAATTAAAAAAAAAAAAAAACCTTAAAAAGAGATGGCACAGTGGGACTGGAGAGATGGCTCAGAGGTTAAGAGCACTGGCTCCCTTCCAAAGGTCCTGAGTTCAGTTCCCAGCAACCACATGGTGGCTCACAACTATCTGTAATGAGATCTGGTGCCCTCTTCTGGTGTGCAGGTGTACATGCAGGCAGAGCACTGTAAACATAATAAATAAATCTTTAAATAAAAAAGAGAAAAAGAGAGGGAGAGAGGGAGATGGCACCACTGCCAATCAAACTAACCAAATGCTATGGTCACTGTCGTTTGTCATGGACACTGTAGGCCAGGCCTGGTGCTGACACTTTACACATCTTTTATTCCTTTTTTTTTTTTTTTTTTTTTTTTTTTTTTTTTTGGTTTTTCGAGATAGGGCTTCTCTGTGTGGTCTTGACTTTCCTGGACTCGACTTGTAAACCAGGCTGGCCTCAAACTCACAGAGATCAAAACAAACAAACAAACAAACTGAGAGAGATCCACCTGCCTCTGCCTCCCGAGTGCTAGGATTAAAGGCGTGCACCACTACTGCCCCGTGACACTTTACACATCTTTGCAACAACCCAATTCTTCAAATAGAGCAGCTGAGACTCCCGAGCACGAGGAGGGTGGTGACCTTTCTTCCAAGTCGCATGGCTACAAAGCAACACAGGTAAGAGCTTCGGAGACTCCCTTGGGCTCTGGTACCACAGGGACAAACTAGACACTGAGCTTGGTTCTGCAGCCTGAAGCTGTCCCTCTCCAGGGTCATGACCCACAGACACCGCCATCCATCATCAGGACCCATTAGGACCCTCAGCCACCACCAACCAGCTCAGTTCTGATCAGCTCTCCACCTGTAGCCAGAGCCAAGCCTGCCGCTCTCCCCTTGCAGAGCGGGGGATGGGGGGGTGGGGGGGCGGGGCTTCACTGGTCATGGTTTGGCCCTTGCTGGCTCCTCTAGCCCCATCTTGAGACATCACCATGGAGTCCCACCGATCTCTCCTCCTGCCCCCTAGTAAGTCTCTAACTGCACCTATCCTGGTGCATCCTTTACTAGCACAAAGCACCTTGCACCTTGTGAGGCATATGCCGCCTCACAGAGGCAGGGAGGTTCCTGGAAGCTGGCAGTAGGGTCTGCTTGCGTTTACACCTACAGGCCAGAAGAGGGCGTCAGATCACATTATAGATGGTTGTGAGCCAACATGTGGTTGCTGGGAATTGAACTCAGGACCTCTGGAAGAGCAGTCAGTGCTCTTAACCTCTGAGCCATCTCTCCAGCCTAGATCTGCTTTCCTTTCACTCTCAGTTCTCATCATTATCTGGCACAGAGAGGCGTGCAGTAAACATTGATTACATATGTATTAACTGATTCCTGGATGTAACTTGGCGCTGGAATGCTTGCCTACTATAAAGTGGCTTGAACAAGAATGGCCCCCATGGGCTGGAGAGATGGCTTAGAGGTTAAGAGCACTGTCTGCTCTTCCAGAGGTCCTGAGTTCAATTCCCAGCAACCACACGGTGGCTCATAACCATCTATAATGAGATCTGGTGCCCTCTTCTGGCATGCAGGTGTAAATGCAGGCAAGAACACTGTATACATAATAATAAATAAATAAATCTTAAAAAAAAAAAAAAAAAAGAATGGCCCCCATAGGCTAAGGTATTTGAACATTTGACCCTCAGTTGGCGGCAGTGCTTGGGGATGTGTTAAAGAGGCGTTGCCTTGCCTCAGGGAGTACACCGCAGAAGGTGGGCTTTGGGAGTTCATAGCTTCACTCAGCTTCCAAGCCCCCTGCATCGGGCTTGCAGCTGAGGATATGATCTCTCAGCATCCTGCTCCTGTTGTTTGCTAACATGCCTTACTAACACGATGGACTCTTATCCCTCTGGGACCGTAAGCCAAAATAAGCTTCCTCTTCCAAGGGCTGCTGTTGGTCGTGGGGTTTTGGTTGGTTGGTTTTGTTGTTGTTTGAGTGTTTTTGTTTTGTTTTCTTTGTTTATTGTTTTGTTTTGTTTGGGACAGGGTTTCTCTGTGTATCCCTGGCTGCCCTGGAACTCCCTCTGTAGACCATGCTGGCCTCAGAGATTTGCCTGCGTCTGTTTCCGAGTGATGGGATTAAAGGCACGTGCCGCCACCACCTGGCTTGGTCCTGGCGTTTTATCACAGCACAGAAAAGTAACTGACACACTCAGCATGTGCAAAGGCCCTGAGTTCGATCCCCAGTACCACCACAAAGAAAAAAAAAAGTAAGTCATACTGCATAAACACCAACTGACTTCACATATGTGAAACTCTATAAAGTTTGGCAGGAAGTTCTCCAGACTGGGAGCGTCCAGCACCGACGTGAGCAAGGCACCGGCTGCTCGAAGCACAGCCTCCCTTACAAGGAACAGTTATGCACGGTCAAAGTGCAAAGCCAAGCAGAACCCTAGAGCAGTGCTTGCAAACACAGGGACAGAGTGAACGGAAGAATACGAAATCCAAGACCAGCGGGAGAGAAGTGGTCCTACTGGCTGTTACAGTGCACCACACTCGTGATCAAACGGTGGAGTACAGGCACAGGAACTGACGCAGGGATCAGTGGGAAGAGAGTGTTAGGGAAATCAGGTACACCTGTAGATAGATCATAAATATTAGATGGTCTCCTCATAACAGCTAAAAAATATCAATTTCTTCAGAGTAGAATTAAAAACACATCTGTTGGATGGTCCGTCCTTTCACAAGAGATTTGGATGTCATCTGTGTCACTAGGCTAACTGCCGCACATACCAAAATGTGGCTTTAGAAATGCCATTTTGGTGCTAAGAATGAAAGCCTAAGATTTTCACCTATAGTGTCTTTGTTTTTTTCCAAGACAGGGTTTCTATGTGTGTTAGCCCTGGCTGTCCTGGATTCCCTTTGAGACCAGGCTGACCTTGAACTCACAGAGATTCACCGGCCCCTGTCTCCCAGGTGCTGGGATTAAAGGCATGCGCCACCATGCCCGGCTAGTGTCTTATATTTTATTTTATATTTTCAGTTGTGGGGACCTAGGGCCTAACACTAGGCAAGCACTCTACTACACAGTCTTGGTAAGTACCCAGGCTGGTCTTGAACTCACCATGTTCCTGCCTAAGCCTCCCAGGTAGCTGTTTATGGACCTGTATCGCCAGCCCAGGAAACCAACGAGATGACAACAGGGGACCTGTGACTTGTGTGGAGCTGTGTGGATCAAGGGACAGCAACCGCACTCTGACGCTTGTCAAGAAACTCATTCTACAAACACTCATGTGCTGAGGGTGGGCCCCCAGGTCACACGGTCTCAAGCCACTCCGATGGCAGCCACTCTGGCCCACACCCACCTGGCTGGTTCACCCAACTAGGCACTGTCCTGGGACACTTCTGAGACCAATGGGCACCATATTGAGTAAAAGTACATTTCACATTTCAAAAGTTCTGTGGGTTATCTTCCCAGGTTGTATTTCTTTTCCTTCTTTTTTTTATGATTTAGTTTGTTTTTGAACTATGATATTGTCACATGCCAATGTCAGTTATGTGCTGTTAGTCCTTTCCCAACCCCGTGGCCTTCCTTTGAATCCCCTGCTTTCTTCTGGTTCCCTCCCTCCAAACAATACCTTGCTGTGTAATGGTTTCCTCACAGCCTAAGACCCTCCATTTCTGAGGGAAGCTTGTTAAGATACAGGGAGTAAGAGAAGAGGTAAAATAACAGGATATTTTAAGGCAGGATGTTTACAGGGAGGTGAAACAAAGGGATGTTCTAAGTGGGAGAAAGGGTCCTTAAGCTCAGAAAGGAAAGCAACTCAGTGGCTTCAGGAAGTCCCTGAAACTGACTAAACTCACGGACGACACCCCCACGCATATATAAGTGATAAGGCCTGCTGAGGGTCATTTTCAAACCAGAAAACTGTCAGGAAGAGAAGGCAGCCAGTCTGGAAGCATCTCAGAGCAGCTGAGTCACCTGGGAAGGGCCCTCTCCAACCTGCCGAACTAACTGCCTGCAGGCTGGGCAGCGAGTTTCAAGTTTCCAGCTTTGGTGAGCTGTCACACATGCTGGGGTGGGCTTTAGTGACACGGATGTTTCTGAGTCATTTCTGCTCCTGAAAGTAACCCTTCCCCCACATTCTTGTAAGTAACCCCAATAAAACTCAGTGGTTCACCAAGATGGACGGTTGTCCATTGGTCTGTCGCTGGTGCCCCACCTGGAGTGATTAGATGCTCACATCCCGTCAGGACCGGTGGCAAACAACACATCCCACTCTCCTCTCATAACACACGAAGCCCATTATGTTCTTGTTTTCCCTTCCTCACCTCCTCACCCATCTCTTACAAAGCCTTCCTCCATTTTCATGGTCCTCTATTTTCAGCACACACACACACACACACACACACACACACACACACACACACACACGCATGCTATCTGTAGAGTTATATGTAGGCACATACACATATAGACTCTTTCTGAGTCAGGCTTATTTTGCTTAACATGATGATTTTCAGATCAATTCACTTTCCTTCAAGTGACACAATTTCATTCTTTATACCCAAACGAAACTCCAGTATGTGTATGCATCACACGTTCTTTTTTTTTTTTTTTTTTTTTTTTTTTTTTTTTTTTGAGTGAAGTGGTTCGAGACAGGGTTTCTCTATGTAGCCTTGGCTGTCCTGGTCTCAGTTTGTAGACCAGGCTGGCCTCGAACTCACAGCGATCCACCTGCCTCTGCCTCCCCGAGTGAGTGGAGGGTGTGTGCCAACGCACCGGCTGCATCACACTTTCTTTACCCAGAATGTGTTGACAGACACCTAACTGGTGCCATTTTCTCACTGCTCTGAGAAGAGCAGTGTCTGTGCAAGTGTCTGCGTGGGAGGACCTACCATCTCTCGGGTTTACACCCAGTCGTGGTGCAGCTGGGTCGCGTGGTAGCTCTGTTTGTAGTTTGCTGAGGAGCCAATGCACGCCTCTCTACGGTGGCTGCAGCAGTCCACACTCCCACCAGCAGCGTATCAGCTTCTTCTGTCCCCAGTCAGACCTGGGAGCAAATGGCTCATCTCATCGGCACAGAATTCCCTCATCTTTAGACAGAATGTGCTCTCTGAGTGTGGCCAGAAATTTAGGGCACGAGTCCTGGCCTTGGGAGTCCCAGCAGGCTAGACTGCCGCCGAGCTGCCCTGCTGGGAGGGAAGCACAGATGAACGGGTTTCGGGAGCACAAGTTTGTCTTCTGGGCAGACATGACCTCTAGGTTCGATGGAAGAAGAATCCAGAAAAGGGAAGGAGCCGTGCATACAAGAGCCCTGGCCAGCGTGCTGGCTGGCCCATCCATGTCTCAGTTCCAAGAGTACAAAGGCTTTCAAAGATGTTCTTATTGGTCGAGGGGGCAGTCCCGTTCCCCAAATTTATACTTTTGGGGTGATTTTAGGAGGATCTGTCTGTAAGGCTCTGCTGTCCCCGAGCCTACAGTGGCTACAAGGTTTAGAATAATGATCGAAGGCATGCCAGTACCCTTGCGGGGCAGGGGCGCAGTCTGGAGCAAGGCATCATAAAACCCGAGGGTCAGATACAGCTTTTAGACTGTATCTTCGGGGCTGAAGGGGGATGAGAGAGGTTGGGAGTCGGCTGTTTTTAGACAGGGCACCTCTGAGTGGTCCCTGTGTCTGTGTGTGGGGTTAGGCTGGTGAGCAACTCAAAGCTAAGGAGAGAGAAATGAATGGCAGTGAAGCCAGGCTTCTGCCCTGCTGTTAGTGACCTTCTAGGCCCAGTGGGCAGTCAGTGCTCTTCAGCCAAAGTGCTTCTAAGAACCTGTTCTGTGGCCAAGGCTCCCTCCTCTAGGATGGACTCTTTTGTGGCCCAGGGGACCATGAGAGGCAATGACCTGTGTCTATAGTGACCTGCCTTTACTGAATCCTGCACGGGAGCCAATGAAGATGAATATACACAGGTTCCCCCGCTCTATAAGACGTTGTAACACCTGAGGAAACATTCAAAAGGCTAAATGGGGGTGGGGCAGGGCGGGGCGGGGCTCGGTGAGGACCTGGATACCAGAACCCACATAAAAGCCAGATGCAGCAGCAGGCCTCTGTGACCCCAGTGTTCTGTGGCAGGAGGGAAGAAACACAAGAATGTGAGGGAGCTGCAAGCCAGCTAGCCTGACACACGCAACAGTGGGTGACAAAAGAGTGATCCTGCCTGAAACAGGATGGGAGGTGGGGACACACACACAAACACACACTCACAGCCCAGGACAAAATTCATTCAACACTTCCTCACCTGGGAGGTCTACCCTCACCTCCCAGGACTCAGGCATTGCCAATAGATACTTAAAATCTACAACCACTCTTGGAGACAGATCAACAGCTTCTCTTTTTCTTTCTTTCTGTTTTTGTTTTTGGTTTTTTGAGACAGGGTTTCTCTGTGTAGCCTTGGCTGTCCTGGACTCACTTTGTAGACCCGGCTGGCCTCGAACTCACAGAGATCTACCTGCCTCTGCCTCTGGAGTGCTGGAGTTAAAGGCGTGCGCCACCACTGCCCAGTTCGATCAGCAGCTTCTTAAACGTATGAAACATGTACCTATTCTGTGACCCAGGTATCTGATTCCTAAGTACTTGCCCCAAAGAAAAGAAGGTATGAATCCACACAACCACCTGACTATGAGAGCTGACATCAGCTTCTTTGTCATGGGCAAACACAGAAACCACTCAGTGTCCATCCACAAGCCGTGGGTTAACGTGACTCTGCTTAGCAATAGAAGCAACAAACTAGAGATCCGAAGACAAAAGTAACTGTCAAAATGGCATGCTGGGCAAGAGAAGCCAGTACAGAGGGCATGCTATGCACTTCCATTTGTAGTTAAGTTCTAGGGCGGTAAATGTGACTCTGCTTAGCAATAGAAGCAACAAACTAGAGATCCGAAGACAAAAGTAACTGTCAAAATGGCATGCTGGGCAAGAGAAGCCAGTTACAGAGGGCATGCTATGCACTTCCATTTGTAGTTAAGTTCTAGGGCGGTGGAGATGGCTTGGAGGGTACACCTCTTGCTGCCAAGCCTGACAACCTGAGTGTGACCCCCAGGACCCCCCATAGGAGGAGTGAACACACAAATTGTCCTCTGACCTTTATATACACACCATGTGTGCACTGACACATAGAAACACAAAATAAGTAACATAACCAAAGTCAAAGGAAGGAAGTTCTAGAAAGTGCAAGGCAACGAACGCATTGTGCCAGGTTTGTGATCATCTGAAGAGGCAGGAGAGCCTGGGGAGGGACTTTAAAGAGTAGAGGAGATTTGGAGAATTATCAAGAGACCATGGTGATTTTTGTTTTAAGATTTATTTTATTATATATACAGTGCTCTGCCTGCATGTGTACTTGTACACCAGAAGAGGGCACCAGATCTCATTACAGATGGTTGTGAGCCACCTCGTGGTTGCTAGGAATTGAACTCAGGAACTCTAGTAGAAAAGCCAGTGTTCTTAAACCTCGGAGCCATCTCTCCGGCCCCCGTGGTGATTACATTGAGGGTCTATGTGTTGTTAGAAACTTATTAAGCTGCCTGCTTTAAATATAAGCAATTTGTTGCAAGTCAGTCATACCTCAAAGTGTTAGTTTAAAGATTTGTATTGAAGACAAAGAGAAGAGTGGAGAAAATGCATGCTTATCAAGAAACCTTGTGGGGACATGTCTTCCATCTAGGGCAATCACTGTACATCCTCTAAGGCCAAAAAGTCCAGAATCTTCCTGTGCTCTGGCTCCTCCCACCTCCAGCTTGCTCTGCTGGAGTGCACAAGCCCATGCTACAGTCCCTGAGAAATAGCAGCCTGGCTAGGTGAGGCGGGGGTGTTCTGACAGGATTCAGTTAGTGGATGCAGATCACCTCCAGCTGCTAGCCAGCAGGAGGATGCCTGCTCAAAATACATACTTTTTCCCTGCCTCCATGGCTGCCCTTCTGTGGGTGACCTGGGCCACGAGATTCACTTGAAGCCCCGAAGCTGACGTGGACATAGAACCCAGCACCATCTATGGTCAATCTCACCACCTGGGCATAGGGAAAGGAAATGGGGTGACATCTTTATGAGTCGGCTCCCCCCCCACCCCCCGCACAATAGCTTCAAGCACTTCAGTCCTCTTCAGGGCGGGTGCACACGGTGGGCTCTAGGGAGCACAGGCTGTGATGGAGATGGAGCACCGCCCTGGGCTGGCTTCCTTGTCAGAGGCTCCCAGGCTCTCTACACCACAATACACGGCCCGGGCCTGAGCCAGAGGGCAAATGGCCCAGGCTGGCCCCACTGCATTGACTAAGGGCAGAAATGACTGCCTTGAGGAGCAGGGCAGAAAAGGAAGATGATGGGGTTCACGGGGCCCTGTGTCCTCCATGTATGAATGAAGAGCTATGAATGACCAGTGTTCGTGTGTGTGTGTGTGTGTGTGTGTGTGTGTGTGTGTATACATGCATGTATGTGCATATACAGGTGCACACATACATCCATGTATCTGCAGGCCCATGTGGAGGCCAGAGGACACCATCAGGTGTCACTCTTCAGAGCCTTTCACCTTGTTTTTTGTGGCGGGGGCTACCGTTGCCCTTGGACTCTCTGATAAGGGTTGGCTGGCCAGGGAGCCCTGGGGATCTACCTGTCTCTCTTCCTGAGAGAGCTGGGATTACAAAGGCATCCTACCATATGTCTTTAAGAGAGAGAGAGAGAGAGAGAGAGAGAGAGAGAGAGAGAGAGAGAGAGAGTGTGTGTGTTCTGGGGAGAAAATTCCAGGCGCTTGTGCTTACAGAGCAAGCACTCATTCACTGAGCTAGCTCCCCAAACTGGGGCTAAACTACTCTAAGAATTAAAGTCAGTACCTGGCATTTACTTTAGGGGGTGCTTGAGTGGAATCCTGTCAGGACACAGACACTGTAAGTTAGATCCTCAAATGCCAAAGGGATTCATTCAACTTAGGAAGTGAAGGATCAGTGAGGGCCGGCACATAAAAATGCTGGAGAGATGGCTCAGAGGTTAAGGGTACTGACTGCTCTTCCAAAGGTCATGAGTTCAATACCCAGCAACCACATGGTGGCTCACAACCATCTATAATGAGATCTGTATACATAATTAACAAATAAATCTTTATAGAAAATGACAGAGCCCTGGAGCCACAACCATGACCCCACAACTGAGAGTTGTGGTAGTTGTGACCTACAGCAAGGACAGAGTCACTGTGCATCCTAGAACAGCGTTACCCTGGATACGTGGTGCTTCCACAGGGCCTGCTAGTGGGTATCGGGTCGGGGCAGTATTATGAGTCAAACCTCTGCCTTGAGCTATATGCCCAGCCCTAGAGACAGGCTGGCCACTGGGATACACTGAGTGGGGACAACACTGCCGTGTGCAGTGACAGCACGGGCACTGGGGTGACAGAGCAATGCTAAGCAACAGCCTCGACGCTCACCTGGGGTAGGGGCCTTTTATGCACTGAACTTTTCAATCAGACATCTACTCGGTTCTCAATGTCTGTGGCTGAGGTATAGACCCTTAATGCCAGCACTGGGGAGGCAGGAGCAGAAAGACCAAGGCCAGCCTGGACAAAGTAGAGTCCGTGTCAAGAAAGATAAAAAGTAAAAAGACTACAGATTGGGCTGGAGAGATGGCTCAGAGGTTAAGAGCATCGCCTGCTCTTCCAAAGGTCCTGAGTTCAATTCCCAGCAACCACATGGTGACTCACAACCATCTATAATGAGATCAACAGGCACACATACAGGCAGAACTTTGTATACATAACAAATAAATAAATAAGTAAATAATCATTTTTTTTTAGGACTACAGACATGTGTCGTGGCTAGTTTTTGTTTTGTGTGTCATCAACTGGGCCAGCTAAAGTCATATGGGAAGAGAAATATCAACTGAGAAAATGTCCCCATCATATTGCCCTATAGATAAGCGTGTTGGGCATTTCTTGATGGGGAAAACCCCAGAGCACCGTGGGCAGTGCCATCCATGGATAGGTGGTCCTGGGAGATACAGAAAAGCACATTGAGCAAGCCAGGAAGAGCAAGCCTGTAAACTGTGTCTCTCCATAGTCTCTACTCCAGTTCTTGCCCTGGCTTCCCTAGGAACTGTAAGATCAAATTAACCCTTTCCTCCCCAAGTTGCTTTTGGCCATGGTGTTTTATCACAGGACAGAAATAAACAAGACAAATGGACCAGCGGTGGGTGGGGGTTGCTCTGACTGGCAGATGTGAAACACACAGTCGAAAGGAAGTGACATGAAAGCGGTCCTAGGGGACTGGAGAGGTGGCCTGGCGACAGGAGAGCTCCTGCTGCTCTTGCAAAGAGCCAGGGTTTCCAGCACCTGCATCAGGAGGCTCCCAATTGCCTATAGCTCCAGCTCCTGTGGATCTGATACTCCTCTCTGGCCTCCGTGAGCAGCCCACACATGTGCAAACGTGTACAGGCACACACGCACATGCATACACACACACACACCAAAAATAATAAAGTAAAACTGCAGGTAAGAGGAAATAGCTTCAAGGGAGGGACATATTCCTGAACATAAGAGTCACTTGGGCTAGCACTTGTGGGAAGCACCAGGCTCCTGCAAGTGCCAACAGCAGTCATGCGCTAGGTCCTTTAGCAGACACCACCCAGGTTCACCAGAAGCTTTTCCAGCCAAGCACTCTGCAGCAGGCGTGGAACGTGAGTCGGAGGTGCTGGTCCTCCAACCAGGCTAACCTGATGCTCAAACTGTTACAGCAGCAAAGATTTCATCGTTAGCCCCAGGGCAGGAATTATTATGTATAGATTATACACGCTGAACTAATCAACTTAAACATCATACTATATAACAGTGAAAATTGCAGATGAAATTAAGTCAATCTGGATGGAATTTTTAGGAATATTTCTCGGGGCTGGACATGGTGGTACATGCTCTTAATTATGGTACTCTGGAGGTAGACGTAGGTGTCAGTTTGAGATTAGCCAGGGCTACACAGTGACAGCCTGTCTCAAAAAGAAAAGCCAGGGGGTGGTGGCGCACGCCTTTAATCCCAGCACTCAGATAGACAGAGGCGGGTGGATCTCTGTGAGTTTAAGGCCAGCCTGGACTGTCTTGGAAAATGAGAGGGGGAGAGGGGCAGGCAGGGCATGGTGGCACACACCTTTAATCCCAATACCCAGGAAGCAGAGGCAGGCTCATTTCTGTGAACTCCAGGCCAGGCAGGACTTCACAGTGAGACTCTGTCTCAAAAATAAGCAAACAACAATGTTTCTTAGGACATTCGTGCTCATTTCATAGACGATGAGATGACAGGATAATGGAATCTAGACCTGTGGTCCCAATTTAGACCCATGGTCCTATTCTTACTACCCACCCCAAATTATTTTTTTCCTGGAAAAGAATTACCGATGAAGGGAGCTACACACCCGGTTGTGATCAGTGGGGGTGAGGATGGCAGGGTGATATTTACAACAGACTCAATCAGGGGAAGAAAACTGACAGCAGAGGGACTAACAGATTGCAGAAAGGCAGGAGTGCCACACTCCTAACACCCAGTGCTAGTGATCTTGCTGTCAGCGCCCAGTTGCATCCAGTGTGTATGTGCACATAGGGCCACACCCAAGGCCACAACACAGTCTGTCCTGAGATAGCTCAGCTTGGGGGCCTGGCTGTCCAGGCTGTGCTGCCTACTGGCCTGACTTCCTGGCTCTCACTTGAACTAAGGAACCCTACAGGTGGGTGACAACGTCCGCACCAAACATCTGGGCCTTCTGTGCTTAGAAGTGAGGGCTGTGCATAGAGACAGCCTTAGTCTTCTCCACCTATGGAGAACTGGCCCTACGGTGTGGTGTGTCCTGGACAGCAGTATCAAAAACACAGCATTGAGTACAAATCCAGGCTGAAGTCCGGAGGTCTCAGAGCATCCAGCCTGCTTGGGCTCCTGTAGTGTGACTGGTCACTGTAATTTAAACATCCCCATTAATATTTAGTCTCTATTGTGAGCTATTAAGAGGGGAGAAATCCTGGGTGTGGCGGCGCATGCCTTTAATGCCAGCACTAGGGAGGCAAAGGCAGGGTGATCTCTGTGAGTTTGAGGCCAGCCTGGCCTACAAAGAGAGTTCCAGGACAGCCAGGACTGTTACACAGAGAAACCCTGTCTAGAAAAACAAGACAACAAAAAGGAAAAAATAAAATAAAATAAAGAGGGCAGAAATGTAATCTTCCTGGCATTTGTAAATACTTGAGAGGTGATTAAAATTAAATAAGGACAGAAGGGTAGGACTTATCTTTTGTCATTGTTTTGCTTTTTGAGATAGGACCTTGTGCTACGTAGTCCAGCCTAGCCTCAAACATCAGGTCTCCTGCCTCAGCATCTTGAGTACTGGGATTAAAGGTATATGCCACTGTGTCTGGCTGGGGAACGCAGCTTTGTGAGAGTTTGGCACACACAGTCATGCCAGGACGCATGCTTCTTCTATCCTACAGTGTGGGGGGCATGTTTGGGCACAGTGCCCGCCCCAGCCCCAGCAGCAGCCCCAGCCCCAGCACCAGCACCAGCCGCAGCACCAGCAGCAGCAGCAGCAGCACCAGTAGCACCAGCACCAGCAGCAGCAGGAGCAGCAGCAGCAGCAGTTCGTGAAGGTGGAGTCCACAGAAGCAGTGCAGCCAGCAGCTGGTTTACCAGATGACAGACTTGGGTGGAAGAAGTGTGTGGATAAGCCTGGCCAAATCTCTACAGCCTGCCTGATGCTTGCTTTGGTAGCTGCGCCAAGCGCTTCGGGGTTACAAGCTAGCCCTCGTGAATCGACTGGACCAGACCTAGAAATCCAGACCAGTCTTCCCATAAGCTCTTTCAGATTGACCTCAGCCCTACTTATCTGCAAAAGTGGCTCAAGAACTGAAAAGCTAGTTGAGGGATGGGTGACTAAGTGGCTGTTGGGAGGGGTTGCTACTCTCAGGTTTTTGTCATTCTTGGGACATTTTGCCATCAGAAACGTGCTAAGACCAACTGTGGGGGTGGCCTGAAAGGTCATATGCATATTTGGTTGTGGGGTGGGTTTTTTTTAAATATTTTTTTCTTATTTTTAAGGCGAAAAAACTGAACTTCATATATGAGTGTGATGCGGTGGTTTTTTTTTTTTAAGATTTATTTTACGCGTATGAGTATTTTTGTCAGCATCGATGGTCACGCAAGAGATGGGGAAGGGTCCATGGTTTATACTTGCAGGTCACAAGTACTGTAAGGCTCTCTCTCTCACCAGCCTGGGAACGTGACCCAGGCAAGCTTGGGAAAATGACCCAAAAAGAATTGAAGGCCAGCACAGCTTCAGTTTCTGAGATCAAGGTGGCCAACCGAGATAAACAATTTCAACTAAGGTAAACAATTACCATCTGGAAATTCTCTGAAAACTCCCCATCACCCTTCTTTGCCAAGAACAGCTCCCGAGGCCAACGCCCCCTGCAATAGCCAATAATAATTAGAGAAGCACCCCTAGCGACCACCAGAGCCAATCCTAACATAGGGCACGCAGCCCCTCCTAACCTTTGCGGTTTTAGCTTTTAAAAAGTCTGTAACAGTGACTCAGGGGTGTGCCTCCTCCCTCCCGAGTGAGTGCTGAGGCCCCCTGACGGGTGTCAGCAATAAACCTTGTGCTTTTGCATCAACACTGTGGTCCTCGAGTGGTCTCTCGAGACGACCCCCTCCTACCCGAGTGGACTATAGGGTCCAACAGTACCAGGTTTGCTCCCACTGTTATTTCCAGTCAGCAAGCCCCGCCTCCCCCGCCCCCCCCCCCCCCCCGCAAATGTCTGGAACGAGCTCATCCGCGCAGACACGTACCTGTACGGTCTCACTGTTAAACCACACGGCGCAGTCCGGGAATCGGGATTATACCAAATGACGCACGTGTTGATCCTGTACAGCTTTCAGGGTTCTCTCCCTGCTCTGTACTGTGAGTTACTTAGTCATTTTAAACTGTGCTCCTACGGCAGCCTAAGACCTCTAGTCAGGACAGAATTTAGCCCCTGGCTGCCACAATTAATTAAGTTATTCTGTGTAGCAGAGCACAGTTCAGTTCGTGGAATTCAGAGGCAGTTTTCCTGGGAGAGCTTTACGGAGACAGGTTGAAGAGAGGGCAAGCCAGACTCAGGTGGAGACAGAACGAGCCAGAGAATGAGAAGGCGCCAGAAGATTAGAACGTACTGCCAAAGTCAGTATGAGGCGAAGCAGAGCAATTCAGTGAAAAGCTAAGAGAAGTCAGTTTGAGTCAGTCAGTTTGAGCCACAACAGCGGAGGTGAACCAGCCAGAGTTCAAAAAGGAACTTAAAAGGGTGAGCTTATTCAGCAGTAAGTCTCCGAGGCTGAAAACATTCTAGGCCTGGGTTAGGTTATATAGAGACTAGAAGCTTCCAGGGCTAGGCCTAGGTTAGCAGACAGAGGCAGGAAGCCTTGGAGGCGAAAATTACTACAAGAGAATAAAAGTTACTTTAACACAGAATGTTCACAGATACGCCTTTAATTATAGCAAAGATTTAGGCCAGTTAAAAACAGCAATTACAGGTAGCAGTGTGTGCCTGATGCCGATTAGCATAAAGTACCACGGACCATGGTTTTTGTTAACTGAGGTAAAGGTGCTATGTGATTCAGAAGAGGAGGAAGAGGGGGAGGATGTGGGCTAAAACATCTGTCTTGCCATGGGATGCTCTGAGCAACCGTGGGACTCTGAAGAAAGTTCTAGACAGCAAGAAGCCCTGATCAGGTACAGGTGTCTGATATTGACAAACCCCAAATCTTCAGAAGAGGAAACAGAGTGAGCGAACCTTCACTTTGAAAATCAGTCTCCCATACTTGGTCACAGCAAAAGGAAGAGGCCAAGAAATGGGTAAATGGAAGAGAGCTGGCTCCATTTACCACAAAATGACCCAGGCTGCCACTTACCATCTAAGTCTTGGCCTTGACTTCTTTTTTTTCTCTCTCTCTCAATATTTTATTTAATTTTAATTTATGTACATTGGTGTGAGGGTATCAGATCTTATAGTTAGAGACAGTTGTGAGCTGCCATGTGGGTGCTAGGAATTGAACCCAGGTCCTTCGGAAGGGCAGGCAGGGCTCTTAACCACTGAGCCATCTCTCCAGCCCCTTGGGCTTGATTCCTAAAGCTAATTCCAACCACGGGAAAAACCTATGTGTGATGGTTCTTTGCTATTTTTAGGAAGAACCCGTTTTTGAAACAGATATTTGTCCTGGTTAACCTTAAATGTCAACTTGACATAGCCCAGAGTCATCCGAGAAAAGAAACTTCAACTGAGGCATTGCTACAGCAGACTGGCCTTGTGGGCATATCTGCAGGAGAGTGTCTTGATTGTTAGCTGATGCAGAAGGTCCCGGCCCACTGTGGGCAGCACCATCCCTAGGCAGGTGGGTGGGCCTGGACTATATAAGAAAGCTGGCTAAACATGAGTGGACAGATGAGCTCAAGGGGCAGCTCCATGGCTGCTTCTTCAGTGATGGACTGCGGCCTGGGAGTGTAAGCCTGACAGCCCTTCTCCTCCCCTAGGTCATTTCTGGTCAGAGTATTTTACCACAGCAACGAGAAGGAAACTGGAATAATAATAATATCCATCACTCAAGATCACCAAACATGGAGCAAAGGGTTGACCTCAGTCAATGGAGTGAGGAGGTCAGCCCACTGGCACCCTCCGTGGAAGGTGGAGGCTTCAAAGGAGGGCAGTGGCTTGCTCCAGCCACTTAGACTGGAGGGGCCAGGAAGCAATATTGACACTGAACCAAGGTATCAATATCAAATCACTATGTGTGTTCTGTAGCTGTTTGGCCCCTTGTAGGGTCCAGCTTGACTCAAAGCCAGCCAGCCTATGCTGAGGGTCCAGCTGTATAAAAATAATGAGGGTCTAGCTTGACTCAAAGCCAGCCAACCTATGCTGAGGGTCCAGCTTGACTCAAGGCCAGTCAGCCTACACTGAGGGTCCAGCTTGACTCAAGACCAGCCAACCTATGCTGAGGGTCCAGCTATATCTAAAAATATTCCACTACCTCTACCCCTGGAATGTACTTACCCCTCCTAGCTGGCCTGCTAAAGTCTGCTTTTACAAAAAGATATAAAAAGCACTTGCGCCTGCTTTCAGGGGTCGGCAGCTTGAAAGAGCTTGTCAGACCTCGATGCACATCGACTCAATAAAATTCCTGTGTGTATTGCATCGACATCGGATTCCGTTTCTCTCTGGGGACTCTGGGTATAGACTAGAGATCTCTCTGGAGGTCTCGGTCTTACAAGACCACACTGAAGCCCTGACCCTGGTAATGTGCCTGACTGAGCTGTGGGTACAAAAGGGCAGCTACTGTGTCACACACACACACAGGGCCTGAGAACGGCCATGGGACGCTTCCGAGCATCCTGCTCACCTTTCCAAACGGTTGCTTCCCAGGATGCTTTTTCTCACTGTGGCCGCAGCACCCCACCTGGCAGCTCGGCTTGTCTTCCTCTAACAGAGTCTGAGCTCACAATCTGCTGCCTGGGCTGGGCTGGGAAAGGAGCCATTGGGAACATTCATGCTCAGGAAGCAGCTGCCTGCCTTATGCTCTGGGCTCCTGAAGACAGTGAAGAGCCACTGACGTGCTGGAGGGGCTCAGGGAAGGTTCCTTGGACCCAGGAGAAGGGGCGGAGTTTAACACTCCTTCAGGAGACACACTCAGGTGCCCCTCAGGCATAATTCTGTCCCTTTTTGTCACATCTGCTCAGATCAAAGCTGGTAACCTGCTTGGAGCTATGGTGCTGCCTGTTGTGGGTGGATCTGAAACTGGGCGCAGTGGTCAAAGACCCATGTGCAGCCCGGCCAGCCAGGCAGCCCTGTACAGAAAAGCTACAGCAGGACAAAGTCACAGAGGGACCCTGGAAGAGACCAGAAATGGAAGTGGAATGGAGAGGCACTGTCCATACAACCCTCCGGGAACACTCTCCCTGCACCGTGCATAACTTCTCTGGTCTTTAAACCAGTTTACCTGTGATATTGTTCCCCAACACAAATGGGCCCTGTATAGAAACATAGAAACACACACATGTGCACACATAACCAACATGTATATGTACACATGCATGCATACACACCTGACCCACACATGTATTCACACAAACACAAGCACACATGGCCCACACATCTATATGTACAAACATGCACACATGCACACACATGTATGTATATATATATATACACACACACACACACACACAAACCTGCACACATGACACAACACGTGTCTACACACATGCACATGTGCAAGCATCCCTCTTTCCAAAGTAACTTGCAATCGGCCGTCCCACGTCTGCGTGAGACCATCACATAGACCTACGGTCAGCTGAGGAGCTGAGGACAGCGAGGACAATTTGTGTTGTTCTGTTTTACTGTTTCCATTGCTGCTATTCATCCTCCTCATCATCGTGAGATGCAGACTCTTCTCTTGCCATTGGTGGGGAGAGCAACTGAGGCTGACCGAGCTGAGGCCTTGTCGTCCAAGGTCTCATAGAGCACTCAAGGACAAAGCCAGGATCCCAAATTTCACCCCTTTTAGTTAGGCCACACCTGCTCATACTGTCGGGCAACCGAGATGCCATACCTGGCTTCCGTCTAGTGTAGAATGACCGTTGAGGGTGCATCACACAAAGAGGAATGCGGAAGGCTGCAGCCCGCGTGCTGCTCACCTCAGGCTAAGGTCAAGTGTGCCAGTCTGGTATCTAGTGACAACAGTGCGCAGGTCTGTCTGACCTGGTAATGACAAAGGCCTGCGTTCGTACATGTCTATGCTACAAGGAAGTCATTAGTGATCAAGGCAGCAGGAATTCGCTGTAATGGTGAGATGGTCTCCGCTGCAGCAAGGCCAACTTTAAAACTCCCCACAATGCCTGTTTCTACCCTGCTGGGCTCAGGAGGAGGGTCTTACTCCCTGCCACCCCCACTTAGACAAGCTGACTCAGTTTCTCCGAGAACAGACCACCTCCACCTTGACACAGCACATCCATTTGAGCTCTGGTCAACCTGAGCCCCTTTCAGCTGCCACTGGCTTATGTGGGCCCCTCAGAAAGCCAAAGCCATTTATTTGTGTCACAGGGTCACATCCAAAGCCGAACCATTCACGTTCCTACAGATTGGTAGGTATTCTGTACTGCGGTTAGATCAACACTTCCCACTGAGCCTCAGCCCCATCAAGTCGTCCCTGGCCACCAAGGCCATGGCCTCAAAACACTGTGCCTCAGACCTGCCTCCCTCCTCTGGGAAGAGCCAAAAATTTCCTGAGCAAGATTTAACTTCCTTTGTGATTCCCAGGCCTGCTCAGAAGCCAGCTTCTCCGCTGAAAGCCAGTTCTGGGTCCTTTCTCAGCCCTCACACTCTGCAGGATTCAAGAAAAGAACATGGCTCCTTTAAGCAAACCTCAATCCAGTGTATATTCATAGGTATGGGCATAATGTTTTGATTAATAAAAAACAAAAAACAAAAAACAAACTCTTTTCCTTTAAAGTTACATGGATGGGTTAGGCCGAGTGGCCCAGGCCGGCAGTGCTGGCTTCTTTAGGGGTGAACCAGGATAGCAAGTTCAAAGCCAACCTGGCCAACACAGCAAACCTTGTCTCAAATTTTAAAAAAGCAGTGGGCACTTGCCTAGTATGCACAAGGCACTGGGTACAATCCCCAGGGGCGGGGGATGGAGTGACTGATGTGTGTACTGAACCGGTGGAAACTTCCAGACAAGACTGGCTGTGGCTTCTAGGCAGGTGGCATCTGTGTGATAAGTACACCCAGGTTCCTCAGACTCTTCTGGTCAGCTTATGTTTAACTTTTCCACAACAATGAAACAAAAAATGTTTAAATCCCATCCCCGAGGTTTTACAGCCTCCTCACACCCATGCCTTTCAAATCGGCGACGACTTCATACAAGATGCTGCTGAAGGTCCTAGCTGCTGGGACAGAAGTATATCTGTCCCCAGCCTGTCCTTGATTTTAACACAACCCAGAAACCCTCATTTCTCCAACTATAGACCCGTCCCTTTCTTGGCACGCCTGACTCCCAGCACTCCAGAAGCTGAGGTAGAAGGAGTCTAAGTCTGAGGCCAGCCTGGGCTATTACACATAGCAAGTCCGAGGCCAGCCTGTGCTACACGGCCAGTCTCTGCCTCACAAGACATGGAAAGGGCTGGAGATCTGGCTATCAGTTAACGGCACTGGCTGCCCTTCCAGAAGATCCCAGGTTCTAGTCCCAGCACCCACACGGTGTCTTATAACCATCTGTTAACTCCATTCCCAAGGGATCTGATGCCCTCTTCTGACCCCCGTGGACATTGCATGCACATTGTGCACAGACATAACATGCTGTCGAAACACACACACACACACACACACACACACACACACACACACACACACACAAGAAAATAAATGGATGGAGGGAGACATATCCCATTTCAGAAGACCGTCCCTTCATGTAAAAAGGGTGAGCTGTTGAGTGTTCGAGCCACTTGGAACACAGACAGAAGGTTCCAGAGTGATGTTTACAAAACCATGCTGACCCCAGAGTCCCCAGGAATTATTTCCACCTCGGGCACCGTGACCAGCAGGAAGGAAAGCATTCCAAGCCTTACCTTTTAGAGGATTTTCATCTTGGGGTGATGGGCTGCCAGATGCTCTTTAGGGTAGGCCCCCAGGGCCTCCAGGCACCCCAACCCCAGCCCTGCTCAGTTGCCTGCCCGATCACTCTAAAGGCAGAATCCAGGCTGGTGAGAAGATTCTGACACTGGACCATGATATCAGAATAGGCTATGACATCAGAGTGGTGGCAGGGAAGCTAATAGGTCGCAAGGTGGGACAAAGGGGCCCTCGAGCTTGCCTAGCCCCCTGGAAGTAAAGCCCCTGACAAAAAGGTGGCTGGCCCTGTGCTCAACTCTTACAGCTTTCCAGACATCCCCTCACCCTGTGAGGCGGATGTGAAGATCATCTTAAAATGATTCACTCACATGCGCTGAAGCTAAGCTATGTTGGCCAATCATGGAGAAGCAAGGCAGGCGCAGGAGCTGTCCTCTAGCGCCCCCCTGTGCTAATTTAAGGCACAGTCATATTTGCTTACCAGGTTTGCCTTAGGACCGGGAGGGAGGTCCACAGCAGAGGCCCCAAGGAGACCAGGTATCACATGCCCCAGGACAGGATTAAGTGTGGGCCGATAAAACGCAAGGTGGCCAATGTGTCTGTATTCTAAATACACAACACACAATAAATAAAATGTGTCACATGTGACAGTGTGAGTGACATCCATCTAGCCATCCTACTCAGAGAGGCTTGTTAAGCCAGGGTTTGCTACTGATCCCATGCTCGTCTGTAACTCAACAAGGGAGCCCGAGCTGGTCCCCAATTCTCTGTCCTCCTGCCTCCACTTCCCCAAGGGCTGGGATTAGAGAGGTCTGTGGCCCCATGACCAACTTAACGACTTAAAACTCAAAGAAGCAAGGAAATGACAGGGTGGCATGTTGCTAACATTTAAGGATTTTTTTCCCCAACAGCTCTATTGTGTCATCTGCAAGCAGGAAAACTGGTTTCTCCTACGGGGAGGGGCCTTTGCCACCTTTCCCTTGCTTACTCTGCTGGCTAGGATTGTCAGAATTTGGGGTGTCTCCGTTCACCTGCAAGAAGCGCCTAGCGCTCACAGTGTGCCACTGGCTTTTTAAAGTCGCCTTGGGACAGCGGAGGTGATCCCTAGTTCACTGAGTTTTCACTCAGAGTGGTACTGTTGGATTTTGTCGAATGAGTTGACAGGGTCCTGGCATCTTTGTCACGTAAGAGTGTTAGCACGGTGGCTGTGTACACAGCTCTTCAAATACTGACTTAACGCTGCACTCCTGGCATGGCTCCGCCTCAGTCGTGGTGAATTAGCCTATTTATATGTCTCTGGATTTCGACTGCTAGTATTTTGAAGATTTTACAAACTATGTTCACAACGGATGTATCGGTACCATCTTTGCCTGGTTTTGTATCATACAATGGCCTGGAAATCTCCTCCTCTGGCTTCTAGTAGATGGTGTGCGCACATGGAGTTTTTTCTTTTACAAATGTTTTATAGAATTTACTACTGAGGTTGCCTAGGCATGAGATAACCGGGCATGAGCCCAGGAGTTCTCAAGCAATTTAATATTTTTCTGAAAAGATTTTTGCGTGGCCTCAGCCTTCCATCTGCCTGCCCCAACCTCCTGAGTGCTGGGATTATAGGCATGTACCACCATGCCTGGCTCCATAAATGACCTTATGGGGTCATTTTACTAAACATGCATCTATGTTTCTCCCTCTCTTCCTCCTTCCCTCTTGTCTGCTATTTTCTTTTTTTTTTTTTTAAAGATTTATTTATTTATTATTATATATACAATGTTCTGCTTGCATATACACCTGTACACCAGAAGAGGCCACCAGATTTCATTATAGATGGTTGTGAGCCACCATGTGGTTTCTGGGAATTGAACTCAGGACCTTAGGAAGAGCAGGCAGTGCTCTTAACCTCTGAGCCATCTCTCCAGCCCCTCGTCTGGTATTTTCTAGCTCTGTAAAAGTCCCTTTTCAGTCTTTTGGGTCAACACCAGAGCTTTAAACACAGACTACCACTTTATTGCCAGGTGGGGGTGGGGTGGGGTGGGTGAAATACAATGAGGATTTGCTCACCTTTGGGGACCACAAGGCAGGATTTCTGCAGTTTGGGGCCCCCTGCTTCCTGTGCTGTCACATCCCACAGGTTTCCTGCTCCCTGGGCCTAGCCTGGGCAGCCTCCCAGGGAGCTGCTGTTGTTCCTGTGTACATCTTCCCACAGCCCAGAAGATCCCAGAAGGGGAAAATCCCCCAAGTCACCACCTGCTTGATGCTGCCTCAAATTCTGGCCTTGTGGCTGTTTAACTTTTCAGAAGATGCACAGGGTCACAGGTACTCTGTGTGACACATTTCATTTATTCTTTTAGACAATCTTTATGGTCGAGGAAACATGGCAACAGTGACCCAGTTGATAAAAGCCATAGTCAGGATGTGAGCCTAGGCCTATGTGGTACCCAAGGCTGCCTGTGGTTAGGGGACAGCCAGCAGGTGTGGGGAATATGAGACAACCGGACAGGCAAGCAGGAACGTCCTCCAGGCAGAAGCTGAGGGAACAACCACAGGGCCAGAGCCAGCAAGCAAGAAAGAGAAAGCTCTGGTTAGGCCAAGGGTGATGGCACACTTTCTTAATCCCAGCACTCAGGAGGCAGACAGATGGAGCTCTGCATTCAAGGCCAGCCTGATCTACACATTAGTATCTAAGTAGCCAGAACCACACACACAAAGACGCTGTCTCAAAACAACGACAAAAATCAAGAAAAAAAAAAAGAAAGAAAGAAATTCATCAGAATCAAGGGGTACAAGAAGGTGACTGCCATGGGCCATTGCTGACACTGAAGTAACTAAGCTGGAGTCACGGAGCCCACAGGAGGGGTCAGACCAGGTGCCCCATGCCGGGGCATGGCTGAGATGACAAGGGTGTGTTGACAATGGGAAGAAGCATTGGTTTTGAAGACATCCCAGTGGCCAAGGACTGAAAAGGGAGGAGTAAACCCAGCAGAGGCACCAATATGCTAGAATATGGAAGAAGGGGCGTCAGCGGCGTCGGCGGCGTCGGGGGTGGGGGTGGGGGTTCGGGGGGACGTGGTAGGAAGCGCTGCTGGCAGTGTGCATAGCTGACCCTCCACCGTCGGCCTCGTTAGCTCTCCTCAAAGGGAAGAGGCTACCTGCAGGGGATTCCTTCTTTGACTTGGCTCTCCTCCCCCGTCCTGACCGGCCCCATGGGAACTTAACGGGCAGGCGAGTGAGCACAGCAGTGGCGGATCCAGCAGCCAGCCACCAGATGGCAGCGGTGGACAGGAGATAAAGCTTTTCCAACGCAAGCCCCGGGGCTACCCGACTCCTCGTCAGGATACCAGAAAAGGCTTCACCCTTTCCCGCGTGCTGTTTTCAAGACAGGGGTAAGAAAACGCTTGGTAAGAAGGCAGTGGGGTCAAGGGACACAAGTATTCATGAACCTGAAGGCAGATGAAGGGAACAGGCGTCACAGTACAGTTGGGGGGGGGGGGAGGGGGGAGTGAGAGGGGGCGGGCGATGCTGTCATCAGCAAATGGCTGCGTCTCAAAGGGAGGCTTCAGAGTAAGGCGGGTGCCGCCAGGTTGGCAAGCAGGAGCTGTCCCTCAGCCTGAGCATGACAGTAGGTTACAGGTAGGTCTGTAACCCTGCAGAATAGCACAGGGCTCCCTAAGGGTGAAAGGGCACAAAGGATGGCTTGGCACCGTAAACAGTTTTAAGGATAGTAGGTGGGTGCACTCTTCCTTAGAGGCTTATCACCCAATTTAAAAAAAAAGAAAAAAAAAAGCAAAGAGAACTCAATTTCAAACTAACAGAAACATGGTTGTTGCTACAAGCCAGGCAGGTTGGCAAATACCTATAATCCTAGCATTCAAGTGGTGGAGCCATGAGGATCCTGAGTTCAAGGCTAGCCTATGACATACAGTACGTTTCAGGACAGCCTGGACTATACAGTTAAAAAAAAGAAAAAAAAGAAAAACAGCAGCCATGAGCCAGGCCCCTGCAGGAGGGCAGAAGTAGCAAAGTATGGTCATTTGATCTGGGGTCAGTGCAGGGCAGGACAAAGAAAATGCCACCAGGTGGACCGAGATCTATGCCAGGAAGCAGGGCAGTGGCGGGACCTGGGTTTCCTGCAGGTGAGCAAGCCCAGGAGGCCTTACCAGGTAGGTAGGCTGACTTACAAAGGGTTACGAGATTGTGCGTGCTCAAATACGGCATACTGTAACCTCCAAATCCCTCAGGTACATCAGGGAGAAGACAACAGCTTCCCAGCAGACACAGAGACAACAGACATTTGCTCTCTTGACTTTTTTTTTTTAATGAACATATGCCAGGAGTGGTGGCGCACGCATTTAATATCAGCACTCGGGGAGGCAGAAGCAAGCGGATCTCTGTGAGTTTGAGGCCAGCCTGGTCTACAAAGTGAGTCCAGGACAGCCAAGGTATCAGAAAAGCAAAAAATAAATAAATTAATTAATTAATTAATTAATTAAAGTAATTAATTTAATTTAATAATAATAAATAAATGAACACAGTCCAAAGACTAGAAGTGCCTGTCTCCCCAGAGATAACCTGGAGGATCAGCTGTGTTCATTAGACTAAGGGGCGAGGAGTGAGTGGGCCCAGAACCCTGGGTCCCTTCTCCCCAAACCCACAACTGATGGCAAGGAGAAGGCTGCTCTCTAGAGAGGTCTGGAACAAATGCAGGTGGCCATCCCCTACGCGATCCTGTGGCACGCTCTGTTATTGTTTGAACTGAAATGTCCCCCAGAGGCTCCTGTTTTGAGTGCTCAGCTAAGGAGCTTCCGGGAGGCAGGACGTGGCTAGCAGGAGAAGGCCACTTGGGAAGAGCCTTGCAAGGTTCCACCTGCCCCTGGCTCCAGCCTAGCTCTCTGCTTCCTGCATAACCACATGTGAAAATCTGCTGCTGTGTCCTGCCATGGACCGAGCCAGCTGGCTGGATGCCTTCCCTGCCATGCTGAACAGAAATCCCCCTGAAACTGTGAGCCAAAATAAGCCTCCTCTGTCAGGTCATTCTGTCAGGTAGAGTGCCACAGAGATAAGTGACAGCTCTGTCAGAAGCCAACAACACACTTGTAACCAATCCCCAGGGTCCAAACTTCAACACACTGGGTGTTTTGATTTAAAAAACAAAACAGCCACAACAGAATTGCCAAGCATTTATTCTTCCCAAAAATTCAAGTGGAATTCACACTATCACTTCATAGATGAAAAAAGATTAACACCGCATTCTATAAGAAAGCCCTAATTTTGCAGGAAAGGGGGTGGAATTCCCTCAGACGGAATACATGAGGCTTCAGAAGAACTGTTGCCTTACTTTTGAGTGGGCCGTCCTGTCTGTGGCCTGACATACAACTCTTCTCCTTGTAGAAGGACCCTCATCCTGTCTCATTCACTTTCACCCAACTGTGGGACCCCAGCCATCCCGCCCCCCCCCACACACACACACACAACATTCCGTCTTCCTCAGGGAAGAAACCACCAGAACCTCTGCTCAGGCATGGTCCTTCTGAGCCCAAGAGTCTGTTAGATTGCAATCTCCTCCCAGATAAAACTTTCCATTCTGCAGAGAAGCGCCTTAAACTCAGGAAGTGGACAACTCAAAAGGTTTCAGAGTGTCCCTGAAACCGAGCAGACACACTAGGCCCCTCCCTTTTCAAGTATATCTAAGCAGTAAGGACAGCTGAGAGGCA
The DNA here is from genome assembly GCF_964271855.1 of Acomys minous. Classification (NCBI taxonomy): domain Eukaryota; kingdom Metazoa; phylum Chordata; class Mammalia; order Rodentia; family Muridae; genus Acomys; species Acomys minous. Next base: position 49,435,693 of record NC_140491.1, on the reverse strand, counting down.
CTCTCAGAGCAACTGGGCTGCCTCGAGGAGCCTTAGGCCAGCTAAGCCAAATGAAGGAAGCAGAGGCCTGCCAAGCTGACTGGAAGAGGTTCAGACCAGCTGAGCCACTTGGAAAGGACACTCTTCAACCTGTTGAGCTGTCTGCAGCCTCTGCAGTGTGCTCTAGACTTCCAGCTTTTGTGAGTTGTCACTCATGCTGGGATGGGCTTTGGTGATGCAGTTGTCTCTGAGTCGCTTCTGCTCCTGTAAGTGACCCCCTCGGCCATATTCCTGTAAGTGACCCTCTCGGCCATATTACTGTAAGTGACCCCAGTAAAAGTCTCTCATCAAGAGAGACTTTGGTGGGATCCATAGTTTGGTCTGTCATGGGGTCTCTGTCTGACGTGAAGAGGTCTTCCCCACAAACAGTGTCACACAACAGTGTCCCTGCTCCCCTGGCCTCTTACTCCATCCAAAGCACTCTTTCTTTCCGGGGAGCACTGGAGTCCAGGTTGGCATCTCACCCCTGGACAGTGAGTTCCTGATCTCTGAGTTCCCCACTTCAGGCTTAGCCCCGGAACACAGAAGGACACCAGTGAAGGTTGTTTGAGTGGCCAGTGAACAGGAGTGTGTATGGAACATTCTACCTTTGAACGACTTCACACCAATGTGTTGTATTCATTTGCAGAGAAAGCTTCTAGCACTCGCCACAGGGCTATCGAGAGGGAAAGTTAAAGCAAATAGCACCCAGAGTCATCTTGCCCTCGCACACCCACTTGGAAAAGTCTGCACTACGACTGGCTAACAGCAGTTTCCTTTATGCATTCCCAAACATATTCTTAAAAACCTCCATGATTCCCCCTGCCCCTCAGATAGCGGAAGGATTGAGTTCTGCTTTTGTGAGCACTGTGGGCTTCTGATTTCTTGAGGTTTAATGATTGTGACATATTTATGCACGACTGAAGACAAACTCCACACCTCAAATACACAGGTGGAAGGGGCCATAAGAGCCACCATCAAGCAAAGCAGAAGGGACAGACACAGGTGGAGGAAGGCCCACTGACTCATGAGATGTTACAGGACCAGCTGCCTCATTGCTTCCAAATCCTGCTTGTAACAAGTTCCCCCAGCGACCTACCAGCACATCTGTCTTTCCTAAGTCCAGAGGTAGCCGTTACTCAAACTCACTTTTCTTTCTTTTTCTTTTTTCTTTTCTTTCTTTTTCTTTTCTTTTTTTTTTTTTTTTTTTTTTTTTTTTTTTTTTTTTTTTTTGAGACAGGATTTCTCTGTATAGCCTTGGCTGTCCTGGACTCACTTTGTAGACCAGGCTGGCCTTGAACTCACAGTGATGCGCCTGCCTCAACCTCCCAAGTGCTGGGACTAAGTGTGTGCCACAACACCCAGCTCAAACTCACTTTTCAACCTGTGCTCAAACAATCAAACATCAAATTGCAGGAGAAAGGGGTCATCACGTTGGCAGGGACTGTGAAGAAGGGATGGACAGTGGCTTCTGTGCTCTTATCGCTGAGCCTGCCCAGCTGTCTGAGTCCCAGATTCTGGCCAAACTGGTGACTCTCAAGTGTCCTTGCTGTCCCTGGCTCCTGACCATATCTACAACCCTTTGCTCTAACCAACTCCCCCCACCCACCATGGTCCCGGGGTGGGACAAGGCGGGGAGCTGCCATACTGCGCTGTGTAGTGTAGCTCAGGGTGGGTCTGTGCCATTTATATGTTGCTCCTTCCTGCTGAGATAATGGTTAGAGTGTAAGAGCACTGAGCATGGAGGTCAGCGGGGAGGAGGGGGGCGGAGCCACGGCTTCTTACGTCACCAGAATGGCTCCAACCTTCCTTCTCTATGGGTAGCTGGCAAGCCCTCTCAAAATAGCGCCACCAGCTGGGGACCCCAACATGGGAACCTTTCAGGAGGTGACCTTTTATATCCCAATATGGCAATCTCCTTGGGGGGGTGGGGGAGGGAGTGATTGTAGAGAGCATCCAGGCCTGGTGCTGTCATGGATGGGACGGACACACTGGAACCTGACCTCCTCCTGAGGGGCTGTGCTGTCACATCACCTGCCACCAGCTGTGGGCAGGATGGCATTTGAGGGCCAGGGCACACTGCTCAACAGCACAGCTCCCAGGAGTGAATTTGGTTGTACCCACGGCGAGCCATTTTCCATATACTGTCATGTAGTCCTTCCGACAGCCGAGCAGTTGAAGACCAGGGAACTGGATGCCAGAGAGACCTGGTCTAACCAGGGCCCTACAGCTGGGTGGGGGGCTTGGGGAGAACCCTGACCCACTGCTTACGTCACACATGAAACTGATGCACTGAGGGATCAAGGATCAGACAAGCCCGGGCCCTGGTGCTCGGCCTGTGCTATTATGTAACACTCCACTAAATGCGGAAAGTGAGAAGTTGAAGAAATGCAAAGCTAGCCAGGATGGCTGTACCAAGGCCTGGAAGGGACCCTGGGGCCCGCCAGAAGGCTCAGTTCTCGGCTGCCTCCTCGCTGTGTCCCAGGGCTCACCCATCTTATGTACCCTGTTTTGTTTTCCAGGCAAAGTGGAAAGCAGCTTCACCCCCTCATCTCTGCCTCCCTTTGCACCATAGACACTGGGTCTGTAACCGCCCCGCCCCCCCCCCCCCCCGCCCTCATCTGCCCTCACCCAAATGTCCTGGCTCTTCTGACTTGCGTTTTTCTTCTTTGGTGTTTGGAGGCAGCGCTTCACTATGTAGTCCAAGCTGGCCCAGAACTCGTGGTCACCTGTCCCAGTCAGTGGTGACAGGCAGAAAGAAACCACAGCACCTTAGCACGTCCCATCAAGGAGGTTAGCAGATCCACAGAGGGGGTGCCATGGAATGCAGGCCCCACAACAGACCCACACCGGGCACTGACCCTGCTGCTATGCTCGGTGCTAGGCCCAAGCTCACCGTGGGTGTTAAACGCACAGGCTCTCCTTGCCCTGGATGTATGTACCTGGAGCCCATGGAGGCCAGAGAAAGGCACTAGATTCCATCGAACTAGAGATACAGATGGCTGTGAGGCACCATGTGGGTGCCGGGGATCAAACAGACATCCTCTGGAGAGCAGCCGGTATTCAACCACTGAGCCCTCTCTCCATCCCTCACTGAGTGACTCTCTTGTGAAAGGATATTTGCCATTTGCCAAGTCCTTTTCTCGTATTACCTGAGATGATTGTGTGCCCCCTCCAATCAAACTGATATATTATTACACTGACTGTTTTTTCTTATTTTTGAGCCTCCTTGGGTTTGCGAAATAAATACTACTCAATTGTGGAGCACGTTTTATAATACACTGTTGGATTTTATTCACATCTGTGCTCATAATGGATAAGGGGCCAAGTTTTCTTTTTTTTGTTTGGTGGCTTCAGTGTTATGCTGGCTGCACAGAATAAGAAGTGTGCCTTCCCCTTCGGTTTTTTATTTTTTGACAGGGTTGGTTCTTGGTAGAACCCACCAGCAATGTCATCTGGTCTCGAGTTTTCTTTACTGTAAGATGCCCATGCAACACTCTTTTATAAATGTCAAGATTTCTGAAGTTAGTCACGGTGATGCATGTACGCTCAGACATTTCCCCACGACATCTCATCTGGGTTACCCAACTATTTATGTTCCTCTTTATTCCTGCAAGGTCAGTAGTAATAATTACTAGAAATAAGACCAGAGGCAAAAGTTGCTTTGGAAAAGGAGCTGACACAAAAATCAGCCTCCAGGAGACAGAGCAAGAGAAAGGCAGGGCCTGGTTTCTTGTGTGGTGGAGTCTGGCTGCTTAGGACTGACCAACATATTAAAGGGGCCAGCTGCAAGCTAACAAGACGGCATGTGGTTTTAGTTATGGCAGTCTTCTCTTCCTGTTTGTTGAGTCTCCTGTTCTGCTGCAGGTTTGCCAATGTGTGCTTTTACATCCGTACATTCCTGAAAGTCACTCTTGCTGTGCCCCGTGAATTTATTTTATACCGTGTTGTCATTTCCATCATCTCAAAGTATTTTCTAGTTTCCCCTTGTGGTGGTTAGATTGAGAATGGCCCCCATAGGCTCATATATTTGAATGCTTGGTCCCCAGTTGGTGGAACTGTTTGGGAAGGATGGGGAGGCGTGGCCTTGTTGGAGGAGGCGCATCACTGTGGGGTTGGCTTTGAGGTTTTAAAAGCTGTGTCATTCCCAGTTTGTTCTCTCTCTCTCTCTCTCTCTCTCTCTCTCTCTCTCTCTCTCTCTCTCTCTCTCTCTCATGTAAGCTCTCAGCTATTGCTCCAGTGCCTTCCTGCAAGGATGGCCATAGACTCTTAAATCCCTGAAGGCCTGGTAAACTGTTTCTTCTGTAGGTTGCTTTGGTCATGGGGTCTTATCAGGTACAAGGAGTGGGGTACTGCTGTGACAGACCTGGCCATGCTATTTTTGGGAGGAATGTGGAAGACCTTGGGACTTTGGACGGGAAAGCAGTTGATCACTGTGAGCAGAGTGAAATGGGCCATCCAAGCTGCAAGACAGCAGTGCTGAGAGAATGTGGACTATGGAGGACCAGCTGAAGAGGTGTCAAAGGGGAACAGGATCAGCAAGAAGGCTAAAGGCTTCTTGGAGATTTGGGGACTAATTATCCTTACAGTGGGGGTTTCAAGACAGCCTAATACTAATTCTGTTACATGATTATTAGTGATAACTCTTAAGTAGATCTAAAATGGAGACGGGCAAGTGGGAAGAAAACGAAGACAAAATGTACAGTTTGAGGAGAAAAGGAGCAGCAGGAAACTGAATGTTGGAGCCAAGGATTGTGTGAATGAGGAGGAGATTAAGGAGAGACCTGATCTGAAAAGGAATAAAGTGGAGATTCTGGGGTAAGATCTCACCCAGCTAAACTTCCACCTGTAAAAAGAAAAGTCCTCCGGAATTATCTGGACCTAAAAACACCAACAAATCAAAGCTTATTCAAATGTTAACTCAAAAGAGAGGGACAGGCTCTGTCTCCAGCGTGGAGCCGCCTGGTGACATTGGCTGTGTGGTTTTGGCTCTAGAGTCACAAAGGGTAGAGGAGTAAGGGGGCCATGGAATCTTCCTCTGTGGTTAGGGAAAGTCACCAAGTGCAGGTGTGTGACACGGGAGTCCCTGCATGGAAGCCTGGAGGGGCCATTCCGTGATGCTGCAGCTGTGAAGCCGGGATTGCGCTGGAGACATTAGAGGTGGCAGAGCTGAGGGATGTCTGCCAAGGAGAGGCGCACAGAGCGAGTGGGACCAGCCCGAGAGAGAAGTGTGTGGCGGGCACCAGACATGGAGCTGCCAGATTTGGGTTTGCCCTGAGGGGGTTTGGTCTCACTTGAGTTCAGCATTTCCTCACTATGTCCCGTTCTTTCTCTTTAGAATGGTAATGTACCTTCTGTGGCATTGTATGTTGGAAGTGTGTAATTTTTTTTTTTACAGTGGGTTACATACAGTTAAGAGATTGCCTTGAGTCTCTGCAGAGGTTTTGGACTTTTAAACAGTGTTGAGACTGCGATAGACTATGGGGACTTTTGAGGTTGGGCTAAGTGAGTTTTGGCATTATGATTTATGGCTACAAGCCTTTGGGGCCAGGGTGCAGAATGTAGTGGTTTGAATGAGAGCTGTCCCTGTAGTAGGTTCAGCAGGGAATGGCACTGTAGCTGAGCTCCTTCCATCCTGGGAACCCACAAGATGAGCCTGCAAGTTGTCCTCTGAACTGTGCCTGCACACAGTGGCACTCATGAACACACACACACACACATAAATAAATAAATAACTGTAAATGGCTAACCTCGTAAATACTGCCTATGAACCAATTTTACAAGTTCCCAGGAAAATGAAGCTTCTTGGAGTCACTAATTCATAGAAAAGAGGGAGCAAGGGCTTCTGGGAGCCTATTAATTCTCTCAGACATCATAACCTGAGCCTGAGTCACCTTCCACTGTGGTGGCTTTCCACAGGCTATCACAGAGACCACAGGTCCTCGGGGCTCAACACAACACAACAACAGTTCCCTATTAAAAAAGTACCTCTCCCAGTTTCCCTTGCAGACTACGGAAGTTGTTTCCACCCCTATAAGGAGCCGGATTCCCTATTCTTCTGGAGGCATTTTAGCATCTACACACATGGGTGACCAAAGTGCTCCCTTGCCGTGAATAAACGTGGTCCTGCCCACGGTCAGACCAAGGTTTTCTTTCTTTCCTCGGTCCATCTCTTACAGGTGCTTTAAATACTCTTCTAACCCATGGATGAGACGGCCCCAGCGGCCTCCCCCACTGCCGTACTGAATCTGTACATACGCGGGCTTGAAATAAAGCAGCCGCAGGTCACTCCTTGGACCACTGTGCATCACAGAAAAACAAGAAAACAGACTCGGGCTAGAGTGATGATAGCTCAGAAGTTAAGAGCACTCGATGCTCTTTCAAAAGACCTGAGTTTGGTTCCCATCACCCACATGAAGGCTTACAATTATCTATAGCTCCAGTCTCAGAGCATCTGGTACCTACATGCGTGTGTGTATGCACACACATGTGCATATATATACACACACACACACTGAACACACATGTGTCTGCTCAAAACACTCATACCCATAAAATAACTTGATCTTAAGAAAACAGCCTGATGGGCCCATCCACAGACAACAGGCTAATAACTGCGGTACCTCCATACAATTAAAACCACATTGTAAAAACAAAAGCGATGCTGTTATGTGCTAACAGAGGACATATTTAGGATAAATTGCTAAACAGAAAAGGGCAGTGGTATGTTGTATTTTAAACGAACACCTACTTGGGGCTATAGGTAAAGACGGCCATCTCTGGCACCTCTGGTGGCCTCTAGGGAGAGAGGAAGAGAAGCAGAGGGGGTGGGGGTGGGGGTGGGGGTGGGGGCGGGGGTGGGGGTGGGGGCGGGGGTGGGGGTGGGGGTGGGGGTGGGGGCGGGGATGGGGGGTGGGGCGGGGGTGGGGGTGGGGGTGGGGGTGGGGTGGGGGTGGGGTGGGGGTGGGGGTGGGAGTGGGGGCGGGGGCGGGGGTGGGGGTGGGGCGGGGGCGGGGGAGGGGGTGGGGGTGGGGGTGGGGGTGGGGGCGGGGGTGGGGGTGGGGGTGGGGGGGGTGTGGCAAGAGTTAAGCATGGGGTTTGCTCACAGGCTTTTGGAACTATTGGCTTTTAAATCATATAAATTCTTTGCTTGGACCATCAGAGTTGGCATCCTGCCTGGTCAAAGCAGCAGCTCTGGGAAACTGTCCTCAGTACCCACAACTCGGTCACTGGGGAAAACCCAGTCTGAAGCGCAGTACAGCCCACTGGACCCCACCCTAGACCATTGCTTCTGGGCCTGGATCACCCAGTATCTGCAAACATTCCTATCTCCAGGACTGCCAGCTACCCACAAACATCTCGGCAGAATGGCTCCCTCATGGCTGACGTGTGGGAAGCAGACACCCAGACCTTGGGCCTTCTGAATCTTGGGTTTCCTGGTCACCACTGTTCCCAAATGTTTCTGACTACCAGTTCCTCTGGAGTACCATGACGACACACACACACACACACACACACAGACACCCTGGGCTAAGTGGTCACTACCTGACTGAGTTTTCATCACACGGATAGCCTTGGCCTTGGCCAGCTCCAGCACGGTGATCCACTGCTGCCGGTCTACCTCTGAGCTGGCCTTGAGGTGGTAGCTCCTTGCACCATTGCACAGCAAGATTCCGCACGAGTCCTCTGTGTCGATGTGTGCGGAGGCCAGGTTGATGGTACCACGGCAGGTGTGGGCCATTTCACCCTGGTTTCTGTGGGATTCAAGAGAAGGTATGAGGTGAGGCTCCTGGATGCAATGGTCCCAGATTAAAGACACTCTCAGGGTTAATCCTCATCTCAAACCCTGAGGGCTGGGAGATGCCCCGGGATTGGGATCGCCAGGGGGAGAAAGGGCCTTATTGGAATCAACCCTGTCTGCTGGCCATGGTGAGTGGCAGGCGGCTGGAATGTGGCATGCCTCCTTTGGTCTGATGAAAAGGAGAAGAGCCCAGCAGTCAACACAGGTCTGCAGCTTCATGCCAAGCTCCTTCTGCTAAATCTTGGAAGCAAAGGGTGAGATGCTGCTTCGAGAGCAGAGACCGGAGGCCCGGAGACCAAAGGGAGGATGCTGGGGTACCTTCTGCTTTGAAGTCACCTGCGAGTGGTACTGTCCTTGGCACTGTCATTCTGTTCCACCAAGAAAACTAGAGAGCAACGACACTATCGTCTGTCGCTCACGGAAATGACAGGGCTAACTGACGCGATGCTATCTCACAGCAAAGGGACAACCCCTTCACTGTTGACAGGATCTTGGAGGTGACAGCATCAGGGGTGACTGAAGGACTATTATTTCCAACTGGGCCCCATACCTAAAAACTAAGACCTGGCTGTTGTGAGTGGATTTACTTAACTCACTCCCTTTGACACTTGAAGAAAACCCACAACCCCATGGGAACCCCAGATCTTTACACAGAGGGTGTTACAAAGGGAAAGAAAGTTGGCAAGCATCTAACACGGCCATGGAAGGATGGATTCACCTGGCAATTTCCTGCCGAGGTGGCTCTTCTTGCTTGCCTCTCAGCTTGACCACATCTGGAATTAACTAGAACCCAAGCAGTTGGGTACAGTTGTGAGGGATTTTTCTTTCTTTCTTTCTTTCTTTCTTTCTTTCTTTCTTTCTTTCTTTCTGTTTGTTTTTTGTTTTTGTTTTTGTTTTTTTGTTTTGGGGTTTTTTTGTTTTTTGTTTTGTTTTTTTAGGACAGGGTTTCTCTGTGTAGCCTTGGCTATTCTGGACTCCCTTTGTAGATCAGGCTGGCCTCGAACTCAGGTCGATCCACCTGCCTCTGCCTCCCAAGTGCTGGGATTAAAGGTGTACACCACCACGCCCGGAGTGTTTTTGTTTTTTGTTGTTGTTGTTGTTTTTCAAGTCAGGGTTTCTCTGTGTAGCTCTAGCTACCCTGAACTTGCTTTGTAGACCAGGCTGGCCTTGAACTCACAGAGATCTGCCTGCCTCTGCCTCCAGAGTGCTGGGATTGAAGGAGTGTGCCACCACCTCCCGGTGAGGGATTTTTCTTAATTAAGTCATTTAAAATAGAAAGACTCAAATCTAGTCCTGATCTTTTGAGGTGAAAAGATCCTCCTTTAGTCAGGACCACACCTTCGGGTGGCAGCCTACATAAAGGACTTGGAAGAAGGTAGCCCTTGCTCTTTGCCTGCGTAAGGAAGAAAGTTTATTTTAGCTCCTATCAACAGATCCCCAAAGGGCTCATAAGGGCCACCCTTCCGGCTCTGCTGCCCACGGCACACAGATTCTATTGGCGGATGTTGCAGCCTATACCAGCAGTTTACCTTGGCGGATGTCCCATGAGCCTCAGGGACCTTCTGCACGGACACCAACCCCTGCCACACAGTGCCTGGCCCCTGCTGCTCTCCAAGACCCCCTCAATCTTGCATCCTCCATGTTTTCATAACCAGCAATCACATGGATGCTCCTGCTGCACTCTCCTACCAACTCGGGATCCCGGTCCTCTGGACCGTAGCTGAGGAAACACCCTCTCCCAGGCAGTTACTTCCCAACAGTGGGGAACCCCTTCAGCTTAGGCTGTCTTTATTTAAATGAACTCAGACCCATGAGATGGAGGTCTGCCCCCAAGACACCTTCCCTGTTGCCCCACTTTGGCACTGGAGGCCTCCTGTGATTCCAGCCTTTAACAAGCGCCATCTCGAATGCCTTCCTGTCCTGAAATTTCCTCTGACAGACAAATGAGCCCATTATGTTAACTTACTCCACTCAGGTCCTTAATCCACGGACAGAATTAGAAACAGATTCTTGGCAAAAATACATTTCGTGGCCCTTAGCCCAATCCTGATAGAATCTTTGTTCTCTGACACCTCTGCCTGCATTTCTCTCAGTGCAGTTTTGTTTTGTTTTTAGGTTTTTCGAGACAGCTTCTGTCAGTGCTGTTATCTTCTAAGATCCCCCAGAACGGCCCACCCATCAACCTCTGCTCGTAACACTCGGTGGCTTTTCCAGACCAAAGATCCAAGGTCTTCCCCACTCCTCCTGCAAAACAGTCCCCAGGGCCTGAAAGCCACACCGTGAGGTTCATCTCAACAACAGCCCCACTTCTGGTAAGCGGGCTTCCATCTTAGCGCTGTGAGAAAAGACCCTGAGGGAAACAACTTGAGGTGTATTTCATCTCAGTGTTCACGGTCTAGTCCGTCCTGGTGAGGAGATTAAGGTGTCAGGGGTCTGAGGCAGCTAACCATTTCACACCCACACGGGAAAGCAGAAAGCAATAGAGACAGGCACGCGCGCTACTTAAAGAGCCGGGATCCACAACGGATGGTGCTGCCTGCCGTAACTAACATAATCACTTCCCACAACAATTACTGCGATTCAGGTAGTATGTCACAGAAGTTTTCAAAAGCCTTCTCTGCGTTATTCCAAACTGTGCCCACTAGGCAGCAGGCATCACAACACCCAACCAACAATCCCTTTTTACTTGGAAGACACCACTCTCCCTTTCTGCCTTGGCCACACCCCTTAGAGAAGATGAGGTGGAGCAGAAGTGAGGTCCAGCTCGCAGATGTGGCAGAGCCTCGGGTGCTAAATGCCATAGTGACTGAGCGTCAACAGCACTCTGGCTGGACACAGGATGAAAAGGGACAGAGACTGTGCACTGGGCACAGGCAGAGCTGGCAAAGCCGGGAGAATTCACATGGCTTTCAGAGCAATGGAAAGGTCCCAGCATCACAGCCACGAGAGTCAGCAGGAGAGGCAGAGAAGCAGGCGATGGCCAAATGTAGTCACCAGCGGGAGCATTAAGGAATTGGACTCTTACACTCAAAGTCAAAACAGTAGGTCTCAGGGGCTGGAGAGTGGCTCAGTGGTTAAGAGCATTGTCTGCTCTTCCAGAGGTCCTGAGTTCAATTCCCAGCAACCACATGGTGGCTCAGAATCGTCTGTCATGTGATCTGATGCCCTCTTCTAGCAAGCAGATGTACATGTGATAGAGCACTTCTATGCATAAAATAGATATATTTTTTTTAATGGGGCTGGAGAGATGGCTTAGAGGTTAAGAGCACTAACTGCTCTTCCAGAGGTCCTCAGTTCAATTCCCAGCAACCACATGGTGGCTCACAACCATCTATAATGTGATCTGATGCCCTCCTCTGGCCTGCAGGTGTACATGCAGCCAGAGCACTGTATGCATAATAAATAAATAAATCTTAAAAACAAACCAAAACAAAACAGTAGGTCTCTTGGGCCTGCTGTCAGAAAAGAGAAAGGAGCAATAGCTCCAGGCGTTTCTGTGGGAGCTCAGGGAACAGAATGCCCTGTGCATGGTTGGAGATGGAAGAAGGCAGGCCACTATGTGAAAACAGGGTTGCACTGTGAGCTATCTGCTGGTATAGTGTAGATCACAACCCACCTAATATATACACCGCCTACTGTCTATATAATGCCCAGCAGTCCGTGCAGGTACAGGCAAAGGACTGGAGGGGTAAATGGGCAAGAAGTGAGGTACTTCTTTCTTTTCTTTCTTTTTTTCTTTTTTTTAAATTTATTTTTATTTTTTTATTTTTGAGACAGGATTTCTCTGCGTAGCCTTGGCTGTCCTAGACTCACTTTGTAGACTAGGCTGGCCTCAAACTCACATGGACTCACCTGCTTTTGGCTCCAGAGTGCTGGAATTAAAGGTGTGTGCTACCATATCCGGCTATTTCTTATCGAAAGCAGCTTAGCCACAGTTACATACTGTGGTTCTTAATCTTCTCTACTTGCTTGGGATCAACTAAGAGACAGACCTTTGGGTGCTCTGTGAGGCTATGTCCTGGAAGGATCAATTTGGAGGGGGCTCACCCAGAGTGAGCAGAACCTTCCCTAGATATAAAAATATCACCTAGATATAAAAATAGCTAAGGGAAAAGGTGGTCTGATTTTGCCTGCCCTCCTTTACACTCTGCTGGTGAGTGCACCTACTCAGCTGCTGCCACCGTGGCTGCCATCCCTTACTGATGTCAAAACATAGCTTCTTCAGCCTCCCATCATGAACTGAAAAAACAAAACAAAAAACACCAGCAGCTCTCCAGGAATCCTCCAGGCCTTCACCACCAGATAAGGACCACTGAGGCAGCCTGCACTGTGGACTGAGCAGACACTGGGGCCTGAGTCTCTCTACAAACAGACATTGTTGGACTATGTGGACGAAACTATGTGAGCCAATCTCATAAAATCCCCCCTTCTCCTCTGTGTTGTATATTCGTATTTATTTCTCAGTTTTGTCCCTCTAGAGAACCTTGACTGATACATGGACATAGAGAATCACTAGATACAGTGTAGAAGTCTGGGTTGGATGATAAAATAGAGGAAAGAAAAGACTGGACAGACTAGTGACATCCAAACAAAGCCTGGAGCTTGGATGGTAACAGTACCCTGATGCTCTTGTCCTGGGTGTGGTGACTGCTGATGCTCCAGAACAACAAGCCATCTCCATGTGAGAAACTCTGCCTAAACTCCCTGGGTCACTAAGACAAAGACAGACATGAGAGTAGAAGGGGGTCATCTGGTTGAGAACAGGAAGAGCATAGGCAAGCGTGGAGGGGCTAAGTGAGGGCAACGGGGGGTGCATGTGATCAGAATACATTACATAGATAATGTCATATGAAACCAAACATTATAATTAATATGTCACATCTCAAGCCCGGGACAAACAGCTGCGGTACCTATTTAACCTACCAAAGTGGGCCTGGCTGCCAGGATCTCCCAGCATCTCTCAGTTTAACTGGACCCCTCCTGGCTAGCATAACCTGTCCCTGACCCTAAAGTCTCCAGCAAAGGGGCCCGGGCTGCTCTCCCCTGTACAATCCAACCATTGTGGTCCTGCTGTCTCTGCACCTTTGGCCTCCTGCTGCCACACCTGGCTCCCTCCCGCCCCTCTCCCTTCCCCTCCCCCTCTCCCTCATGGCCCAGCTCAGTCTGGTGGTGTCCACTCTGGACTCTCCCAGATGTCCCTGCCTCTGGCTGTGCTCTCCCTTTTACCTACAATAAACCTCCTCCCCCACCTCACCTAGAGCTAGACATGTTTCCTTTCTTCTCCTTTTTTATTTAATATATGCTAATAAAACAATTTTTAAAAATTTAAAATAACAAGAACATTTGAGAACATAAAAATAGAGCAGATTAGCTTTTCCAGTTACCTAGCACCCAAATAGGCTGAATCTTTATTCATAATAAATGGTTTTTTGCTTTTTTTTTTTTAATCAAGGTCTTCAGATTTCCAGTTTACTTTTTTTATTTCACCATTTGGAAGAAGTTATCTAGTGGCTTATATAAATCTAGGCTGACAGCCTTTTGGATTACCAGAGCCCACTGAACTCTCTGCCTTAGAATTAAACTCTCCTCTTTTTCTTCCATCTAGACATCCAGTGTTCAATCCACCCTGTGCCGGCAACAAGGCCTTACTTTTATCCCCATTTATTACATTTGTTTTGTTTTAATTTCAGTGGCTTCAAACACAGTTCTGAAAATAGCCTAAAATTCACAGGCAAACCCTAGAACTCAAGAGTGCTGTTGGATGTTGCTGCTGCTCACGTGTTTACAAAAGGCTTTGTTTCTCCCTTTAAACATCCTGGTTGAGGGCCACGGAGGGGGCTCATTGATAAAGGATCCTGTGGCCAAGCGTGATGACCTGAGTTCAAACTCCAGGGCCTACATGATGGAAGAAGAGAACAGAGAATGGCCTCTGACCTCCACAAGTTCCATAGAGGACAGAGAGAGGAGGGAGGGAGGGAGGGAGGGAGGGAGGGAGAGAGAGAGAGAGAGAGAGAAGGGAAGTGGGGGAGAAAACAAATGTAATTTTAAAATCTATAGGATTATGGTTGAAAGCTGGGTATGCTGAAACAAAACTGCAATCGCAGCACTTGGGAAGAGGTTCAAACAATGAAGGCACGTCTAGGTCACACAGTTTGGGGCCATCTTGAGCTACACGGGACTCTGTCTCTGGTGAAAAACTCTGTGTGTGTGTGTGTGTGTGTGTGTGTGTGTGTGTGTGTGTGTGTGTGTGTTTTAAATCTTGTTTGAGATAATGTTAAGAGGACGGAATGTTCCAGCAGAGTGCCCCAAAAGCCCAGTCAGTGGAATGATGCCCAACTCTGGAGCCTGCATGCCACCTGGCAACCTCCCACCCTCTCACTGGGGGTTCACAGAGGTGTCAAACAGCCCCGAGCCATCATTCTTGTGAGGCCTGGGCAGCTGCAGTGGGCTCGCTCCCACAGGCCACATCAGCCAACACTCATGGTAAGAGGGCTCTACACCTTTCACGGGGAATTTGGGTCGAGGTTTTAGTTTACTCTGATAAATTACTCAAACGGAGACAAAATGCCTATGCGTGACATAACTGCAAGTCAAGTTATGGTGGCCATCACCTACTATGTGCGCTGTGCTGACTCCCAGCCAAACGACCCTCGGCAGTGGGCAGTGACCTTGCCTGGACAGCAACTGTTGGAACGCCACAGAGACCACTCGAGGCTAATGTGTTAGCTCCTTCTCTTATAGTTTGTCAGAATAGCCAAGATAAACTTGACAGGAGAAAAATTTGTGTTGCTCACTGTTTTGGAATAGTCAGAGAGAGAGACATACAGAGAAAGAGAGAGAGACAGAGAGAGAGAGAGAGAGAGAGAGAGAGAGAGAGAGAGGGAGGGAGGGAGGGAGGGGGAGAGAGAGAGAGAGAGAGATGGTTTGAGTAGGTGTGGCTCCCATTGGCCTTGTTGGAGGAAGTGTGTCACTGTGAGGTCTCAATATGTTCAAGTTATACCCAGTGTGGCACACAGTCTCCTGCTGCTGCCTGAAAAACCAAGATGTAGAGCTCTCGGCTCCTCCAGCACCGTGTCTGCCTGCACGCTGCCGTTCTTCCCACCATGATGGTGATGGTCCAAACCTCTCAAACTCTAAGCCAGCCCCAGTTAAATGCTTTCCTTTACAAGAGCTGCCGTGGTCATAGTGACTCTTCACAGCAATAGAAACCCTAACTAAGACAGAGAGAGAATGCAGATATGGTAGTACATGCCTTCAACCCAGCAAGAGACAAAGGCAGCAAGGGCTGGAGTTCAAAGTCACAGGAGTTTCAGAGTAGCCTGGGCTACTTGAAGGCCTGCCTCAAAAAAAACTCACATTAAGAAAATAAAAGGAGGGCTGGAGAGATGGCTCAGAGGTTAAGAGCACTGACTGCTCCTCTAGAGGTCCTGAGTTCAATTCCCAGCAACCACATGGTGGCTCACAACCATCTATAATGTGATCTGATGCCCTCTTCTGGCCTGCAGGTGTGCAAGCAGACAGAGCACTAAATCCATAATAATAAAAAAATAAATAAATCTTTTTAAAAACAAGAATAAAGGTGTGGCAGTGCACACCTTTAATCCCAGCACTCAGGAAGCAGAAGCAGGTGGATCTCTGTGAGTTCAAGACCAGCCTGATCTACAGAGCAAATTCCAGGACAGCCAGAGCACAGAGAAACTTTGTCTCAAAAGGGAAAAAGAAAAAAAAAAGAAAAAGAAAAAGAAAAAAAAGGAAAGAAAAGAAATGCAGGAATAGCTAAAAATCAATAAGAGACAAATCTCCCACTTCAAAGTTTTAAAGTTGTTCTTAATTTTGTATACACACACAAAATTATGTGTGTACCAGGCAGTGGTGACACATGCCTTAGAACTCCATCACACTCCTGCAGAGGCCAGAGAGGATGTTGGATCCTCTGGAACTGGAGTTATGGACGAATGGCTGTGAAGCCACCATGTGGTTGCTGGGAACGGAACCCCGGACCTCTGGAAGAGCAGCCAGTGCTCTTAACCCCTGCACCACCTCTCCAGCCAGGCTCGTCAGGTGTTCGGTACGTGAGAACTCACTGCACATTACACAGCACAGCATCGTCGCCCACAGGCAGGGCTGGGCCACAGGTTAGCAGCACTTGTTCTTCTTGCAAGTCTGAAATTTTATACCTGTTGATTGATAACCATCCCCCAGCCCTCGGCAAGCACATTTATAATCTTTGCTCCAGTTGGTTCGACTAGTTTAGATAACTTTTGGCAGTGGGATCGTGCAGGGTATGTGTCCCTATGACTGGCTTATTTCACTCCTGGTTTATCTATGGCTGACATGTGTAGTAAGGGTCTTTTTTTTTTTTTTTTAGATTTTTCAAGACATGGTTTCTCTGTGTCAGTCTTTGCTATCCTGGACTCGCTTTTGTAGACCAGGCTGGCCTCGAACTCACAGCGCTCCTCCTGCCTCTGCCTCCCAAGTGCTGGGATTAAAGGTGTGTGCCACCACGCCCTGCTTGGGTCCCTTCTTTCATCAGGCTAAGCAATATAATATCTTATGTACGTACTCCTTGTTAAGCCTTCGTTTGCTGATGGGCACAGGTTACTTCCTGTGTTTTGGCTGACGTGAATAATGCTGAGCATGGCAGTGCTAGCATTGAGGTCCTAACTTCAGTTCTTTTAGATAAATACCCAAGATTGGGATCACTGGATCACATATGTAGACATTTCATTTTTCATTTTTAAAGGAGCCTCCGTACTAGGAAACGAGCCAGTTTAAAAGTGGGCAAAAGCAGAACCAGACAGCTCGGTGGTAAAGGCATTTGCCAAGCAAACCTGACTGCTGGAGTTGGGCCCCCTGGATTTCACCATGGAAGGAGAAAACTGATTCCTGATAAGATGAACTCTGACCTCTGCATACATGAGCGCGCGCACACACACACTCATGTACCCACGCACATGCATACACGCACACACTGGCAAACACACACATACCAGGCAAGAATGTGCTTTCCTGTTCCATATACAGAGGCTGGAATAGAGCCAGGGCAGCTCCACGGAGGCCCTGCTGGACAGAACCACTAGTTTACCATCCGCTTTGCCCACAGCCTGCATTTACATTCCCCAAGGCCATCAGAGCTGTCTGGATGGCAGCTCTACGGCTGTCCCGCGGTGCCAGCAAGCAGAAGCCTCAACTCAGGCTCACTCCAGAAAGGAGAGTGTCACTGTAAGACGTGACCCGTTTCATTTTGCCTGGCCTCATTTTTGCCATTTAAAGAGTCTCTGGAGAAATGCTAAATAAAGGCCTGGGCTACAAGGGCACTCCCAATATATGTTATATTTTAATGAGAGTGTAACAGGAGGCTTGCAAGGCAGTCTCCTGTTCCTGAAGCTCATCGTGTGGAATTGGTACCCAGGGTGTGACAGACAGCAACGTATAAAGCACAGCCTCTGACCGATGCAATTTATATTCACACAGCACCTCTGTTCCTATGGAGACTGTCAAAAACATGACTGTTGATCGTCAAAGTGGGTGATGCAGACAGAACCAACCCCGCTTTATAGAAAGGGAAGAGACCAGGGAAAGAGAAATCTACTTCTGGCCTGTAGAACTGGTCGACCTCAGAGCCAGAGATAGAGTCACGGCACGTGATAGCTTATCCTCATCATCCACAAGCTTAGTTTAGAATCAGCTGGAGGCTGAGAAGACACACCTCTGGGTGTGACTGTTTGCTTAGTTTTCCGAGACAGGGTTTCTCTGTGTAGCCTTGGCTGTCCCGGACTCGCATTGTAGACCAGGCTGGCCTCGAACTCACAGGGATCCACCTGCCCCTGCCTCCCAAGTGCTGGGATTAAAGGGGTGCGCCACCACCGCCCGGCCTGAGTGTGACTCTTGAGGGTCACCCATACTGAATATGGACAGGTTAGGGACCCAAATGGGTTAAAGAGGGGCAAACAGAAGCCTGGGCAAGTGTTGGCAATTCCTTTTCTCCCCTTCCTGGTGAGCGTCTCTCCTCTTAACACATATTCTCACCACTGTGACGTTCTACCCAAGCAGATGGGGCCAAATGACCAAGGGCTAAACCCTCCAGAACCGCGAGCCAAGATGAGAGTTGCTGCTGTCAGGAATTTTTGTCACAGAAAAGAGAAAGCTGAACAATACACATTTCTTGGTCACTAGGCCAGGCACCTTTTGATGGAGAATACTAGAGTATGCATCCAGAAATAACACTTTGTTTTATCTACTGATAATCTGTATCTATCACTTGCAAGCTAATCCCCAAGTTGCATGAGACACAACCTTGTCTTGTCCCCACCTGGCTCAGGGTGAGCACTGGGGAAGGAAAGCTTCAAAGTGATACAAGGGCTGAGTCACTAGTCAACATTAGAGCATTATGCAGTCAAGGGAACAGACCCGGGACACCTCAGTCCACCCCATGGGTACCACTCCCTGAGCATCCATCAGACCTACCTTTGTGGTTTCACTGATGTACCACAGTACCACTATGGCCTGGTGATGGCTGGGCACTTCCTAAGATTGGGTCGAAAACCTGCCACAGGATGTCAGGCGAATGTTCCAGCTGCCCGGTTTTCACTGAGATGTCGTGCCAAGTGAGTGAAACAGATGTTGTTTTTGTTTGTTTGCAAAGTAAAAACATGAAAACACAATGTCGTTCCATATCATTATAGTTGTAAGCTGGGGTTAGCCTCAGCCCTGAGCTTTAACAGACGGAATCCAAGTCCTCCCCATATGCCCCTTGCTGTCTCTGGGAGCCATCTGCCCTGCCCCAGGCGCCCTACCTAGCCCTGCACCAGGCCACAGAAACCTCATCTACGAGCACCCACGGCTTCTTGAATACATGCGGTTCCCTCTACCACCCTGTGTGTTGGTCTCTCTGCTTGCAGACAATCCAGTCTTTCTATGTAGACACTGCCCTCTCACAGCCCGGGCCCCATCCAGCAGCCCAGGGGAACTGACAACTCCCCTACTCTGGGCTTCTCCTATCATTGCTTAACCTGCATCGTTCTAATTCTATGTATAGCGTTCTGCAGGAGATTCGACTCACTTACGGACTGAATAGCTTATGAGTAACTACACCATTGCATAACCGAATGGCTGGTAAGGGGAAGCTGAGTTTGCAGGCTTCTCCCCACTAATAACTGTGAAAAGAGTGACTGGGTAGCACCATTCTAGAACCATAATAGACTGCATACATCTAAAAAAAATTACCAATATCTGTAACAAAAGACTCCCCAACGGAGACGGAGAGGCGGCTCGGCAGTTAAGAGCACTGGCTCTTCCAGAGGACCCAGGCTTAGCTTCCAGCACCTACGTGGCAGCTCACAACTGTCTGTAACTCCAATCCCAGGGGGATCTGAGGGCCTCTTCTGGCCTCTACAGGCACCAGGCATACATGTGGTACCCAGACATACATGCAGACAAAACATCCATACGCAGGAAATAGTTAATAATAATAACGCACAAAAAATTAAAGATCCTTCAAGGCCTGCTGGGCATTTGAGCATCAAAACACATAATAAACTTGAACTCCACTGACCCATAGTGACCCGTGTAAATTGATAATTACATAAATACAGCATCCAGGACGATGGCTACTGAGAAACGTGGAAGGGGTGGTGTTAAATGAAAAACCGCTTACTGGCAGCCATCAAAGCAATAGCTGATGGAGCATAAATCCAAGGACCCAAGCGCCTGTGATGAAAGCTTTGCCCAGGAACAGGAGTTGACACTGCCTCGATGTGTCTTCCTATAAAAACACCTACCGAGCGGAAGAGATGGCTTAAGAGCGTGTCCTGCTCTTCCAGAGGACCCAGGTTTGACTCCCAGAGCCCATAGCTGATAGCTGCCTGTAACTCCAACTGCAGGGCCTCTGACACCTCTGGCACCCATACATGTGCAGTACACACTCACAGAGACACACAACATGAACTTGATTTTTTAAAAAAAGACAAATCTTTAAAAATAAAAAAACCACTTACTAATTACTTAGCAATTAAAAATCATAAAACTCATTAAGTCTGCAGTGGAGAAATCTGGCAAGTACCATCCTGGCCAACTGATAAAAGTTACTTGCTAATAATAGAATGCGAAATCAGCGTCACATGCCTCCTGACAGGGTGTGCGAGGAGGGCACAGCACCCTGCTCTGCAGCATTCCTGCCAAAAAAAAACCCCTCAGAACTTAAATCTAAACACGCGAAGACGGCAAGAGACCCCACAGCCAGGCTCTCTGCAGTCTCTACCATGTGTTTACCACGGATGTCAAAATTGTTAATAATGGGGAAACAGAAAAAAAAAAAAAAAAGAATCTTCTTGAAGTTAATGCGCACCGTGCTGCCCTGCACTGAATCTCCAGGGCACCCGGGGGCAGATGGCGGATGCCAGGCAGCCTGTGGGCTAGTTGGCAGCACCGTGTCATGCCTTGTGTTGCGCAGCGGAGAGGATGTCCCCGCTTTAAAGAAACACACACGGGAAGAGGAAGTGACCATGGGGCCCCAGGCTCAGGCTATAATCTCAGCCCTCGGGGAGCTGGGGTAGGAGGACCGTAAATTCAAAGCGATCATGGACTACCTAGAAAGAACTTGCCTTTAATAGAAGGAAGGGTGTGGTGCCTTTAATCCCAGTGGAGGCGGAGACAGGTGGACCTCTGAGTTCGGGCCAGCCTGGTTTATAAAATCAAATCCAGGACAGACAAGGCTACTCTGTGTCAAAAAAAACAAAAACAAAAGCAAACAAACAAGGAAGGAGAAAGGATAATGGCCTCCATTGTATTCCTTATATTAAATAATAATACATGTAAATATAACACGGGCATAAGGCGAGCAGCGTGTTAGCTGTTTGGGAACTGAGGAAAGGGCACAGGAGTTCTTCCCACGATTTCTGTAACTTTCCTCCAAATTTGAAATTATATCAATATTAAAATTATCATCCTTGGGATAGAGAGATGGCTCCGTGGTTAAGAGCACTGACTGTTCTTCCAGAGGGCCTGGGTTCAATTCCCAGCCCCCACACAGCAGCCCACAACTGTCTGTAACTCCAGTTCTGGGGGATCTGACACCCTCACACAGATATACATGTAGGCAAAACATCAATGCCCATAAAATAAAATTAATCTTTAAAAAATCAATTAAAAGTATCTTCCACGCCCGGCGGTAGTGGCGCACACCTTTAATCCCAGCACTCGGAAGGCAGAGGCAGGCAGATTGCTGTGAGTTCGAGGCCAGCCTGGTCTACAAAGCGAGAAGTTCTGTCTCAAAAAAACAAAAGTGTCTTCCACTATTGTGGTTTGTTCATTTTTATTTTATATAATTTTATTTTATTTTCTGGATGCCTATTTGTATCCCAATGACAGAGAGAGAAATTGTACAGATTTGAGAGAAGATGGGGGTCCGAGAGGAGTTTGGGGAACCATGACCACAAAGTATGATATTTAAAAGTATTTTTTCAATTTAAAAAGATGTCTTTTACAAATCTGAAGATAATCATTAAAGAATTGCAAGTGTGTGAACCTTATTTATAAATTTTTTTAAAAACTGGGTGGTGGAGACATGCCTTAGACATCAAATTGCTTGCCGAGAAAGATTGGGGAACCGAGCACAGATCCCCAGGATTCACACGATTCCAGCTTCACATAAGGCAGGCCCACGCATCTCCTGACTGCACTGGCCACCAGGCCTCGCTAGGTCAGAGCGAGCTCTGCCTCTGACCCTGCTTGAGTAATAAAACAGAAGAGAGGTCAAGGCACTCTCGGTATCAAGATGTTTCTGACATCAGCAGCCACTGCACGCATGAGCACACATGTGCACGCGCACATACACACAAACATGCATATACCCACATGTGCACATGACACACACACACACACACACACACACACACACACACACACATCAAAATGAAAAAAGGCAAAAGATAAAAATCATTACCCAGTGGCGAAATTTTAATATTAACGGGATATGCGATAACATTACAAAAATCATCGTTACGTTTTAGACATAAAATGTACGCACAGGCCATGCGCATACGGGGCTGGTGAGGGTGGCTCAGCAGGTAAAAGCACTTGCTGTGAAGCCTGGTGACCTGAACTCAAACCCTAAAACGAAGGTGGAAGCAGAGAACCTACTCCCACGAGTTGTCATGTGACCTCAGAACGGGCTAACACCCCCACAAATAAATAAAGAGATGCGTGTGGCGGCATCTACCAGTGAAAATTAAAGCTGTCTGAGATTTGCTTCAAATCACGCGGGGCGTGGAAGCCATAGCTTGAGACCACGGATGAGACCAGCTGGCGGGGGATGATGATAACAAGGGGTTCATTACACAACATATCCATATATATATATATATATATATATATATATATATATATATATATCCATCATTAAAATTAAGTATGACATTTTAAATGCTCTCTGCCCGGAGAACTGTGTTGCTGAGTGACTTTAGTGACACCGGGGTTCCCCCCCCCAAGGCCCAGGCTCGGGGTGAACGAGGCTGCGCACTAAGCACCTAAGGGTGTGAAATGAGGCGACAGCAAGGTCCCCAGGGCATGGGGCTGGCTCTATTTTGAGTGCAGCCGTGGGCCCATGACTCTGGGTTCTCCTACACGGAACGTTTCAGGGTACTTAAAAAAAAGAAAAAAGACAATCTGTTCAAGTTATCACATAACCCTGGCGGCGGGTGCCACCCACTACAGGGTGCCCCGAAGCTCTTTCTGCGTCCTTTCATGTGAGACTCCGGCAGCGTGACAAGAGACCAGAGAAAATGCTATACTAAGCAAAGGGGGGCGGGGAGGCTGGGGACCCACTACCCAGCCAGGGAAGGGTGGGAATGCCACAACGCAGAGACCAATCAAGGAAATGCTTAACTCCAAATTGAACAAACCAAGGCCAGTCACATTCATCTGTTACGCCACGAGCTTATGGATAATCTATTCAGGAAGTTACACAGACACACGCAGACACAAACCACAGCCCCTAGCACCGCAGGTACTGACATTAATATTAGCTGAAATAATCTAATGTCAAGGCGACTCCCATCGGGCTTTAGCCAAAACCCAAGCAACAGTTAAAACACGGGAGCAGCTGCAAAACCAAAGGCCCTGTAACAAGGGTGGGCAGGCGCAGTGCGCATTTGAACCATCTGCACCCGGTTAGCGTGGCATTTCCTGAGGCCTGCCCGGACCCAGGCTAGACCCCCTGAATCTAGAACAGTGACCAAGGCTTTGGGGCAGCCACAGTCTTAGATTCCCGTGACCCTGAGGACCTGTGAACGCCCACCTCCTTCCACCGTGTGGACGGAATGAGGGAAGGACAGGAAAGTCAGCCACGGAGAACGGGCTCGGCTCTCCGTGACAAAATCCCTCAACTACAAAAGGGCAGTGAGAGCTATCTGGCGACTCCCCAAAGAAACCTCAGCTGTGCCTTCCTCACCCTGCAACTGTTTTCCAGGAGTGCGGCAGCAAAGAGGAGTGTGGTGGTGGCCAGGCTCTTGAGCCAGACGGGTGTCAGTCCTGGAGACACCCTTGGCAATCTGAAGTACCCTTTTCTCTCATAACACAGTTACCAAGTGCTGACTCCTAGCTTTCCTGGGTTCTTCTGTTTTATCCAGTCTACAAAGCAGGGCTGTTCAGGTGAGGAGAGAGAAGGGCTGTGGAAGTTTTGGAGTCTTTTCTCCCTGAGCCTTAGCAAGAACCCGGCTGGGTGATCATGAGATCGCACACACTGGGTAGGCACCTCGTGGCTCCTGCCTTGCTGTCTCATGCATCCTTGTATCCTGGGAAAGCTGGTGGCATGTTGTGAGGACACTCAAGCAACCCTCTAGAGACCACAGGGAAAGAGCCAGAGGGCCCTGTCAGCCAAGTTAGAAGTGGAGCCTCCGGCCCGGTCAAGCCTTTGGAAGAAGCTGCCTCCTGACAGAGTCCCAGCCACCTACTCATGAATGTCCGACTCACAGGAGGCAGAGGCAGGAAGCTCTCCTTAAGTTTGGGGTTAGCCTGGCCTAACAAAGGAAGCTCCGAGCCTCTTCCCTCTGCCCCGCTGCCCCATCTGACTCAGAGCTTTAAACAAAGACATGCTGAATGACCATACAAGCTTCTCCCAGGAACCAGGGGTTATTAAAGGAAAGTCTGGGGCTGGAGAGACGGCTCGGAGGTTGAGAGCACTTGCTGCTCTTGCAGAGGAGCCAGATCCAATTCCCAGCACCCACAGGGTGGAGACAACCACCCGTTACTCTATCTCCAAGGGATCAGACCCTCTTCTGGCTGGGTACTTCAGGTTCATGGCACACACACGTACATGCAGAAAAAAACACTAATACATATAAAAATACAAATAGATAGATCTTTACAGAAACATAAATGAAAATCTCAGAGCCAGATGTAACATGTTTCCCTATATATTATAGGTTAGGGAGACTCTCCTCACGTCCCCACACCCCCCCCCCCACACACAGACTCACCCTAAACAACAACACAGGCTATTGCCACATCTCTTAGTCTTTAACTGTAACTAGATGGTAAGACGCACCTTGGTTGCAGGCATAGAGAAATCACCTGGAGCAAGCCTGGACGCTTCCTTCCTGTTGGCCAGCTTTTATGGTACTAAAAGGTGCTGTACAGGCTGCCATGCAAGCTGTCAAGGGCCTTACTCAGCAGTGGACCCTGCATGTCACAACACTGACCCTCCAGGCAAGGTGTGCCCATGGGTACAAAAATGGCATGGCTGTTATGGGGGCAACCAGTTGCTCTATGATTGAATTTGAGGTGCACTCCGCAGGAGGGAATTCAAGCCTTGCACTATAAACCTGGGCAAAAGCTCACGGCTGAGGAGGTCATGGGCCCACAGGGCAAGCACTATTACTTACACTAAAGTTACTTGTTTTCCAGCTGCCTTCTAAATATCTGGGCTGGTACTATGTTGACACTCATAGATTAGCGTTGCTTTCGGCCTTGGTCAGAGGAGTTTCTTATGCAACAGGCATCAGTCCATGTAGAGACTCAGAACTGGCCCAAGTACTGAGAACAAGTGACTACTGAGTACTTACTCTACATGGGACACCTACACCACACCCACTCCAAGACTCGGGGGACACCACAGAAGATAGGACGGGAAGCATGTAAGAGGCTGGGGGAGGGAGCGGTTGGGGGGATGCTGTGAAATGCCATCTTCTGGATGCGACGTGGCTGCTGCACTCATGAACTCACAGCAGCGATGGCTACCTACACAAGGCTCTCCCAAGGTCAAGCCAGTCAACAACTATAGTGTGTGTGTGTGTGTGTGTGTGTGTGTGTGTGTGTGTGTGTGATGCTCATGAGGCTCCGCCCTGAACTGAGGGCCACTAGGGGAGGAGAATTCTTCCTAGGGGTGTGGCTGCTGGTGGCTTTGCCCAGGATCTGCAGGCAGCTCTAACCTCACTTGATAGGATTTTGAAAGCTGTGAGTTCAAGGCCAGCCTGGTCTACAAAGTGAGTCCAGGGCAGCCAAGGCTACACAGAGAGACCCTGTCTCCAAAAAAAAAAAAAAATTAAAAAAAGAAAATGAAGAACGGCGAGGAACAGAGGCAGAGAAAAAAAATAAAAATAAAAAAAGCAAATGTACTCTGGAGGCAGAGGCAGGTGGATCGCTATGAGTTCGAGGCCAGCCTGGTCTAGAAAGCGAGTCCAGGACAGCCAAGGCTACACAAAGAGACCCTGTCTCGGGGGAAAAAAATAAGCAAATGAAGAATGGCACATGAAGAGAAGAAGGAGACATGTTGGTGCTTGTGCCTGTGGGAGTTGGGGTGGATATTATCAAGGTACATGGTATTTGCATATTAAACGGTCAAGGAATAAATCAGATTAGGAGACTAAAGCGTGTGGCTCCTGGAAGGAGCCTGGAGCCAGTGAGTTCTCCAGAACTCCTAGCGCCCTCTGCCCTCCGTGATGTACGATCCACAGCTGTGTTTGCTGCGGAGCTTTGCGGGGACCAGCCCCTAGAGCAGAGAGTGGGTGCTTTCCCTCCTCACGGACAAAGCGTGAGGCCATCAGCTGTGGAATGTGGACCAGAATGAGGGCTTCCTTCTGCTCCTGTGCATGTTGTGACCTCTCCTCCTCCTCCTCCCGTCCTCTGCCATCACGGCAGAACGCCCCACCTCACCAGCCCCATCTTTGCCTCAGCTACCTGCAGGCACCCCAACAGGACTAATCTGTTGCTGCTGTAAACTTGAGTTTAAAGCATCCCCAGGTACCAGTGGAGATAAAGCTGCCTGATCTAGGAGCATGGCAGCAAGCTGAGGATTCCATTCTGTCCTTTGCCTACTGTGTCAGGGTGCGCACAGAGTCATTGTCACTGGAGTGTGGTGGTGGAGGAAGAGGTCCACAGGGCAAGATGCTGGAGAGATAGACACCAGGCTAATGGCGAGCCGAGCCGTGGATATGTACACATGGATGTGCCAGATGCTAAGCAGCACAAAGTGCATGCCTCTGTCAATAATGTTTCAGGGCTCAGAGTCTGCCTCTGATGGCTGCCACCCAGCTGTCACCCGCCTTCTCGAAGGCTGCCACCTGCATGTGGTTCTCAGGGCGGGGAAAGAAGATGTGGCCGAGAGGAGACTCTGTCCTTGAATTTAAAAAGTGTGTGTGTGTGTGTGTGTGTGTGTGTGTGTGCGTGTGTGTCTATGGGTGTGAGTGTAAGTGTATGAGTGTGTGTATGTATGTATGAGTGTGCATGCATGTGTACAAGTGTGTATATTTGTATGAAAGTGTGTGTGCACATGTGTGTATGACTGTGTGTTTGTGTGTGCACACAGATGTGTTGTACAACTGTGACTGTGTGAGCGTGTGTGTGTGTGTGTGTGTGTGTGTGTGTGTGTGTGTGTCTAAGAGGCTTAGGAGGTAGATCCATGGTACAGCATTACCCTAGGTTCAATCTTCAGCCCCAAACACAGATAAAAAGGGTACAAGATATATATTTCTCTAAAATTATACTAAAACTATCAATAAGTGTATGAAAAGTCCTCCATGTCACTAATCATCAGAGAATGAAAATTATAAGTACAATGACATATAACCTCGCACTGACATCAGAAACAGACAAACCAGCCAAGGCTGAGGAGGTGGCTCGGCAGTTACGAGCACTAGCTGCCCTGGCTAGAGAGCCCTAAGAATCTCCCTGTCTCTTCCCACCTAGTGCTGGGATTACAAGCCTGTGTACCATGCCCAGACTTTTGTTTTAATGGGGATTCTGGGAAACCCAAAAGCACTTTACTGACTGAAGCACCTCCCTGTCTCCTCAGCTCTGATGTATTGGATCTTGATAGCAAAAAAGAGATCAATATTACAAAGCAATTTTTTTCTTGCTTGATTGCTTTTTTTTTGTGCTGGGGATAGTACCCAGGACATCACACATACTAAGAACACAGTCTGCTGCTAAGTTACACTGCTACTAGCCCATGAAGTGTGTCCTCTATAAGACCTTCTCTGACATTTGAGAGTCTGCTAAATATAAGGCATCCCAGAGGAGCCTGTACAGTGAAGACACAGCCTCTGCTCTGTCTGCTCTGCTCTGATGGAAGGAGAAAGCCCACACCCTCGCTAACTGTGAGCCGCCGAGTGCTACCACACAGAGGGAGGAGCCCACACCCTCGCTCACAGTGTGCATGGCCAAATGCCACCACACAGAAGGGCATCCAGAGCATGGCTCCTACAGACAGGAACGGGCGTGTTCAGGGTAGTATGGCCGTTGACTCACAGTTCCTACAGATCACTGCTGAGGAACCAGGTAGATCCAAACAGGACCGTCCAGATGGCCTTGGTACTATGGCCAGGTCAATTTTGGCATCAAGGACCGAGAATCTTCCATCTTAGGAAATGGCTGCTGTGAAGCTGTGAGAATAATAAAAAGGCATGTGGCTGTGGAAGGGAGAAGGAGGCACGTCAGGCCCAGGGAGGGTTGAAGGGGACAGCTGGCAAGGGCAGCAAGACTGCTGTATGTACCTGGTGAGCTCAGGGAAGCCACAGCAGGGAAGTGACACCACTCACACCATAGCAGAGCAGTGCCCACAGCTCCACCACAACACAATATGGTAGTGTCTCGTGCCAGCTCTGCAAGGCCAGCTGCCCCTTTCTTGGTTTCAGCCAGGGGCCCACCAATGCAGTCAAACGGTATCGAGTCGAACCAGTATGAAATGTGCAGAGGTGTGGCCCAGGATAAGGAGCCAGGAGGAGCAAAGCATTGCTAAGTGATAGGAATCCATGAGGGTGGAGGGGGATGTGACGGAGACACGGGAAGGCTCCGCACATAAAGCAAAAGGACCCAGCGTGGCCTCGTACGTGAGTCAGCACCCACCACGCTGCCAGTTCAACTCAGGGCTGTTCCTCATGGGTCAGTTTCCAGCCCCGCCCATTTCCCTTGCTGCTTCTCCCCCATGAGATAACCTGGCAACCACACAGTCTTTTTTTTTTTTCCAGACAGGGTCTCTCTCTGTGTAGCCTTGGCTGTCCTGGACTGGCTTTGTAGACCAGGCTGGCTTCAAATTCACAGTGATCCACCTGCCTCTGCCTCCCAAGTGCTGGGATTACAGGCGTGCGCCACCATGCGCAGCTGCGACCGCCCATTCTTTACTACCTCTTTCTCGTTCCCTCCCTCCTTCCTCCTTAGCCTTCTCCGGTTTTCTGGGGGAGGAACAGGGGGAGTGGCAGACAGAGAGCTCCAGACTAGGCCATGTACAGACCCTACAAAGTTGCTATGGTGGATTAGAAATGGCTGTCATGGGCTCATGTCTTTGAGCTCCTTGGGGAAGTTATGGAATTTTTAGGACAGGGAGACTCACTGAGTGGAGAGGAAAGCACATCACGTGGAAGTATATAGCCTCACCCCAGTTCCAGTTTGCTCTCTCCAATTCCTGTGTGTAGATAAAGATGTGACGGGCCAGCTTCCCACTCCTGCTGCCATGCTGTTACCCGCGCACACACGCGTGCATGTGTGTGTGCGCACACACATGCACGCACATGCACACACAAGAATCTGGACTCTCCTCTGGAGCTATCAGCCAAAATAAGCTCTTTTTTTTTTTCTATCAGTTGCTTTTGGTCATAGCAATGGATGAGTCATTAATATCGTCGGCATATGGCTTGACGTGGTCAGACTCAAGAGGACATCCCTTCACTCAACCACGAGTGAGCATTCACTGTCCTTGAAGAAGCAGAGCAAGGTTAGCCTCCCATGCCCGGCATCACTGAGGTCTGAAAGGAGGAAGACGTCCACACCTGAGAGACAAAGATTCATGCACAGGCTTGGCGTTGCTCATCCCTCCAAGGGCCTCTTGTGTGACCAGCCCTGGATTGGGGTGTTGGATTTCGAGGGGTCTTCCTGCCACTCCATAATTGACAATGATGCCCACGCTGTTGATACCATGTGCCGTGGGGCTGAAGATCTGCTCTCCTGTGAGAATCTGGAATTTAGGCCCAAGCCAGACATGGGTCTTGCATACGAACATCCCACAGCAAAGACCCTGGGCTGAGAAAGGAGCCTCCTGTGGTGGCAGTATTTCATACATGTGGCCAAGCACCCCTGCAGAACTGGCTGCGTCGTCTGTGACTCCTCTGAGCCTGCAAGATGCGTGTGCGTACTCTGAGCTTCACCCCACGCATCTTTCCCCTCTTTTCTTTTCGGACTTGCATCCTTTCAGTGCATAGCTTTACTGTAAAGCTAATTGCGTGCCACTTTGTGCTGAGAGCCCAGTGAGAACGAGGTGAGGTAGGCATTTGCAGGGTTGAGTCCTGGTGCTGCCGCTGCTGAGCGCACACTTCCTGTTCTGCACAGGGAAGGCAAAGCCATGCACCCTCACTGAAGAAGATCTCACAGGTGAAAGGGAGGCCCTGTGACCCAGGAGCAACGGTAGATAGAGGCCTCGTCTCTCCCCATGGTCTGCTTCCATGGGGTCTTACGTATGTAACCCACAGAAGGCAAACAAGCCTGCAAGGCTACTTTCAAGAGCTATAAGCTTGTGATAAACATCCTTTTGGTGCACGCCTTTAATCCCAGCACTTGGGAGGCAGAGGCAGGTGGATCTTTGTGAGTTTGAGGCCAGCCTGGTCTACACAGAGAGTCCAAGACAGCCAAGGCTACACAGAGAAACCCTGTCTCAAAAAACTAAAAAAGAAAAAAAGTTTAACTTTAAATTTTATTACTTTATCCACGGCCAACTTTACACAGTAACAAGTTACCCCTGTGCATACAGACTACATACACATATAAACACTCACAACTCTACAGAAATACAAGTGGACCGGGGACTGGAAAGATGGCTCAGTGGCTAAGAACACTTGCAACTCTTGCAGAGGGCCAGTGCTCAGTTCCCAGCACCCACACACATCAGGCTCACAATCTGTTACTTCAGCTGCAGGGAATCTGACAGCTCTTCGGGCTTCCACGGGCACCTCCACACACAAACACACATACACACACACACACACAAACACACAATTCTCTAAAACAATGGACCGCAGAAATAAGCTACAGGTTCACTGAGTCACCTGTTACAACACATGTAAGCCTGTTGACGCATCGCATGCATGCTCCCTGTCACTTTTCTGGCCCTCCAGGCTTAAGCCTGCATTCTCTGCTGTTATCTACCCAATTATATTTCAATAAACAAGCTTTTTACAGAGGAAACAAGTTTTTTAAAACACTTGCCTTTAAAAACCAAGCAAACAAACAAACCATCAATCCACAGCTACTCAGAGACTAACCAAGCTATAGATACAACTGCGGGGGCAAAGCACAAGCTAGAAAGGTGCCATGGTTGGCCACAGCATCTTAGAGATGTCCACACTCCCTGAAAGTTCTCAGAGGAGGAAGACTTGTTCCTTGGTGTTATCAGAAGCCATGGCAGGTATTTCAGAGAGGTTCAATGCAGGGATGTGCTTCCTTATATGAACCCAGGGAGGCACTGGCCAGGACAGCCGCTGGAAGCCCAGGACAGCCGCTGGAAGCCCAGGACAGCCGCTGGAAGCCAGGACAGCCGCTGGAAGCCCAGGACAGCCGCTGGAAGCCAGGACAGCCGCTGGAAGCCCAGGACAGCCGCTGGAAGCCAGGACAGCCGCTGGAAGCCCAGGACAGCCGCTGGAAGCCAGGGCACTAGGTAAGCAGAAAGCCGACTAAAACCATGCTATGGCATCAGGGTGGAGACGGGGACTACAGGAGAGACACATAGGCCTGGAAATTCCATCTGGTATGAAACGAGGAGGGAGGAGGCAACAAGCGTGACTCAGGTTTTCAGCTATTCATGGAAAGAGGAGAAGAGTTCAGAGGAGGTTCCCTGGGTAAAATTACAGTTCCTGTCACCAGAACTTGTTAAAAATGTTGGCACGCACAGCACACCTCCAAAACGTTCCCAGTCCATTTATCGCTCCTTGCAGCAACCCTATGCTAAATGTTAAATGAAAACACGTCAAACAAACATGTACACACTATGAACATCACACACACACACACACACATGCGCACACACACACAAACACATACACCCACACACACATGCACACACACACACACACCCCTGCACACACATGCACACACACACCCCCGCACACACATGCGCGCGCGCACGCACACACACACACACACACACACACACACACACACACACAATTCTCTTCATGTCTCTTTCAGTCTCCTAAAGCATGAAACTAATTATTTCAAACTCAAGCCAAGTCCAATATGATCAGGCTACCTCCCGCAAGCGTCTCGATGCCTCGACCCACAGACGTGCAGGCTCTGCTTCACAATTCCAGAGGCATTTATGCTGCGGATGGGCCTTTGGTCCCCTGCCTCTTATCAATTAAGTATTGGTGAAGTGACACCAAAGCCAATACCCTTTCCTCGGGGCCCAACCCCCACCAGAGGTGTCTCTGGAAAGCTGAGCTCACTGCAGGGACAAACAAGCACTTAATCCATGGCCCCCCCCCCATGCTTAAGGAGGCCAATTTTGATACCTGATCCCACTCTGAACTGCGTCCAGCTCATCAGATGTGCAATGGCCGTCAGCCAGGGATTTTAAGTTTTGTTCTCACTTGACTGCCGCCTTTTTTCTCCAAGATCTAGACCAATGGTTCCAGTCCTTCCTAATGCTGTGACCCTTTAATACAGTTCCTCATGTTGTGGTGACCCCCAACCACAAAATTATTATTATTTTTTGCTACTTCATAACTGTAATTTTGCTCCTGTTACGAATCATATTGTAAACATCTGATATGCGAGCCCCCGCGTGGGCCGAGACACACAGGTTGAGAATCTACTGATCTATGCTAACACTTTGAGGTCTTTCTTGTTTACTGGCTTAGCCATTACTGAGGATAGACCACAATGGGCAATAAAAACATTTTTAAAAAATGTTTGTGTCTGAAATCATCCCCTGAGAAACCAATGTCATTTATGGGACCAAATAAGCCACTGGCACACAACATGGGATTCCGCCTCTCCGAGTCAGTGTTGTGAATGTGAGAAAGGCGATGTTGGGAATTGTATTTCTCTATAATGATTTATTGGAACAAATACCTTTGAAATTTTTGTATCATTTATGAATTCTTCCTTAATTTTGTCTAATTAAATGTTCTCTGTGACACAAGAACTAGAAATTATATGATCACACTGGGAACTAACAAGAAAATGGGATATGAAACTGTATTCCTGGGTGGTATCTGATTAAGGATGCCAGGCAATGGAGAATATCTTACCCTCTATCTTTTTTGTTTGTTCGCTTTTGTTTTTGTTTTTCGAGACAGGGTTTCTCTGTGTAGCCTTGGCTGTCCTGGGCTTGCTTTGTAGACCAGGCTGGCCTCGAACTCACAGCAATCCACCTGCCTCTGCCTCCTGAGTGCTGGGATTAAAGGAATTCACCGCCACGCCTGGCATCTTACCCTCTGTCTTATGTCTTACTACATTGTTGGAAAGAAGTAGAACTGCACACAGTGGCCCAGACCTCCCAGAAAGACTGCCTATATGTGACAGTATTTACAAGCAGCATCCTTGGACTCCTGATAACATGAGTGTTGCTGTGCCTGTCTGTTGACCTAGGCATTGTGAGGAAAAAAACAGACTGACAGGATGGCCAGGCTGCCTCACAGGCCCATGGGGAAAGCCAACTGTTATTGTTGGAACCAGTGCCTGGCATTAAAGCCAAGTCAGTGAGAGCAGCACCCTTATTTTCATGCTGTCGTTGTCAGTCCCCAGAAGTCCCTCTTGGGGCAGGGACTTTTAAAGTTGAGCTCCGCCTTCCAGAGTGTCCAGTGGAGGCACCTGAAAGACATTCTGTGACCACAATTAGCATAATAGTTTATTTAAGTTGGAAAGAATGTCTTTAGAGGTTTTGGAAGACAAGTGATCCCCAACCCTAAAATCTACACAGAATCTGCTATTGATCCCTTTGTAAAGTGCTCCTAATCCAGATGACTAATCAGCAGCTCTGCAGAAGACCAATGACGCCCCAACAGGAGAAAAAGGAGCATGGACCAGGCTCCACACCACGAGTAATACACAAGTCAGTCCAACCAAGTGTTCTGCCAAGACTGCCTTTTTTTTTTCATGTAATAACTACTGCCTTAGAAACAGTTCAAAATAAAAGACCAGGCATCTTCAGTGCTTTGGCGATGAAATGCACATTAGCAAATCTGTCTTGTTCTGATTTGCTGCTATAAAGCATGAGCAAAGGCTAGCCCACTGTTTGGATTGCTGTGAGATGTTTAAAAGCATGCCTTTAGTCCCAGCACTCGGGACGCAGAGGCAGGCGGATCTCTGAGTTCGAGGTCAGCCTGGTCTACAGAGGTAGGAGAAAGTATGGGATCCTCTTTTTCTTCCTTTTGAATAACAAATATTTTACTAAGACACAAGATCTGATGGCAGTGTTAAGAGTACAGCTGTAGGCCATGCAGTGGTGGTGCACACCTTTAATCCCAGAGGAAGGCGGATCTCTGCGGGTTCAAGGCCAGCCTGGCCTACAGCCAGGGTTATACAGAGAAACCATAAGAATATGACTGCACTGACTGCTCCTGCAGAGGGCTTGGGGTTCTGTTCCCAGCTCCCACATAGTGGGCAAGCATATGGTGAATAGACAAACAAATAAAACACTCATACATTAAAAATTAAATTAATATAAAGATATACTTTTTTTGTTTGGTTGGTTTTGGTTTTTTGAGATGGGACTTCTCTGTGTAGCCTTGGCTGTCTTGGACTCACTTTGTAGACCAGGCCGGCCTCGAACTCACAGTGATCTGCCTGCCTCTGTCTCCTGAGTGCTGGGATTAAAGGCGTGTGCCACCAAGCCTAGCCGAGTTTTATTTTGTTTTATTTTATTTATTTGGCTTTATTTTTTCTGAGACAAAGTCTCATTATGTAGCCCTGGCTGGCCTGGAACTTGCTACATAGGCTAGCATGGCCTTGAACTCACAGCCTGCCTCTACCTCCCAGGTGTTGGGATTGAGGAATGGGACACCATGCCCAAGAAAAATTTGCAAGTGAAACACCTTGCTTCCTTCTTAGCCACATGTCCCCGCAGGGAACCTTGGCCTTCGCAACCCCTGACAGAAAGAGGCGGTGGGTAAGAAGGGCTCTGCATTTCTCACTGTTTTGGCTCATAATCACTAGGATCTTGCCCTATGGAGACATACTAAGACAGGGGCTATTGAATGCAAGCAGGAAGAAGCAGTGAGAGGCAGCTAAGGATGCACACACACTCAGCATTGGCTACAGAGGGAGCGCTCAGGAAGGTGCCCTACGGTCATCAGGACCTGGAGCTGCAGGCCAGGAAGGGGCTTGGGCACTGGGCCCAGGTGGTGGTAGGTGGCTATGCTTGGACTAGACATGGGATTCACATCAGAAGTGGGGACAGGAAGCCAGGGAGAGCGGCACAGACTTGTAATCCCAGCACTGCAGAGCCTGCCACACAAAGGCCATTAGTTTAAGGTAAGCCAGGGCTACACAGGGAGGGGGTGGGGTGGGGAGCCAGAAACAGACATTGGTGTCACACACTAGAAATGCCAGGAGGATACGGAGGAAGCTGAGAGCTCCAGACAGCAGAGCAGAGGGCAGGCTGTCCTGGCTCCTCCAAGAGGCCATTTGCTCCATCTGGTCACACACTGTGAGCAGGACGCCACCACGTAAGCTACTAAAGGTCATTCCTCCAGCCTCAGTTTCCCCTTCCAAGCAGACTTTATATCAAAGACATTGAGAACACAGGATGGATAAATGTCAGGACCATTCATTCCACCTAGCTAAGCCAAGCAACCACTGTGCCCACCTGGCCTCTAGAAACATCCCAGTGAAATGGCAGAAGTGGGTCTTACACACACACACACACACACACACACACACACACACACACACACACGGGCGAGAAGCTTTTTTCCCCTCTTCCTTCAAACCAGAGTTTATCTCTACAATCCTGTCAGCAAGCAGCAAGAAATTTTTTTCTTAGTGGCCCAGAGAATCTGTACCCTAAGATTACCTGCAAAGGCCCATGCTTCACACAGTTGTCGGAAGAAACAAGAAAGGGAAAACTTTGCTCTTCTAATTACGAACAGAACAAACTAGCGCCAGGGGAGGTCCTACGTCCCACCCTGACCTCCACAGGTTAGCACACCAGCTGAACTAGAAGCTGGAATCCAGAGTGCTTCGGTACGGACATGGAGCAGGCACTTCAGTCTCATGCCTCCAACATCACAGTTCAGGGCGCTTTTCTCAACACTGACATTTCTCAGTGTGCGAGTTTCCAGAAGAGTGAGCTTCAGTGAGGCTGCTTAAGAACTGCAAGGCCGGAGCAAGAATCCCTGGGCAGGTGACCAGAGGGCAAAGCTCAGACCTCCTCTCAAGCCTCAGAATACCCCGTTGTGTGAGGAGATTAGAATCTACCCCACACCACAGCTGGAGAGGGACGAAATGAGTGGACATAACACAAAATGGAGTGCGTGACTGCAGCTGGCATTATGGGCCCTTGCCCCCAAACAAAAAGCAATTTGACAATTCACTGAGGTCCTTGTGTTGTGTTTCTGGGTAAAACCGTTGCACAGTTGAAGTGTATGTTAAAAGTGGATTCAAAATACCATCTGGAAGCCCCATGGTGGCACACACCTTTAATCCCAGCACTCGGGAGGCAGAGGCAGGTGGATCGCTGTGAGTTCGAGGCCAGCCTGGTCTGCAAAGCTAATTCAGGGGAGTCAAGGCTACACAGAGAGACCCTATCTTGAAAAAAACAGAAAAAAAACTGGGTGTGGTGGCACACGCCTTTAATCCCAGTACTTGGGAGGCAGAGGCAGGTGGATCTCTGTGAGTTCGAGGCCAGCCTGGTCTACAAAGTTAGTCCAAGACAGCCAAGGCTACACAGAGAAACCCTGTCTTGAAAGCCTCCCCCCCCCAAAAAAAAAAAAAGAAAAGAAAAAAGAAGAGAGAGAGAGAGAGAGAGAGAGAGAGAGAGAACCATCTAGAAAGAATGCCCTATTGCTTGGTATGCTAACAGTAAGGACAGTGTGTCCTAGGTCACAGCCAAGTGGGTCAAAGGACACCAAGACACTACATGACCAGGGCACATGCAGACTCAGCTTGGCTTTCTCCTCCACTAGAAAGTAAACATAGCCAGTAACCGCCCCACCACCACCACCACCACCACACACACACACACACACACACACATACACACGTTAATGCAAGGCCCACATTTAACCAGTGGAGCACAAAAACCTTCAGCCACAGCACACTTAACTAGGCACCTTATCTCCAAAGGGCCACAAAGGACAGTCTAAATCCTTGTGTCAGAGCAAAGTGACTGGGGGGACGGGGACACAAGCTCTGACAAACAGCATGGCAGGATCGCTGTCTAACAGTGAAGAGCATCCTGCTGTGTGACCCTGGACCAGCATCGTATTCTCACACAGGAACTTTTAGAAAAAAGCCATCCTGCGGCCCTTTCCTCAGGCCTAACGGCAGGAGGGCTCCAGTGGCAAGCCTAGACACTGTTGCAGCAACCCCACTAAGTTTGAGAACCACCGGGCTCAAGTAAACACTGAGATCTCAAAGCTCAAAACTCCCAGGAAACAGCTAGTGTTGAAAGGGAAGGAAACCTCAGGGAAGTTCCCCCTTCCGGCCAGCGTTGGTAGAGGTAGTGTTAGCTATGTCTCTGCTGAACTGCAACTCTGAAACCCAGGCTTCTTCTAGACTGAGAAAGGTAATAGGAAAACACTGTCTGCTCTACACACACACACACACACACACACACACACACACACACACACAAACCACATTGTCACCTTGGGCTCCCCAAAGGGTACACACTGTGCCTGATACATCTGTGGGTTGCCTAGTCCCCAGCCTAAGGCCTGTCAACCAGCAGGTAGGAAACACACTGAGTAAACTGCCTGAGGAGGGAACGGCAGCCCTTCCCGAGAGTAAATCCTATGTACGGGTTCAGTAACCGGCTCCCTCCACACACGCAATGAGCCAGAAGCAGCAAGGGCTTTGTGGGGCTGGCTTTGGCCATCCTCCCAGGCTCCACAACTACCAAAACAGGAGGGGAACGAAGAACCTAGTCCGCTCCATCTCCCCACTCACCCTTTAAAGTCAAGCTTGCAGAAGGCCATGTCCACGGGCCACATCCACCCTTGGCAGCTGCCAGGCATTCCTACTCAGGGAGCTCATGCTTCCCAACATCTCAGAAGGGTTGCAGTGACACCCCCACAGTCGAGGCCCCGCCATCACCACCTTCCAACCTCAGATGTCCCACCTCGGCACCTCCTTACCTGTAGTAGGACAGCAGGCCATTGCCCAGCACGAACCAGCGGCGCTGGTAGCCCTTGAGATAGTTCGTCCACTTGAGGAGCCAGCCCTTGTAGCTGTCCAGAGGTGGTGAGACCATTGGGGCACCAGTCCCTGACACTGGACTCCCGACAGAAGTCTTCGGCTGTCCTGATCGCAGAAAAGGCTGGGGCTTTGGCACCGACCTGAACTCGGTTTTAGCGAGGGGCACGCTTCCCACTGTTGACCCCAGCTGGGACGGCTGCTCTGGTGTGGTTTTGGTGAAGGGCCCAGCCCCTACTCTTAGGCCCACCTCTGACCCCTGCCACAAGCCCTGTAGTTCCGATTCCTGGCCAAACCATGAGGGCCCTGGCATAGACGTCGCCTGGGACCCAGGTTCAGATCTTGGCGCCGGCTCAAAAACTGGCTGGCACACCTGTTCCGACAGCAACTCCCGCTCTGGTGCCTGCACAGGCTGTAGCTGAGGCTTTGGCTCCGGCCCTGAACCGGACATGGACGAGTTCATGCCCGGCGCCGCCGTGTGGCAGGACAGGCAGGGCACAACCGTGAAGAGCGATGAGAGCCCTCGGGAGCGGCCAGTGCAGCCGCCGCCTCGGCTCAGAGCGGCCGCTTTCCCCATAGAGCTGTGGACCCGAGCTCGGCAGAGCACGGACTGGGGGCGGGGCTGGGGGAGTGGGCGGGGCCTGTTGGGAGGGAGGGGCGGGGCGGGGCAGTGGAGGAGTGGGCGGGACGGGTGGGGCCCTCACGTGAGCCGCAGGGATCCAGGGTGCGCGTGGGTCCTTCCACGGCTCAGGCAGCACACCGTGGACCAAAAGCTGGGCAGGTGACGTGAAAGGCACTTCACGTCTCAGTCTCCCACCCGGGGCTGTTGTCCTGCCAGTGCCAGGCTCTGGGGGAACAATGATTGAATGAAAACCACGCGGTGTGCTCGCTGAGCAGAGCTGCACAGGCGGATGGGTCGTGGAGAGCAAAGTTCAAGCTTTGGAAGACCGAGGAAATCTAGACAGGGCCCAATCCCTATCTGTGGACACTGTAGCCACTCCATGAGTTTCCTTTTGCTCATCTGTATAATGAAGGTAATGTCTCCTTCAGAGGCTTGTAATAAGCTGGTGCATATTGAGGCACGTTGGCATAGTAGATGGTCTGTGAGTATTGGGAGTTATTAACTAGAGAGCTCTGTGGTCTATTGTGTCGGGGACCAGAGCAGGAGCTGAGAGCAAGGTTGACAAGCTTGGGAAGCAGCCACTATGCATGTATGTGTCAGATGTTTATGCAGCCCTCGGGGAGAGAAGCTAAGTAATAAATTCTTAACAACACGTTTCAACTCCTAAAACAAATTGCCAAGCTCCCTAAGCTGACAGGCCTGTCATTAGTTCTCCCAAAATGGCGGAAGAGTCACAGAAGAGACAAGAAAGACATTCGAGGAGAAACCCGTGCACACAGAGCCCCAAATCAGGGAGAATAGCTTGTCCACAAATGACAAACAGTTCAGCGTATTGACAAGAGAAAAGAAGGACACAGAACAGCTGGCCCACACCCCACTACAAGGAATGCCCTTTATACCAAAGACACTGGGGCTTCTGGGGACAAGGGAGATTTTTTTTCCACTGTGTGTGTGTGTGTGTGTGTGTGTGTGTGTGTGTACACATGGTTTTTATATGTTCCTGAATGTCATACCAGAAAGCAAAGAGCCATTCAGGACTGCTGCATTTGACATGTTTTATTCAAAGAACAGTCCAAACGAAACAGTTTGAGCATCAGTAAGGATAATGATTATCGTAATGGGTTGTAAAGCCATATATTAAAGCCACAAGTCCCTAAAGTTATTTAAAAAAAAAAAAAACACTTTACAGGTCGCCTTGGAGTCACTGCATCATTATGCTGAAAATTGATAAATTAACTTTATTGTAAGACTGTATGTCTTTTTGGAGGGGGTTGGTTTTTTGTTTTTGTTTTTTTGAGACAGGGTTTCTCTGTGTAGCCTTGGCTGTCCTGGACTCGCTTTGTAGATCAGGCTGGTTTTGAACTCACATCAATCCGCCTGCCTCTGCCTCCCGAGTGCTGGGATTAAAAGGCATGGGCCACCACACCCAGCTACACAAGACATTCTTTTTTGTTTGTTTGTTTGTTTGTTTTTCGAGACAGGGTTTCTCTGTGTAGTCTTGGCTGTCCTAGACTCGCTTTGTAGTCCAGGCTGGCCTCGAACTCACAGCGATCTGCCTGCCTCTGCCTCCCGAGTGCTGGGATTAAAGGCGTGTGCCACCACGCCCGGCTCACAAGACATTCTTAAAGCTGAAAAAAGAACATTTTTATTGCCAGCCATTGGCTGCATGGAATATTTGCCCCCAAAATACTAGAAAATCTTCATCCAAGTAACCAGTTTGTTCAATATATTCACAGTTTGAACAGTGGCAGAAATAAGCTGTTATATTTTTTGTTGCTGTTGTTTTCATTGTTGTTCTGTCTTGAGACAGAACCTCACTGTAGAGCCCAGACTTCCTTGGGACTTGTCCCAATCTGATTTTCAAATCATGATCCTCCTGCCTCAGCTTCTGGGATTATAAGAATGTGCTATCGAGCTGGAGAGATGGCTCAGAGGTTAAGAGCACTGTCTGCTCTTCCAGAGGACATGAGTTCAATTCCCAGCTACCACATGGTGGCTCACAACCATCTATAATGAAATCTGGTGCCCTCCTCTGGCCTGCAGGTGTACACTATATGCATAATAAATAAATAAATCTTATTTGCCGGGCGTGGTGGCGCACGCCTTTAATCCCAGCACTCAGGAGGCAGAGGCAGGTGGATCAATGTGAGTTCAAGGCCAGCCTGGTCTACAAAGTGAGTCCAGGACAGCCAAGGCTACACAGAGAAACCCTGTCTGGAAAATCCAAAATAATAATAATAATAATAATAATAATAATAATAATAATAATAATAATAATAACGTGCTATCATAGCTGGCAAACTATTACCAATTTATAAAAGACACTTCAACCAGATGCAGTGTGTGAATTTTGTTCAGCTCTTGACTCAAATAACACAAGCATAAAAGTATATTTTGGGAACAATTGGACAATATTCAATACAGGTTAGAGTTTAGGGCAT
The DNA here is from genome assembly GCF_964271855.1 of Acomys minous. Taxonomy (NCBI): domain Eukaryota; kingdom Metazoa; phylum Chordata; class Mammalia; order Rodentia; family Muridae; genus Acomys; species Acomys minous. Next base: position 49,394,973 of record NC_140491.1, on the reverse strand, counting down.
GCTGACTTGCGCACCCGCACCCCAAATCTGTTTCTTACCTTCAGTATAACTGTATTTGAAGTAAGCAAGTAATTGAGGTTAAATGGGATATATGATGGGACCCTAATCCAGTAGACTTGGTGTTTTTATAAGAGGAGACACTAGAAGGCCAGGCATGGTGGCATACGCCATTAATCCTAGTATCTGAAGGCAGAGGCAGGAAGATCTCTGTGTGTTCCAGGACAGTCAGGGCAACATAGTGAGACCCTGTTTAAGAAAAAAAATTACTCAGCACTTGGGAGGCAGAGGCAGACGGATCTCTGTGACTTTGACGCCAGCCTGGTCTACAAATCAAGTCCAGAACAACCAGGACTAAAAGGGAAACCGTGTCTTGAAAAGCCAAAATAAAATTAGAGACACCAAAGAGCCTGCTTTGTCTTCACAATGTAAGGACTGAGAGAAAGCAGCCCCTGTAGGTGCTCACTAGAAACCCCATAGGTCAGCCTTGATCATGGACTTCCTACCTTCCAAAACTATAAATAAAATAATAATAATAAGGATGATGATGATGATGTCTGAGTAGTTTTGTTTTTGTTTTTGTTTGTTTGTTTTTTGTTTTTAGTTTTGGTTTTTGGGTTTTTTTTTTTTTTTTTTTTTTTTTTTTTTGGTTTTTCGAGACAGGGTCTCTCTGTGTAGCTTTGGCTGTCTTGGACTCGCTTTGTAGTCCAGGCTGGCCTAGAACTCACAGTGATCGGCCTGCCTCTGCCTCCCAAGTGCTGGGATTAAAGGCATGCGCCACCACGCCCAGCTTTGTCTGAGTAGTTTTGTGCTTACTTTTTATTGGTTCTCTGTGAATTTTACATCACTCACCTCAATTCCACTTATTTCCCCATCTCCTCATACCTGCCCTCTACCCTTGCAACCTCCCCTGGCCAACAGAGAGAAAAAAAAATCTTATTGTGGAAGTTGCAGTGTTACAGTGCGCCCCGCAGTATACTCTTTTGTCCACGTTTCTTTGCTTGCAGTGTTCATTGCAATGAGTCACTGCCCTGGCTCGAGGCCCCTGGCTTCTGCTACACCATCAATACTGAATCGTCACTGGGACTCCTCTCGGATGTCCTGTTGCTGCCCCTGTGGCACGGAGATTCTGTAGTGTTGGATCTGTAGGACTGGCCCCTTCATGCACTCCAGCAGTTCATCAATAGGGGTAGATGTTGGGGTGGGCTAATTCAAAGCCTTGGATCTGGGCCTGAGAGGTGTCTGAGCTGGTCAGCCCACTGGCTCTCTCTCTTTCACGCCGTCAAGGCTAGCACATGGGCAACCCCTGCAACCAAGGCCAGCTCTACCCTGCTGCCCAGGTGAGGTGCAGGGCCCACTCACCCGGGGGCTGCAGCTAGTGAGAGACACGGATAGCACAGGGCCAGCTCTGCTGCCTGCCATCTGAGGTGAGGGCTAAGGGAGGGGAGGAGGGCATCTCTCCTTCATCCACACCACCACACAGCAGATTAGAAAGAGGCGGGGCTGGCTCTCATGCACTCACACTCTCTGGGCTGACTCACCTGCAACCCCCATGCCCAGAGCCCGTTCTACTGTGTTGCCCAGGAAATGTGCAGAACCCACTCTCCCAAATGCTGCAGCAGGTGAGGACAGGGACAGCTGTCCTGCCTTCAAAACCCCAGGGCCAGCTCTCTTGGATTTTTGTTTTTTTAAGTCACTAGTCTGTAATATTTTGTTATGGAGGACTAATCAGACTAATGTAAAATGTTTTTTATTTTATTATTAGCTTTACTATATCTATTGTATAAATAGTGTCAGAATCAAAATGTAACTATATGTGCCAAATCCAAAACAAAGTAGAAGTAGAAAGCCAAACAGGAAGGACTATGATGTTCACGAGTCTGACAATGTGGTGCATCTAAAAACTGCAACCTTGCACAAAAGCCACTACAACTTTACGTCTTCAATGCCCTATTCAACCTTGCATTGGCACCATCCTTACTGACTATTCTATCCAAGGATAACTGCTGTTTATTTTTCAAAATTTATGTATCCTTTGCCGGGCGTAGTGGTACACGCTTTTAATCCCAGTACTTGGGAGGCAGAGGCAGGTGGATAGCTGTGAGTCTGAGGCCAGCCTGGTCTACAAAGTAAGTCTAGGACAGCCAAGGCTACACAGAGAGACCCCGTCTTGGAAAAACAAACAAACAAAAAAAGAAACAAAAAACAAAAAAAAACACCCTGTTTCTTGGTTGAGCCCTAGCACACACCTTTAATCCAAGAGCTTTCTGAACACAAGATTTAATAAAGTTCACCCTAGGCCAAGAGGTGGAGCAATAAACCAGCTGACAGGGATTAAAGAGCAGGAAGGACTTTGAGCTGAGGGGTATTTCAGACAGATGTAGCAATAGTAGGGGCTCTTGAGCTCTTGAGCATCTCGGCCTTTGGCTTTGGGGGTTTTTGAGCTTTGAGCTAGCAAGCCTTTGGCCTTGGGTTTGTTTTGTTTTGTTGTTTTTTGCTTTTTCCTCCTGGGTTGTCAGTTGAGCTAGTGAGCCTCTGGGCCTTTTCCATTAGGATGTGAGCTGAGTAGGAAGGTCAGCTGGGTGTTTCTCTGCCTCTCTGAGCTAGCAAGGTTTCACTCCAGCATCTGGCTCCTGAGTCTTTACTGGTATAATAGAATGATTGGCATTTTCTCTCAAAACAATACTGGAGAGATGGCTTAGTGGTTCAGAGTACAGACTGTGCTTCCAAATGACCCAAGTTTCCATTCCCAGCACCCACACAGCAGCTCACAACCTTCTATAACTCCAGTACAAGGGATCTGATGCTTTCTTACAGCCTCCACAGGCACCAAGCACTCATGAGTGCAGAGACATAGATGTAGGCAAGACTTTATATATATATATATATATATATATATATATATATATATATATATATATATAATAAAAATAGGGTCAGGGATGGTGGCGCACACCTTTAATCCCAGCACTAGGGGAGGCAGAGGTAGGTGGATCTCTGTGAGTTCAAGGCCGGCCTGTTCTACAGAGTCCAGACCAACCAAGGCTACACAGAGAAACCCTGTCTCAAAAAGCCAAAAAATAAAAAATACAAATAAATAAAATTTAGATTTTTGTTGTTGTTGTTGTTGTTTTGAGGCAAGCCTTCTCTGTGTTGCCCTGGCTGTCCTGGAACTCACTCTGAAGACCAGGCTGGCCTCAAACTGAGAGATCTGCCTGACTCTGCCTCTCAAATGCTAAGATTAAAGGCACAGACCCCCCCCCACCCGCCAAAAAATTGTTTTTGTTTTATTTTCAGAGACAGGGTTTCTTTGTGTAACCTTGGCTGTTCTGGACTCACTTTGTAGACCAGGCTGGCCTCGGACTCACAGTGATCCTTCCTGGCAAAAAAAAAAAAAAAAAAAAAAAAAAGACATATATATATATATATATTGGCCTGAGGAGGAGAAATATCACCTGCATTTTACATTTTTTATAGAAAAAGGTAGACAATAGTCTGGAGGAGATATTCCCACTCTAGGTGGCATGTAGGCTTCGACCTTTTCCAAACCTTACCTGAGGCTCTTTAATGCTTAAACCTCCCTTCCAACCCACCCACCCTAGATAGGAGAGAAAAGAGGTTCATGGGAACAGGAGAAGTAGACCTTTCTGGACTCAGTTCCTGGGAGCGATTCCCCTGGTGTAGTCAGCAGGATTTCAGCAGACCAGCAATTCCACCAAAGTTGGGCTGGAACCTGGAACAGCAGCCGGAACCTGAAGCCCCAAAGCATTCTCTCTAGGAGCGTCTCAAAGTGCAGAGATGAACAGCCAAACAATACCAAGACCCAAAAAGCCCCAGCCTCCTGTTTTGAGCGTATGTGTGTGTGTATGTGTACACATATCCTCTCAGAGTCTGTACTAAGATGTGTTTCAGCTGGCAAAAACCAAGCCCCTGCACAAGGTGGTTGGTCTTCTTTTTTTGTTTGTTTGTTTTTCGAGACAGAGTTTCTCTGTGTAGCCTTGGCTGTCCTGGACTTGCTTTGTAGACCAGGCTGGCCTCGAACTCACAGCGATCCGCCTGCCTCTGCCTCCCCGAGTGCTGGGATTAAAGGCGTGTGCCACCACACCTGGCCAGGTTTATCTTCTAGTGGATAAACATCACCTGATCTCTCACAAGTCTGTTCCCCATCCCACATGTTTATATTCACCACAGTTGTATGTGATAATATCGCAGGCAGGAAAAATGTGAGTATCATACACAAACACACATATGTATGTACATGTATATGTGTGTGACAAAAGAGTAAGTCTATAACTTGTCTATGAAGCTACAGCAACAGCCTGGGTGCTTTAGGCTGTTTCCTTAGCTTGGTGTTAATAGGAGGTAGATGAATCTGGAGAAATTCCCTTGAGTGTGTAGGGGAAATCCAGCCCCGTCTACTCTCTTCCCAGCCACCATGAGGTGAGTGACTGGTCCACCATGCTATTCCTCCCATGGTATGTTGCCTGGATACAGGCCCCAGGCACGGTTCTGCCTGATGATAGCTGAGCCAAACAGAACTTCTCTCTCCATAAATAGAACGTCTCTGGCATTTTATTACAGTGATGGAACACAAATAAGGAAGCAACACACATGTGGGATCACAGGCCAGTTTAAGTAATACAACCTGTTGGGTGTGGTAGCCTGTGCCTGAACTCCTAACACTTCGGAGGCTGAGGCAGGAGGATCGTTGTAAAATTTTGGCTAGCCTGGGCTACACAGTACCAGGCCAACCAGAGCTACATAGCAAAATCCAACTTAAAACATAAAAAATGAGCAGTAACAAAAAGGTGCCGAAACCCCCTCCTATATTTTTCCTCTTCTCACGGCCACTTAGCCTCTGTATTTTTACTTCGGTAGGGATCTCAGGGAAGATGGGAGACACACAGAGAAACCCTGTCTTGGGCGGGGGAAAAACCAATGCCCCCCCTCAAAAACACAACTCCTTCACCTGAGAATTTGAGGAATTCAACTTGCAGGGGGAGGGACTAAGGCTAGTTCACGCCCCACCCCCAGGGGGAGGGACTAAGGCTAGTTCACACCCCACCCCCAGGCGGAGGAACTAAGGCTAGTTCACGCCCCACCCCCCAGGGGGAGGAACTAAGGCCAGCTCACACCCTACCTTCTCATTTGAACAGAACTGAGGCGCGAGTCCTCCTTGTGCCTGTAGAGCCAACGCTCTTTGCCACTAGTATGTCCTGAGAAAAGTTTGGTTAGGCTTTCCAGGAACCCATCACAGTCATTACTGACTTAGAGGATCCCAAGGCCTTGGAGAATAGAGATATATATTTTTAGAAGTTAACTGGATATGAGGAAAGAGGTCCACCATGGCCCAGAAAAGACACACACGCTGCTTAGTGACTCAGAGGAATCGTACACTGCAGATTAAAAATGCTTTGAAAACTTGCTCAGGTGGGGCTGGAGATGCGGCTCAGCTGTAGGGAGCAGGGACTGCTCAACCATGATAACTGGCAGGTGTGCAACAAGCCAAGCATCTCACAAACACTGGTAGCTCTGGCTTCTCTCCTGGCCCGGGCATCTGCATGCACTCAAACAGGCATGCATACACACAAACAATTAATTTAAAATAATGAAATAGGGCTGGAGAGATGGCTCAGTGGTTAAGAGCACCACCTGTTCTTCCAAAGGTCCTGAGTTCAATTCCCAGCAACCACATGGTGCCTCACAACCATCAATAACATAACCTGATGCCCTCTTCTGGCCTGCAGGTATTATTATGTATACATAATAATAAATAAATCTTTTAAAAAAAAATAACGAAATAGGTGCTGGAGAGATGCCTCAGTGGTTATAAGCACTGGCTATTCTTCTAGAGGACCCAGCTTCAATTCCTAGCACGCACATGGTGGCTCCCAACTCTTTCTATCTCCAGTTCCAAAGGATCTGACACCCTCACCCAGACACACGTACAGGCAAAACACCAGTGCACACGAGATAAAAATAGAGCATTGAAAACATTTACAAAGAAAGAACTATTAAAATAATAATATTTGGTTAAGTCTCAACTTTGAAAAAAATTAGTATTTTTTCTACCCACAATGCAAATAGCAGCTGTTTCATGTGACGTTTATGCTGCGTTGCACTTGTATGTCATCCAGGGGAGAGTTAAAGCACACAGGAGGGGTTGTGGGTAGAGCTCAGAGGTGCAACCCTTGATGATGGTGCTTGAGACCCCAAGCTTGATTTCTCCAGACACACACACACACACACACACACACACACACACACACACACGGAACTGTGTAGCTTATATTCTTCAATGACATCTTTTAGTAGGGGTCTGAGTGATCATGGGCTTTTTATATCAATGGAACCAAGCACTGAGGATGCTAAAGGGCCATCACACTGCAATTATTCTCAATTTCCAGACGCAGATGAAGCTTTGAGGGGTGGAGCTGGGATTCCCACTCAGAACCATCCACCCAGATGGCTGCAGAGCCCACACACCTCAGATACACCGAGTTCCCTGATGCAGCCACAGGCAGTGCCTCCCTCAGCCAGTGGGTTGCCTGACAGGAGCAAATGGTAAGCAGCCGTTTCCTTACCATAACCAAGGGCCTACGCCTGGCTTATTTCCTAGGGGCTGTCCAGTAAGCAAGGCAACAGCAAAGAATTTGAGTCCATTTTGTCCCCTGACCTTCAATAGCAACAGCAACATCTAGTCCGTGTTTTTAGCTTAATACTATTTTAAAGTGTGTGTGTGGGGGGGGGGGGTTGCGGGGCAGCGTGCGCACACAGATGCAGTTGCCCAGCAAGTCAGAAGCACCGAATCCCCTGGAGCTGGAATCACAGGTGGTTGTAAGCCACAAGACACCAGAGAGACGTGGGTGCTGGGGACCAAACTCCAGTCCTCTGGAAGATAGCAAGTGCTTTTTCCCACTGACCCACCTCTCCATCCTCACTTGGTTAGAGTTGAGCACCCAGAAGGCATTGCCTTAAAGAAAATCTTCTCCATACAAGTAAGTTATGGTAAGAGAGTCCGTTGGGGCATTGACCGTACAGCAGGCAGAATATAAAAAGCGCTCCAAGAAACAGCACCAGTAGGGCAACAATAGAATTGTGGAATTGCAGAAGATTTTGCTTTCTTTTTCATTTCCTTTATTCCGCAGGCAGTCGTGAGAGGCCTTGTTGCCAGGGAAGGGCTCCACTCACAGCTTCTGCCCCCACATTTCATGAGGAGGCAAGAAGTGCCTAGAGGCAGGTCTTAAGGACCCATCAAAGCCTGACAGGTTATAAGAGTTTGGTCTACAAAGAGGTGCAGTTGGGAGGTGGTGAAATCTTTAAGAGGTTAGAAAAGCTCTGGGACACTCAAAGTATGGCCTGAAGCAGCAAGGTGACACCTTCTCCGTGTATCCTCTTCCCTTTCTGCCCCCCCCCCCCCCGCAGCCATGAGCTGAGTGGTGTTGCTCTGCAGTGTGTGCCTGCAGAGATGTACATCAACTCTCCAGTCCATCCTGGTGGCCTCTCCCAGGGCACTATGGCAGCCACTGGAAGCGACAGTGGCTCTCTGATGCCACCAGTGTTGTGCCCCCTCACTCCCACTCTCTCCTTCCCTCCCTCCCTCCTTCCTCTCTCTCTCCCCACTTTCTACTTAGCCTTGGCTAACCTAGAACTTTCTATCTAGCTCACATTGGCTTTAGTTTCCTCCACCCCAGCCTCCTGAATCCTGGGGTTAGACGTGTCACTACCACAAACCCCCACCTGCTTGCCTGTTTGTATGAAGACCTCTGAAGTGGGCGGGTTGGCATTTCCCGACAATTTTGACACTTCCATTACTTGGATTTCTAAAACCTTATATTGTAAAGTCACTCAATCCTAGTACTCGGGAAGCTGACACAGGAGGATTGCTTTGTGTGTGAGGTCTAGGACACACACACACACACACACACACACACACACACACACACACACACAGCCTCACATTGCATCATTATTCTTAGCTCCTAGGAAGGATGACTAAACGGGGTAAATGACGACGCCTGAGCCAGCTGTTCTGGTGGATCTCCATAGTAAAGAGCAGGGCTTAGGGGCCGGGCGTGGTAGCGCACACCTTTAACTCCAGCACTAGGAGATAGAGGCAGGCAGGTCGCTGTGAGTTCAAGGCCATCCTGGTCTACAAAATGAGTCCAGGACAGCCAAGGCTACATAGAGAAACCCTGTCTCAAAAAACCAAAAACCAAAAACCAAAAACCAACAACAACAACAACAACAACAAAAAAAGCAGGGCTTAGCTGGGCATGGTGGCGCACGCCTTTAATCCCAGCACTTGAGAGGCAGAGGCAGGTGGATCGCTGTGAATTCAAGGCCAGCCTGGTCTACAAAGCCAGTCCAGGAGAGCAGGGATACACAGGGAAACCCTGTCTCGGGGTCGGGGGCGGGAGGTGGGGAGAGCTGCATAGGTTTCCAGTAACCTGGAGAGCCAGACCTGGTGGCATACACCTTTAATCCAAGAATCAGGAAGCAGAAGCAGGCAAATCTTTGTGAGTTTGAGGCCACCCTGGTCTGCAATGGGAAATCCAGATCAGCCAGGGCTGCATAGAGAGACCCTGTCTCAAAATCATCACCATCATCATCATCATCTCTGGGGAGGGTTCCCTCACATTGTCCCTGCCGTGATTCTGCTATGCAGCCAGGTACAGCTGCATCAGAAGCTGACTACAAGAGCACCGTGTGAATCAAGGCCACTAAAGACAAAGGTTCCTAGGTGGGAAAGCCAACACGCTACATACTTTCTTGGTGATGTAATTGTGGGAGCATGCAGGGATCTCACAGCTGGGGTGGCTGTCCCCTCAGCCACACTCCAGCTGATACTGAGCAGCCTCTGTGATAGAGACGGCCAAGCAGCATTTCCTCCAGCCATTGCTGGGTGTCACAAGCACTGTCAGCACCTGGCATGTCACTGATCTCCCCGACAACGTCCTCTTTGGCAGAGGACAGAGAGCTCATGAACAAGCAGTATACCCATGTTAGGCAACAGTTTCCCCAGAGAAGGGATGTCCCTCCTGGCAGGGGTGTGTGTGTGTGTGTGTGTGTGTGTGTGTGTGTGTGTGTGTGTGTGCAGATGGGCTGTGGCTGCCTAAAGCCTGAATTCGCTGCCCCCACAGTGAAGCACTCTGGATAACCACCTAAATTTTATGAGAGTGAGGTGCTCATTGGCTTGCAGGGACTCAGTCACAGAACCTTCAGAAATGCTCCCAGTGAGCAGACCAGCTCAAGAACTCCTGCCAAAAATCCCCCTGGGAAGCGACGAAGTAAAACCCACCCTACATGCCGCTATGTACATCTGGGTCTGCTGCCTGGCACTTGGCTGGCATTTGTGGACTTTATGTGTACAAAGCCCCGTGCCACAGCTCGGGCCCTGAGAAGTGAAAGGAAGTGCAAAGACCAGTGACAAGGAGCAGAGATATATTCCTGGAAGGGCAGCAGGTCCCGGACCACGCTCCGCCTGGCTCTGTGGCCTCTACCCACACAGCACTGCTGACTTGCAGAGCCAACAGCTGGATCTGGCTCGAATGGTGAGGCTGTGTAACACCTTCTGGCCCACTAAGGGCTGGGCCAGGGGTGGGGGCTGGCATTCCACCTGAATGTCACATGCCTAGCATGCTTTATATTTGATCCCCAGCACCACATAAACCAGGTGTGGTGGCTCACATTTGTAATTCTCTGCCTCCATAGGCAGGAAGATTAAAAATTCAAAAAGGCGCATGCCTTTAATCCCAGCACTTGGGAGGGAGAGGCAGGCAGATCTCTGTGAGTTCGAGGCTAGCATGTCTACAGAGCTAGTTCCAGGACAGCCAGAGCTGTTACACAGAGACACCCTGTCTCGGAAAAAAAAAAAAAAGTTCAAAAAGTTTGGCATCCTGGGCCACATGAGATCTTGTCTCAAAAAAAAAAAAAAAAAGGAAGGAGGGGCCATGAGATGGCTCAGTTGGTAAAGGAGCTGGCTGCCAAGTCTGACAGATGGCCTCAGAACCCACGTGGTGGAAGGAGAGAACCAGCTGCCCAGCTTGCTCTCTCCCCTCCACACCCACACCATTTCACACACACATTCAATAATAACAACGTAAACAAGATTTAAAGACGGGAAATAAGGGAGGGCTTGCCTAGGGCATATCTGTCTCCCTATTCCTACTAGAGGACCCACGGAATTAAGTGATCTGGCCTTCACCACCACACCCTCAGAACCCTGCACACAGCAGGAATGGTGCCTCCCTAGAGCGACACAGATAGGCATATAGTGCGAGCACCTGCTGCCCCCTGGTGGTCATTACAGGATCTGCCCCAACCTAGAGCCTGGGCCCTTGTGGTCTAGCTTATTACCTCTGTTCTCAGGAAACTCTGCGTGGTGCCGCGCGCCTTTAATCCCAGCACTTGGGAGGCAGAGGCAGGTGGAGCGTTCTAAGTTCAAAGTCAGCCTGGTCTACAAAGTGAGTCCAGGATAGTCAAGGCTACACAGAGAAACCCTGTCTCGAAAAACCAAAAACCAACCCCCCAAAAAAAACAAAACACAAAACAAAACAACAACAAGAAGCTCTGCTCCATTTATTGAAAGTTCTCCCTACAGTTCTCAGGGGTGGGGAGAGCTGGTGACCTCATTCCTACTTTATGAGTGGCAGCATCAAGATGCATTCTCAAATCCCCTCCCCTTTCTAAGCTTGGCAAGCCAACCCCCAACTGCCCGCCTGTCTTTAACCTCTTAACAGACGTTAAATAGAAGTGCACAAGACCTCAGGATGGCCTCTTCTGCATCCCCAGACTCTCAGTGGAGAGGTCACTTTCCCAAGATCAGAGTGTTATCAGGACAGGACAGACACACTCCCAAGCTACATGTCACCTCATTTAACAACACAGATCAGAAAAAGTTAGTGTCACACAGAACACATGAAAACTAGTCCCTCCGCCTCTGCACTTTGTGTTGAAGGGTCACATGCATGGGGGGGTAGGGGGTGGATGGAGAGATTGGAAGGTAGATGGATGGATGGATAAGTGAGTGGGTGGATGGGATAGGTGGGATGGGATGGGGAGTTGCACAGTAAGATGGGCCAATAGATTGGCAGATGGATTAGTAAATAGGTGGACGGATGGGTGGATGGATGGATGGGTGAACAGATGGAGGGCACAGGTACATAAGGGAGTGGGTAGATGTATAGACCAATGGGCATATGACTATGAGGGTGAGTGGATGAAAGGGGCAGAATCCTAAGAACCTTGAAGTCACCTTTAGTAGCAGGAAGCTGCCTTGTTCCCTGTTCCACAGAGCGCACTCTGATCCCAGCCACCTTGCCCCTTTGCCGGGCAGCTGTGGATCCACCAAGCTGGAGTTCTGAAACCACTGCCCCGACTGGCTACGATCAAGGCAACCAATGACAGCAAATGCTGGCAAGGGCACACTGCCAATCATGATACAACTATTGCCACCACTACAGAAATCAGAGGTTCCTCAAAAAAAATTAAAACTACCATATTACTATAAAAGTAACTTTTAGTCGCCTGATATAACTGTTGTCCCAGAGGTTTTACTGCTTCTGACTTCTAAGCTAGGCCTCGTCCTGGAAGCTTCTAGCCTCCACACAATCTAATCTAGGTCTAGAATGTGTTCAGACTTGTTTTTACTGAGCTCTGGGCTGGCTGGTTCAACTCAGCTGTTCTGGCTCAAACTCTTCTCCAGGCTGACTGATTCAAACTGCCTTCTCTCAGCTTCTGACTGTAATGCTCTGCTTGGCCTCAAACTAACTTTGGCAATATGTTCTAGTCTTCTGGCTCCTTCTTATTCTCTAGCTTGCTCTGTCTTCAACCTGTCTCTGTAAAAATTTCCCAGTAAGACTGCCTCTGAATTCCACAAACAGAACTGCCTTCCATGAACTCAACTCCATGCGCTGCCTCTCAACTCACTGACTCAAGCAAACTGCCTGAACAGAACCGACTAGAACTCAGAGATCTGCCGGCCTCTGTCTCCTGAGTGCTGGGTCTAAAGGCGTGTCTGTATTCCAGCTGGATCACAGACCTAGAAGGTCTTGAGATGTGATCTCTTACCAGAGCAGCCATGTTTAAATTAAAATGCCTCTACATATTACCCACTCTTGAATATCTACCCAAGAGACAGGAAGGCAACATGACACAGAGATCTACCTACACATACATATGTATTGATGCAGCATTCATAATTGTCAGGAAATAAAAACAGGCTCAATGTCTATCAACAGATGGATTTTAAAAATATACATGTAGCCCGGTGGTGGTGGCAGTGGTGGTGGTGGTGGTGGCGGCAGTGGCGCACACCTTTAATCTCAGCATTTGGGAGGCAGAGGCAGGTGAGTCGCTATGAGTTCGAAGCCAGCCTTGTCTACAAAGTGAATCCAGGACAGCCAAAGCTACACAGAGAAACCAACCAAACAAACAAACAAATACACATGTAAAATGGAATTGCATTCAGTTGTAAAGAAAGGCAGGAATATCAGGGTATTTGACGATCATCCTAAAAGGCAGAGTAAGAGGTACACATTCAGCATGCTTTCTCTCATGAGTGTAGTAGAAAGGAGACTGTGAGAAAGAGCTGAGTGTGCTAGCACACACCTATAATCCTAGCACCCAAGAGATAGAGGCAGGAGGATCAGGAGTTCAAGGCCATCCTCAGCTACATAGCAAGTTCAAGGCCAGGTATATCTATATAAGACCCTGTCTATAAAACCAGTCATGGGGCTAGATGTGGTGGCACACACCTTTAATTCCAGCAGAGGCAAGCAGATTTTTTTGAATTCAAGGCCAGTCTGATCTACAAAGAGTGTCCAGGACAACCAAGGCTGTTACACAGAGAAACCCTGTCTCAAAAAGCCAAAACCAACTAACCAACTAAACGAAAAAAAAAAACAGACGTCGTCGTCGTCATCATCATCATCATCATCATCATCATGGCTGAAGTAGCTTGGCTGATAAGAGCACTGGCTATTCTTGCAGAGGAGCTGAGTTCAATTCCCAACACCCACATGGTGCTCCCAACCCCCTGTAAGCCCAGTTTCAGAGGAACTAAAGCTGCCTCTGGCTTCTGCAGGCACCAGGCACGCACACGGTGCACAGACATATATGCTGGCAAGACATGTAAAATAAAAAGGCACAGCTGGTCAGAGTGCAGAGATCACCTGACCATAGGGTATGTGATTATGAATAATACAACACAGGGACATCAGAGAAGAGGGAACCAAAGCCAGAAGACCAGGACCTCTGCTTCAAGATAATATATCCCTTTCTTTTTAATTATTTATTTTTATTTTATGTGCATTGGTAAGTTTTGCCTGCATGTATGTCTGTATGAGGGTGTCAGATCTTGGACTTATAGACAGTTGTGAGCTGCCATGTGGGTGCTGGGAATTGAACCCAGGTCCTTTGGAAGAGCAGTCAGTGCTCTTAACTGCTGAGCCATCTCTCTAGCTCTGATAATCTTTCCATTTAAGAAAGTGATATAAAAGCATCAGGGTGAATATGATAGACATTGTACAGAATTCTCTCGGATAAAATAAAAGTCAATTGTTATTAACTGAGTATCAGGTCCATTTCCTGATATTATGGCTAGAGATGCCAATGTCACAGCCTGATCAGGACGAAAGTGCGCAAACAAGTCTACGCTGATTGTTCACCTGGTGCTGATATAGGTATGGGTACTGGGGTACAGGAGTGGCCTGTCCTCAGGGCTGGGTGAAGCATCCAAAGGACACCTGTATCAAATCTGAGAGAGACCTTGCTCAGGCTATACAATCTGGTCAGGGCTTAGGCCCAAGCCCCGAGCTGCTGTTCTCCTGGCAGAATGAAGCTGCCAGGAGAACCCAAAGTCAACCAGGAAAGCAAACACATGATTTAAGCAGGCTAGGGGGAAGGGGCAGACAGGAGGCAGGAGGTCCCAACATGCTTTGCAGCAACATCAGGAAGGCTGGGTACCACCACTGTGGCAGCAGTTGGAAAGGATGAGTTCTGGGCCAGGCATTTGACACCTGCCAGCCCCGGGAGGCAGGTTACGTTTCTCCTGCCTGATTTCTTCCTATGAAGAAACAGAGGCCCAGAGAGGTTCCAAGGTCACACAGCTGCTAGGTGGTGCCTCACCCTGACCTCCTTGCTGCTGGAATGTCGCGTGGTGGCCATTACTCAATCCTTTCCATCTAAGATGTCAACAGCCCCAGCTCAGCTGGCGGATGTGTCAGCTCAGTAACGTGTGCTGCCGGGGAGAGCACGTGCTGAGCATGTGCGGAGCTCCAGTTCCGTCTCCAAAGTGAGGAAGGAGGAAAGGAAGAATGGAAGTGAAGTGTGTGTGTGGGAGAGAGAGAGAGAGAGAGAGAGAGAGAGAGAGAGAGAGAGAGAGAGAGAGAGAGAGAGATATTGAGGAAAAAGGAAAAAGCAAAGAAAAAGAAATTCAGGCACAGAAGTAGCCATGCTTGCACAAACCCAGGAGACTGGCTTGACCCTGCCTCTCCCTCCCAGCGCCAGCGGCTGTGGGGACCTTTCACTGGAATAGAGGGGATGGGGGAGCAAAGCACACCAGGAGCCAGGACATTCTGTGCTCCTATCCTAGCCGCTGCCTTCCCTTTATTGCTTTACACTAGCGGAGGCCCGCATGATCTGGGTCTCCTCAGCTCTCACCAGCATGGTTTTGTTGTCCCTGGGGCAGATCAGATCATTCTGCCCTTGTGAAGGTGTCTGGCTCGCCATCTAAGTCCAGCCCCTTCAGGTCCGCTCCCTGTCTAAGTACTGCTGGGTGCTCAGGGACTCTCGCCTCCAGCGCAGCATCTTCCTCAGCTGGTCTGTCACGAACTTTTTTTTCAGGTGGTCGTACAAGTCACTCATCTTTCTCTTGGTTTTGTCCGAAGCTCTCATCTTATAAAAACAGAGGTGGATTGAGGATAAACAAGCCGTGTTGTAGCAAGAGACATCTGACGCTGCTGACCCAGAAGTAGCAAGGAGCCTGCTGGACCCACTATAATTCCAAGAAATAGCTAGGACCACGGAGAACCTCAGTTCCCTGTTTGTAAAGAGTGGACATTGGGCTACATAGACTTCCATGGTACCCTCTGATGCTCTGCAGTTGAGGAGCCTGATTTCAACTTTAACAATCTGAAGATTATTAAGGAAATAGGTATTCGAGGGGCCAGGAATAGAGCTGGCCTAGCAGACGTGAAGCCCTTGGTTCAGCTTCCAAGACCACAAAATAAATAATAAATAGATGAAAATTGTGCCGGGCGTGGTGGCACACGCCTTTAATCCCAGCACTCGGGAGGCAGAAGCAGGCTGATCGCTGTGAGTTCGAGGCCAGCCTGGTCTACAAAGTGAGTCCAGGACAGCCAAGGCTACACAGAGAGACCCTGTCTCGAAAAACCAAAAAAAAAAAAAAAAAAAAAAAGAAAGAAAGAAAGAAAGAAAGAAAAAGAAAAAGAAAATTGTGAGGGAATAATAAATAGAGGCTGCAGTTTTTTTGATTTCTTGTTTGTTTTGTTTTATTGTTTTGTTTTGTTTTGTTTTCGACACAGGGTTTCTCTGCAGACCAGGCTGATCTCCAACTCACATGGATCCACCTGCCTCTGCCTTCCAAGTGCTGGGACTAAAGGCGTGCGTCACCACTGCCTGGCTTCCATCTTGTGTCTTTCCCCTTCCATAAATTCTCTCACTATGGTCACTATTAATCATTGTGCTGTTTAAGTATTATCTGTGATTTATAGCTATACATGATATCTAATATGTGTCACCTTACCTATGACAGCCTATATATCCCAGGGAATCCTAATTTTATCCATCCCATAACTCCTGTCCTGTCCTAACAAGACTGTAAGGTCTGGGAGGACAAATCCTTGCCTTACTCACTCAGTGACATTCAGTCATCAGTACAATGACCCAGCTACAGGATGGGATGTGGGGACCCAACCGCAGGTGACCCCCTCCCCAACTACAATGCAATCAGGATGTGAGATAATGCTTGAATATTTCTAAGCCCAGTAGAAAGTGACACACCCCTAAAAGAGATCCAGACTTCAAAAGGCAGATAGCAAGAGCCGCAAAGGAAGCTGGGAAGTGTTGGCCATCTGGTCCTACCCATCCTGGTGTGTGAACTCCAGCTCTCTATTTTGTTTAAACTACTTCTGATTTTCAGCAAAAACTGGTAACAGAGTTTCAAATCCCACTTTACAAAAGAAGAAAGTGTAACTCTCTCAAGGCCACACAAAACTGGCCTATTTCTAAGTCCAGCCTATTTCTCCTGGGCCATCAAATGGGGAAGTGTAGTCCAGGGACCATATAGGGAGCTCTGCTGGGTTTGCGTCTTGTTGAGGGTTTGTGGTTGCTGCTGCTGGCCTCAGCTCTCCTCTGGAAACGGGATAACTCTTCAAAAGAAAAAAACTAACCAGATAATGATGCTGATGTCGATTCAAGCTATAGAGTCTGAGCTTCTACATGGGAGATAATGTGTTTTGAGGGGCAAGGTCTTCCTCTGTCTCTTTAGCTATGCAGAGCAGGTGTCATTCGTACCTTGTGCAGGGCACCACCTCACATGTCATCTGTTTCCACTGAAAAACAGGGCCTCCCCTAAAATACTTTCATGGTCCCCTATTAGCACTAGGGCTGAGAACTCCATTTCTACCCCAGGCTACCTTAGGAAGGAGACACATAAGAGGTGTGTGGAATGCCCAGGCCACTAACACGCTCCAGCACGGATCCTGGTGGCTACTTTACCTCCATCTCGTAGATGCGCTGTGCATTGATGTTGTCCCGAATAATCACCCGAGACAAATGGCTCCTGGGTAGAAGTTTCTTCACACTTGCGTCATTGGCATTCATTAAGCTAGAGTAGAGAGGGGAAGATGGGACAGATCAGAGATGGGACGGCTCAAGGCTCCAGGTGCTGGGATGGTGGAAGGTACCTCTTTGGGTTTGTTTTGTTTCTGAGGCAGGGTCTTGTTTGTAGCTCAGGCTGGCCTGGAACTCAGAGAG
Source organism: Acomys minous (assembly GCF_964271855.1). NCBI lineage: Eukaryota > Metazoa > Chordata > Mammalia > Rodentia > Muridae > Acomys > Acomys minous. The sequence continues at coordinate 49,377,975 of NC_140491.1, read as the reverse complement.
ACCCGCCTGCCTCTGCCTCCCAAGTGCTCGGATGAATGGTATGCGCCACCATGCTCAGCTCCTCCTTGGGCTTCAAGAGAAGTTTTCTCATTTCAGAATGTTAGGTCCCTACCTGTTGCAGGGCGTGGCCAACACCCTCTGCCCTCTACCTAGGGGCGGAGCTTCCCCCCACCCCCCCAGAAGCCCTTCTGTATATAATCTAGACACTTTAGTTTCCCCTGCCCTTCCTCTCCCCCCACTCCCTCGCTCTCCTCTGCTTCTCCCTCTCCTGTGCCTCTCCTCTTTTCCTTTTTCTCTGCCAGCACTGCTCCCCTTCCCCTCCTGTGTTGCTCCCAATAAATCTGCGTTTATATAATATAGCTTTGCCTTGGCCCTTAGTTCATTCCGTTTTAATCTGTCACAGAGGAGTGAGGAAACCACTCTTAAGTTTTGCCAGTAGGCAAGGTATGTAAAAGACTGTTTCCTGAACACAGAGTCATCCTAGGAGAGCACAGAAAACTCCAAAGCAGTTCACAAGAGAGGTGTCAACAGAAAACCAGAGGAGTCCTCAAGACTTTATTGCTGTTATTGAAGGCACTCTGGCTAGCTCCAACCTGGTGAGCATGGCCCTGGCAGGCCTTGCTCTCCTCCCTTACTCCCTCTGCCTTGCTAAAAACCATTACATTGCATTCCTAAAGCTACCCACCTAGTTCTATTTCCTTATTTGGCCACATCCTCCTCCTGAGGCTGACTACCAAGATCCAGCTATCAAAGTATTGAAGTCCAACAATCAAAACCCCTCTTTGGTCTACCTAATTAACATGCCCAATCAAAATTAAACACCTCATTCTAATACAGGGTTCCCTTGTACTTTTGTTTTCGATGTTGTTGGGGTTTTTTTTGCGGGGGTGGGGGGTGGGGTGGGGGGGCGGTGTTCCAAGACAGCGTTTCTCTGTGTAGCCTTGGCTGTCCTGGACTCACTTTGTAGACCAGGCTGGCCTCGAACTTACATCCACCTGCCTCTGCCTCCTGAGTGCTGGGATTAAAGGCATGCACCACCACGCCTGGCTTGTTGTTGGTTTTTTGAGACAGGGTTTTTCTGTATTAACTTGGATGCCCTGAACTTGCTTTGTAGACCAGGCTGGCCTCGAACTCTCCCTCTCACTTTTACAAACTGCCATTTTCCTATGTGCCACAGCTGTCTCTCTATCCAGAGGCAGTCCTTTGTCCTCCAGACCCCTGGCCCCCAACTGCGTTGCTCCTTTCCCCCTCTCCCTCACCCTCTGCTTCCTGTCTTTGTCTCTTATTCTCTGCCCTCTGTCTCAATGGGGCAGATAAATCTTTGTGCTGAGAACTTGGTCTTGGGGATCCTTGGCCGATACTTTCCCTAACAGTTGCTGTTACTGTTACTCTGGGGTGGACCACGGGGCAGCATTCCGCAGCCACTGAGCTCCACCTGCAATGCTGGGCTTGTGCAGCCTGAGAGCAGAGGTGGAGGTGGCTGAAGGATAAAAGGTGGAAGGTAAAGGTGAAAGATGACTTTGAGAGAGGTGTAAGTGGGGAGTTCTTCCTTCCCAGCCTAGATCTGTGGGAGATCTGGAAAGAGGGGGGTGGAACAGAACAGCATTAAAAAAGAAGAAGAAAATAAAAGGAAAGCTGGTTGTGTTAGTGCAAGCCTGGATGTCAGGGAAGCTGAAAGACAGAGAACTCAGGTCCACTGTGCTTAAAAGGGAAGGAGGGAGGGAGGAAGGGAGGGAAGAGAGGAAGGGAGGGAGGGAGGGAGGGAGGGAGGGAGGGAGGGAGGGAGGGAGGAAGGGAGGAGGGAAGGAGGGAAGGAGGGAAGGAAGAGATTAGGAAGTTTAGATAGACCCAGGGTTAGCTAATAAGAAAAGTCTGAGGGAAGAGTTTGGGAAATGTTTATTTTTTTTTTTTTTCGAGTCAGGGTCTCTCTGTGTAACCTTGGCTGTCCTAGACTCGATTTGTAGACCAGGCTGGCCTCAAACTCACAGCGATCCGCCTGCCTCTGCCTCCCGAGTGCTGGGATTAAAGGCATGCGCCACCATGCCTGGTTCGAGTTTGGGAAATGTTTAAATGTAAGGGAAGCTTGGGGTGTTACAGGACTTTGGGGAACACTAACAAAAAGTTCACACTCGGGAATCATGCAGTCAAGTTATTGTTTAAGTTTGCTACGTCGTGCAGTGTCGGATGTTGGTATTCATAGGAATCCTGGTCCCATGGCATCAGTGGGTTGGAGACACCTTACAAGGGTGAGAAGAACTGAGCATCACTAGCAGGGTGGAGAACTGGGAACAAGGCTCAGTGGGGTAGGATGTGTGCTTAGCACCCACATAGTCCTGGGTAGTCTCCAGCACCAATAAAAACTCACCTAGAACCCCAGCACTTGGGAGGCAGGAACAGGGGAACAGAAGTTTTGTGGGGTTTTTTGAGACAGGGTCTCTCTGTGCAGCCTTGGCTGTCCTGGACTCTCTTCGTAGACCAGGCTGGCCTAGAACTCACAGTGATCCGCCTGCCTCTGCCTCCGGAGTGCTGGGATTAAAGGCATGTGCCACCACATCCAGTGTTTGAGCAGAAGTTCAAAGCCATTCTTAGTTACATTGTGAATTTAAGCCAACCTGGTACACATGTCTCAACAAATAAACAGCAGCAAAGGATGTTGCTAGCCATTGTTTTTATTTGTTTATTTGTTTTTCGAGACAGGGTTTCTCTGTATAGCCTTGGCTGTCCTATACTTGCTTTTGTAGACCAGGCTAGCCTCGAACTCACAGCAATCTGCCTGCCTCTGTCTCCCGATTAAAGGAGTGTGCCACCATGCCCGGCCACTGTTTTTATTATTTTAATAACTTAATTACTTTTTTTGATAACTTAATGAAGTGTTTTGAAATGGTTTTTCCCATTAAAAAATGATTGCTCAGGGGCTGGAGAGATGGCTCAGGGGTTAAGAGCGCTGACTGCACTTCTAGAGGTCCTGAGTTCAATTCCCAGCAACCACATGGTGGCTCACAACCATCTGTAATGTGATCTGATGCCTTCTTCTGGCATACAGGTGTACATGCAGATAGAGCATTCATACAATAAATAAATAAAATCTGCAAAAAAAAAAGCAATTGCTCATTCATGCTAAAACTTGGAGGCCAAATGTCTAAAGAGGAAGCAGATGGATAATTGTGCTATATCATCAGGTAAAATACATGTGATTAAGTATGAATATCTTGGTATAATAACTAGATAGAGGAAAAAGGGCAGATTATTAAACAATGCTGCATGCTCTTTAAAAATATAACAGTCGGGTTTGGTGGTGCACGCTTTTAATCCCAGCACTTGGGAGGCAGTGGCAGGCGGATCAATGTGAGTTCGAGGCCAGCCTAGTCCAGAAAGTGATTCTAGGACAGGTAGGGAGGGCTATTACACAAAGAAGCCTTGTCTCAAACAACAATAAGATATCATAAAATACACTATTCATATTCTCTCTCTCTCTCTCTCTCTCTCTCTCTCTCTCTCTCTCTCTGTGTGTGGGGGGGGGGGGGGGAGTCTCATGCATCCAGCCAGGCTGGCCTAGAACTCCCTTAAACTGAGGGTGATCTGGAATTCCGGATCCACCTCCCCCCAGCACTGGAATGCTGGGATTACAAGCATGTGGCAGCATGCCCAGTTTAAGAAGAAAACAAACAAACAAACAAAAAACCTATAGAAGAATTAGAAAATGTTTTCCAGTTAGTTTTCTATCAGTATGTAAGTATGTAACAACTGTCTTCTAGGTGTGCTTACATTTATACACTTACACAAAGAAATACACACCCCAAGCCTCCTACTTCCATTTTCTGGATTTTTTGTAGGAAGCACTCAACATACCCAGGTGCTGATGGTTTAAAAAGTCAGGAATTCACACACAAGTCTAAATCCTATTTTCAACGATTAAAAAAAACCTAGATATTTAAAGACCCTCTTTACTCAATGGTGCACCAAATTTGTCAATATTGGAAATAAGAAAGATGCTAAAATATTACCTTTCAAGTAGTAAATAATGGGTTAAAAAAAAAAAACAAATTGCTTTTACATAATAAGACGCCTGTAGGAACGTTGGGAGAGGGGTTGAGGAAGTGGGGGGTAGGATTGGAGCCACACAGTGGGGAATTTAAGGATTTTTTTTTGAGACCACTGGAGAATGGAAAACTTGAAGACTGACTGTCAAGTAAATTTGGACTTGAGACCCAAACGTCAAACTTTTAGTAAGCCAGGGCCGGGATTCATTCGTAGGGCTGGAAACGCTACTGCGGCTTCTTCAGCCCAGAATCGGAGCTTCTGAGGGTCTTACATGTTGGCCAGGGTCTAAAGAATGCCGACATTCCTGGGATCTGAGAAACAAGAATGGACGGAGGTGGGGTGGGGGACGCGGCTTGGGCAAAACGTGGGTCGGAAAGCTCTGATGCCCTCAGGGGTCCCTGGATGGCCCACTGCTCGGTGCACTGGTGCCACACCTGAACAACAGCTTCTGGATTGGGGGCCGCGGCCGCAGGAAGAAGATCTGCGGTGCCAAGCGGGAGCCAACATCCGGCTGGCTATCAAGTCTCTCGCGCCGGAAGTCCGTGCCAGAGCCGGTGGTCTCCCCAGGAACGTCCTCGTAATCCGAGCCCAGGTCCCATTTAACGGAAGGTCTTTTGGGCTGTGTGGAGGGATCTGACATGCGGGAGAACGCCCCGGGAACGGACGGAGGGAGGGCGCGTGGCAGCGACTACCTAGCTACACTGAAGTCAAAGGCGGAGCTCCGCGCGTTGCCCGGGAGACGAGCAAGGGGGCGGGACCTGCAGGCGGCGGACCGCGTGACCGTCTTTTGAAGCTCGTTGTGACGCTGGGGTAGCCGCGTTGCCTAGGAGACGAGCGGCGGGCCTGAAGACGGCGGGCGTAGCGGTGGTCCTTTCAGCTGTTGTGGAGAGATGCTGCTCGGAGCGTCTCCGGGGAGACGGGCAGAGAGGCTCTGCCGCACCCCGCCGGGCTTTTCCGAGAGTCTGGTAACTGCGCGAGTCCTACGAGGCTGCGTCCGGGTGTAGAGCAAGCTACGGCTTCCCCCTAGGCCCAGAACTGCTCTTTGTTGCGCGAGGAGAAGCCGTTGCTACCGAGATCCGGGATTATGACCGACCCTCCCTTTCGTGGAGACCTTCGCCTGCGGCTCCGCCCTGCCTTTGCTTCCTGAAAGATTCCCGGGGTACCACCGGGAAGAGGTAAGATCGTCCGAGTCTTGTCACCACGTAAGGCTTGAAGTGGCACCTCCCACCCATCATCAACTTGTGGACTCTGTTCCACGTTTATAACCCAGAATTTACCAAACGCCCCACCTACTAGGTTTGTCAGCTTTCTCCGGAAAGTCTAGTCCACCATAAATAACAGACTTCAGAACTTGCTGTCAGACAATGAACAAAACTTTTTCCTCGAGTCTTACTTTCCGCGGGTGACAAATTAACTAGAGGCCAAAGGCCTTGTTGGCTGCAAAGTGACCAAGTTTTCTTTCTCTTTCTCCTCCTCATCAATCCAAACTGTTCAGACTTTTGTGAGGAATTTTATCGGGTTTGTTCTTTTGTTGCGGTTTGGTTTGATTGTCTTTGAAAGAGTTTCAGTAGTTTAGGCAGGTCTGGAACTCCGGCATCCTCATGCCTCAGCTTCCGGGTCTGCTCTCCCAAGCCCCTGCTGTCTGCAATTGCCTCAAACCTTCTTTGCAATTCTATACCCAACCTGAAACAAATGCCTTTCTTTTAGGTTTTTTGGGTTGGTTTTTTTGTTTTGTTTTTTGCTTGTTTGTTTTGTTTTGGGGGGGTTGAGACAGGGTTTCTCTGTGTAACCTTGGCTGTCCTAGACTCATTTGTAGACCAGGCTGGCCTGGAACATCCACCTGCCTCTGCCTCACTAAAGTCATGTGCCACCACGCCCAGCTATAAATGCCTTTCTTTGTTATTCTCACCAGGCTTTGTATCTTAACTTTCCTACAAACACTTTTTAAGGTAGGTGTGTTGCTCCTGTTGATCAACAGTTTGTTGTCTTTATTTAATATTCTAAAATTGCACATTTCATTCTGTACAGTAGAATGTTCCATTGGGCGGGCAGACATGATCTGTGGTTTGTGGATAGAAAAGGACTGAAGAGAGCAGAAACTAAAACAGCAGTCACTTCAAAGTCACAGTCCTTGGAAGGCAGGAACTGGGAGACAGAACAGTAGAAAAATAACTGACGAGCCTGATGTTTCTTTATTTTTTTAAATTATTTCTTTATTTGTTGTTGTTGGTTGGTTGGTTTTCTCGAGACAGAGTTTCTCTGTGTAGCCTTGGCTGTCCTGGACTCACTTTGTAGACCAGGCTGGCCTCCCACAGAAATCTGCCTGCCTCTGCCTCCTGAGTGCTGGGATTACAGGTGTGCACCACCATGGCCAGTTCTGTGAGGTTACTTTAAATGACCTTTTGTTATGAGAGGATTAAAACAGGCAATGTCCTTATGCTTGCTGAAACTGGCCTACTTGGAAAATCCCAATTTCTCAAAGATAAGCAGCTTTGTGTCAGTGCCAAAAACCAACAATAAAAACACCTTGTCATTTGTTTCCCTGGCTCTTTACTGGGGGAAGGGGTCAATGAAACAAGGCCCAGGTATCTGGGTCCCTCCACCTTCCTCCTCTGCCTCCTGAATGCTGGTATTTCAGGTGACATCACCAGGCTTCCATTTTCACTTGCTCTGGTCTACTTAGAAGTTGTTAATGTAGCTAGGCAGTGGTGCGCATGCCTTTAATCCCAGCACTCAGGAGGCAGAGGCAGGGGAATCTCTGAGGCTAGCCTAGTCTACAGAGTGAGTCCAGGACAGCCAAGGCTACACAGAGAAACTCTGTCTCAAAAAACAAAACAAAACAAACAAACAAACAAAAAAGCCAGACGGTGGTGCCCACCTTTAATCCCAGCACTTGGGAGGCAGAGGCAGGAGGATCACTGTGAGTTGGAGGCCAGCCTGGTCTACAAAGCAAGTCTAGGACAGTCGAGGCTACACAGAGAAACCCTGTCTCAAAAACAAACAAAAACCCCAACCAAGCAAAAGTCACTGATGTTGGAAGTCACACAGCTGAGCAAATAGGTGATGAGGTTCCCACAGGCTTTACTGTGGATGACACCAGTTGCATGTACACACTCTTCAGGGACCGACACCCTCTTTTGCTGACACCAGCTAGCCCCGCTGACTAGTTATTAGAAGATGGGAGGTCTTGCCATGTCATCTTCCCTCTTGTGACCTTTGGGTCCAGTTTGACTTAACACACTTGGAACACATCCAGCAGCTGCCTCCTCTCAGCTCCTAAGCACCCTCTTTCTCCTAAACCCACCCCAGTAAACGCAAGGCCTGTCCACCTCTCTCTTTGTTCATGGTCTCTCAGGCCATGGCTGACCCCTTCCCCTTGCTAGCTGAAGTCCCTTTAAAGTCTTTCCTATATCCCTCTGGTGGCTAACTATTCTTATTCCCAATGTTTTCTGTGTGAAAAGACCCCCGAACACTCAGGTAACACTTTGGCATAGTGATGTTAGTGCAACTAATGAGCGCTGGCTGTGCTTCTGCAGTGAGGGTCAGAGGGACTGCCGTGGCTAGCCTTAGGGGCCCAGCCGTCCAATTCCCAGAAGTCTTCTGAGTTCTTACCCTCTAAACTTCCTCCTCCTTCCTGCAGTGTTCAGTGGGCACCGCCTAGCAGAAAGATGCAAGTTTAACACCTCACCGACTGCTGACCTGTCACCTTGATGACTTCCCCTTTGGGTGCCTTCCCAGTGCAGTTCCCACAGCCTTCAATCAGCGGCCTCTCACAGATCACCAAGAGCCTGTTTATCAGCAATGGTGTGGCTGCCAACAACAAGTTCCTACTGTCCAGCCATCAGATCACCACGGTCATCAATGTCTCAGTAGAGGTGACGAACACCTTCTACGAGGACATCCAGTACGTGCAGGTGCCCGTGGTGGACGCGCCCGTCGCACGTCTCTGTGATTTCTTCGACCCCATCGCCGACCACATCCATTCGGTGGAGATGAAGCAGGGCCGCACACTGCTGCACTGTGCCGCTGGCGTGAGCCGCTCAGCTGCCCTGTGCCTCGCCTACCTCATGAAGTACCACGCCATGTCCCTTCTGGATGCTCACACTTGGACCAAATCATGCCGGCCCATCATCAGGCCCAACAGTGGCTTTTGGGAGCAGCTCATCCATTATGAGTTCCGGCTGTTTGGCAAGAATACAATGCACATGATTAACTCCCCAGTGGGACTGATCCCCGACATCTATGAGAAGGAGACCCGATTGATGATTCCATTGTAAGCCAACCTAGCAGCCCCTCCTCCTCCGAGTTGGGGTCAGCCATACAGCTCTGGCATTAACAGTACACCAAGGCCTAAACTCGAACATTCTACACTTGTTGCTACCAGAGCTCATCAAATGGTGCTTTTTATAAGGGCAAAGAAAGCGAGGTGCCATAATTTTTAACCTCATAGCCCAGCCAGGTTTGGTGGTACATGCCTGTATCCTCAGATGGCTGAAACAGGAAGGTAGCAAAGTGAGTTTGAGGGCCAGCCTGGGCTACGTAAGTGAGCCCCTGTCTCACAGACAAACCCAAATTACTGTCCTGTGTGTTTTTAGATATTAAATGTGTTTCTTATAATATGGTGAAGGTAACTTTTCTGTGAGAGGTAGGTCCCTGCTGCCTAGAGTGTGGAGGAAGAAAATGGTGCCGGGCCAATACATATGACAAACCTGGCATCCTACAGCCCAGTTCATTCAGAGGCAGAGCCTTAAACATCCTGGTGCTCTCCAGTGTCTCACAGTAAGTGCCAGCCTACGAGACTAGGGGCCTTCAAGCCGTGCTCCAACAAGCCACTGCTACTTTCCCCGCATGGCCCAACTCTGGTTCTCAAATCAGATTTACACAGCGCTTGGGTCATAGTGGAGCCCAAATCATCAGTCATCAGCATACTGCACACAGCCCTCTGTTTACACGTGTGCTCAGAAGCCTCCGTGAGAGAGGAGAGAGAGCTTAATCTTTGCTAGGCCTCATCCAAAAGGCCTTTTTCAGGCTGCCCCACTTGGCAACCTAGGAGCCGTGACATGAGATCTAATGCGAAATTGCAGACTGTGAGATCCGGGGTGCAAGGGGGCTGGCTGGTCAGGAGATACTAGGTCAGAGGTCCGCAAGTGAGTTGGCTCTGGTAGGCCCTGAAATTCAGGGCTGCTCAAGAGCCTTTGTTTAAGATGGGGTTCCCATGTAGCCCAGGCTGTGCCTTGAGCTCCAGCCCCGCTCCTATACTTTAGGAATGCTGGGCTCACAAGTGTGTGCCACCGTGCCCACTAAGATCAGTGCTTAGTTTGATTATGTGCTTCAGTGTGAGAATGTCAGCTCCTTTAGAACTGAAGTTACAGACAGTTGTGCAGTGCTCTTAACCACTGAGCCAGCTCTCCAGCCGCCTGCCTTGATCTCTATTAAGGTAATAAGTTTTGGTTTGTGAGTTGAACTTTAGCAGTTTTATTTGTAATCTGACATATTAAGGCCTAGTGCAAAAACTAATCCAAAATACTGAACTTCCAGATTTTTTTTCGGGGGGTGGGGCTGGGGGGGCAGGGTCTCTCTGTGTAGCCCTGGCTGTCCTAGAACTCGCTCTGTAGACCAGGCTGGCCTCCAACTCAGAGATTCACTTGCTTCTGCCTCCCAAATGCTGGGATTAAAGGTGTGTGTCACCATGCAAACTTGCAAAATTTGTAAACAATCTATTACTCTACTTTCCCCTAGCTCGTTCACCATTGTCTTCCAGACCTCAGCCATAGCTTAGCTCCTCCAGAATTTCCTCCTGAGGCTTAAACCGAAGGTCTAATTACTCAACAAAGTGGACTGGTGCCAGAAGTGGTGGCACACGCCTTTAATCCCAGCCCTCAGGAGGCAGAAGCAGGCAGATGGCTGTGGGTTCAAGGCCATCTGGTCTACAAAGTGAATCTAGGACAACCAAGGCTACACAGAAGCCTTGTCTCAAAAAACAAAAAACAAAAACAAAAGGTTTTATTGTTACTGTTGGTTTGGTTTAGGCTTTGTTCCCATGTAGCCTAGGCTAGCCTCAAAATCACTGTGTAGCTGAACATGACTGAATTTCTGAATCTCCTGCCTCTACCTTCTGAGTGTTTGAATTACTGGCGGGTGGAACTTAGTGTCTAGTATTTTGTGCATTCTACCAATGGAAACATATCTCCAATCCCAAGCAGTCTTTTAGAGCTAGAGTGAGAAGTTGCCTAACATGTACAAGACCCTTGGGTTCAATCCCCAGCACTGACAAAAAGGAGTCCTTGTTTGCCCTGGCCTTCTAGAATGACCAGCCAAGGGGACCAGGGCAGGGTGGGAGGGGACCCCCTGGTAGCTAGGCTGAGACAAGGCTTTGCCTGAAGTCCACAATGGCAGGATGCCCAGCACAGCTCCAGCTTCCTGCCCTCCCCAAGGCCTGGCAAGGAGCCTGGGGACCAGGATTACCCATTGTTCTGCCCAGCAAGAGCACGCCCTGGGGCTGCCAGTGTGCAAGTGGCCAAAGAGGAAAGCCAAGTTGCTCAGGGGAGGAACTCTGTAGCCTCTGTGACTATGTGACCCTGACTGGGGACACTTGTGAGGCTCCCAGAGTTACAGAGAGTCAGGTTTCACGGCTGCCCCATTTACAGCAGGGAGGCATGGGGACAGAAGGCCCTATCCAGGTCACAGCATGCCAGGACCATGACTCAAACCCAGTTCTGACCCCAGAGCTCCTGCGTCTCACGGGTGCGGAAGCGCCCCTCTGCCCCCATTTTCACTTTCCGCTCTTTGCTGATACTGATCTTTGTGGAGGGCAGTGCTGATTGTCAGCCTGCATTGCCCAGGTCCGGCCTCAGCCTTTGCCTGCAGCTCACTACGTCATTGGTTCAGAGACGTGGGAGGATCTGCCCACCCTGGGCAGCACCATTCCCTGGGCTTGGGACCTGCACTGCTGTAAAAAGGAGAAACTGACTTGAGCGCAGGGAGCCATCTGATCCCTGGCTGTGGATTGGATGTGACCAGCTATTTCAGGCCCCTGCACTTACCCTGGCATGACAGCCTGTAACTTCAAACCCTGAACCAAGGCAACCTTTTGTCCATAAAAACTGCCTTTGTCAGGGAGTTTGTGACAGACTGTCAGCTACAGCCTGAAAATATCCAATGGTGAATTCCACAAATTCCTGGGCTGTAAGTCTTGTGCCATTGTGCCTAACGGGGCAATACCACACCTGTTCCCCTCCCGCTTGCCTAGGTCATTCAGTCATCTCCAGCGTATCTTCACAGTGTAAGCTACCCCACAGTCACACAGTAGGTGTCTGTCTTATGGTTATCAGATGTGTCACCATGCTTGTGTGTAGGTAACACATCTTACTTAACACCAACACCCAGACACAAGAACAGCAGAGTCAACTTTTTCCTTTTGGATAGGCCAAGCAGAAGCTTTAAAGTGCTTGCTTTAAGTGAGAAGGGGAAAGCACTAAGCCTGTCATCCCAGCCCTGAGGAGGCAGAGGCAGGCAGATCTCTGTGAGTTCAAGGCCAGCCTGGTCTACAAAGTGAGTCCAGGATAGCCAAGGCTACACAGAGAAACCCTGTCTCAAAAAATAAGACTTGAACACTGCTGGTTAAAATCAAGACTTGTAAGAAATCCGTGACATTGTGAAAAATGAGGAAAGTTATTTGTGCTAGTTTGCTGTTGTACTCCAGACTACGAACGTTAAGGCCAAGTGTATGAGGGTTTAGTTAAGATAGAAACCACACAAAATGCTTGTGTAAGAAGACCATAGCCAGTATAGGACTGTTTCCATCATCAGTAGAGGTCTTTCACTGGCTTCCTGCCACACACACACCCTATGCCAACCCTGAAGTCAGTGGTCTGGGAGCCTGGTCTGGTGAGGAAACAGAAAAGCCAGTCAGCGCTCAGGCAGAGTGGGACTAGGGCCCCCTGCAGAAAGGTCATGTTCACCTGCTGTTTCAGACTTGGTGTGGCAGGCGGGCAGTGCTGAGGGGAGAGAAGAGCTTTCCCAGCAAAGCAGCGTAGGCTATCCTGGGCAAACTAGCAATGACACAATACAAAGATCAAAGATGAAGCCTCAGAAAGGTGAGGCCACCTGCACAAGGCGACCGAGCCCCAGAGGGACAGACCTTGCAGGTGGATTCTATCTACTAGCTATCCAGTGATCCTCAGGCCCAGTGTCACGACGGGGCCAGGCAAGAGTGGCCTAGGGTCCTGCTGCAAATAGAAACGTGTGAGGCCCAAGCTTTCTGCAGCTGGTCTGCCCGAGAGTGGACTCCAGAGATGGGCAGGCCGCACAGGGCGGGGCAGACCCAGCCAGTGGCACCCCTGAGTCATAGAGAGGTGGGTGGCCATGACTCAGCGACACCCTCTTATAAGGCCAGCCTGGGTGAAGGCTGAGGCTAGGAAACCCTGTGCCTGCCTGTTCCCCTTGGCATCTGCCACCTCTCCCTCTCCTACCCAGCCTCAGGCTACCCTCTATATGCCCCAGCACAGGAGTTCCTGAATTATGGCTATGTGAACCCATTATTGTAGAAGCAGGAGGATCAAGAGTTCAAAGTCACCCTCAGCTACATACGGTTAGGTTGACAAAACAAGGTTAGGTCCCAGGCTAAGTTCTTACTTGTTTTTAATAGGTATAGGAACTTAGCTGTCTATCACAAGGGCTGAGTAGGGGTGGGACAGACAAAGCTGGGCCTGGGCAGTTGGGGAGTTCTGGGCTAGCTCTAAGGTAGAGATCTTGCCCTGGGTTCATAGCATGAAAGGCCTGCTCCCTAGGGCCCTGGGCTAGCCTTGGATGCTTCCTTAGTGCCTGGCTCCTCTGTGAAGCTGCCCTTGGGACTGACCCTGTGTACCCACAACCCTGGACCCAGCCCCCCCCCCATCTCTCATCAGGCCCTCCTTGAAGAGAGAGTAACATGCTGGTGTCTTTCTTTTCCAGAAGGGAAGAGGGTATTTAGGAAAAGGGACCTAACAAGCGATGGCTCTGGTGGGTGTGCTGGCATTGTGCTCAGTGGGACTGGGGCCCAAGAGGAGTCTGGCACGGATGCTGAATGACTTTGGGGTGCACTTCAGGAAGCCCCAGCTTTGTCCTCAGATCTGGAGCATGTGTTTTAGGGAGTCCTCAACAAGAGAAGAATGCATGGAAGAAGCACAGGCAGACCAGGGCAGGGCGGGGACCACTGTCACCATCCTGAGGCCGGCCAGTGGATGGGCACTGTGGAGAACAGTGCTAGGCTGGAGGCCAACACAGGATGGGGGGTTAGGGAGAGCTGTGTGGTAGCCAGCCACTCCCTTTCATGTTCCCTTGGCTGTAGCCCCAAGGAATGACAGGTGTCCAAGAAAAAAAAAATAGTTTATTTGAGGATGGAAGACCCAAATCTGGGGGAGGAGGAACCAAAGTGAGGCTGAAGCAGCCACCTGAAGTTGGCACAGTCTACCCCATCTTTAGGGGAGCCCGGCGATGAAGAGGCCTGTCGGGTCCCTCGTGGCCTTCCCCTCCCCCTCCACAGGAAGGGCATTGTCTTCATCATAACCCGTTGAGGTTTCCTAAGTTTGCCCAGCAAGCTTCATTGTAGTAGTTTTAACACTAGTCATAATGACTCATCTGACAAGCACACATGTCAGACTTGGACCCACCATCCAGTGGCAGGCTTTGCTGTAACAGGTGAGGCAGGTAGAGGCAGGAGGAGGTCCCTGACCTAGCCTCCTCCCAGGCAGCCCTTCCAGAAGGCACCTCCTTTCCCTGGCCTGGGAGACATGGTGTCTCTCTACAATCCTCATGGCCATTCAGATCCAGGCTGGGGCTATCCAGGTACGGCTCATGAGCTCCCCTCAATCTCAAGACCTTTGCCAGGCTGGTCTCGGTTCCACAACCCACGGCGGGTAGCCCAGGAGGCCACAAACTCACAGTTGTGATAAAGAAACATTCCTGAAAGGGTGAGTGCAATGCCGAAGTAGCTGAGGGCGCTGAGGTGACTGCCGAACAGGAGCCGCGACAGGATGAGGTTGCCCACAACGGTGAGGTTGCCTAGTACATGGACGGTGAGTGCAGATGTGAGTGCCAGCAAGGAGAAGCTGGCCAGGTTGTAGACCACCGACAAGAAACAGCTGAGCAGGACACAGGCCCAGAGGCGAGAGTCGGTGGGAGGCAGCGGCGGGGCCGTGCCAGCCTCCAGCACCAGAGCTGCTCCTGCCAGCAGGCAGAGGCTGGGCAGAGAGGTGGCATACAGCAGAGTCACGGCGTCCAGCCTCGCTTCCTGCAGCAGAGCACCTGCAACCAGGACAGTGATGGTCATCACCTGCTACAGAGACGGCACTCACCGAGCCAGCCCTGTGCAGCCCACCCATCCTCATGGAAGCCTGACTCTGAGCAGGATGGAGGAGGAGTCAGGCCACCTGGGCTTGTGACCCATGGCCACTCCTCCCTTATAGAGTCGGGTAAAGTATGAATGAAATGCTGTTACAAGGGCAATTTATAGCAACGCCTGGAATGCAAAGAACAGGCTCATCCCAGCAGCGCCAGCCAGGTAGCTGCGGACAGGGCAGCAGAGGGCCCAGCTCTAGCGCCTCTCAGTGCTAAGGTGGGAGGGAAGAAGAGTATGCAGAGGAGCAGGAAGAAGGAAAGATGCTTAAGAAAAGAATTTTCAGTGACAATAGTGAGAGCAATCTTCACCTTATTCACTTATGACCAGGGGCATGGCAGAGAGCTAACAAGACAGTCATTGTTGGCTCTTGGCAGTCACTCAGTGTTGATGGAGAATCAGGGGTTTTGTTTGCTTTTGTTTTTGGAGACAAGTTCTCATGTGTGTTGGGGGGGGCAGGGGGGCGCGTTGTTTGACCTCTCCGTGGTTGCTGAGGCTTGCCTCGAACTCCTCATCCTCTTGCCCGCCCTACTGGCTTGACATCCACCCCCAAAAGCTGGCATTACAGGTGTACACCACAGTGTCTGCTTGACAACCGCCATATCTTTTCTTTCTTGACTACCAACAGTGGGGCTTGTCAAGATGAATGCAGGATTAAAAGAAAGCCTTGCAGGTTTTCAAGGAAAGAGGGGGTCCGGCTGCCTGTACAAGCATGGCTGTTATGTTCCTATGTCCGTACCTGCTTTACACACTGACTCACAAAAGTGCATGGCCACCACCACCAAAGGCCACCCCAGCCTGGTGAAATAGCAGTGTGCTCCCAAGGGCAGAGACCAGTTCAGAGCCTTCTCCATGTCTGAGTAAAGGAGACGTAACAATTGATGCTGGTAAGGTCCTGGGCCCCTAGATTGTTGTGTTTCCTGACACTTTGCAGAGAGCCCCACAGAGCTTACTCAGTGCCTGTGCTGAGAACAGGAAATGGAAGCTGGGTATGGTGGTGCGTCCCAGTACTCAGTAGGGGGGCAGGGGGAGGGCAGCAGGCAGAGGCAGGTGGATCTCTGAGTTTGAGGCCAGCCTGGTCTACAAAGCGAGTCCAGGACAGCCAGGGCTGGTACACAGAGGAACCCTCTCTCAAAATCCCAAAAACAAACAAACAAAAAGGTATGTATTCCCCTCGGTTCATTCTGCTGTTTGGCCTTGGTTCTCTAGGCAACACTCTCCAGTCAAATGAACAGATAATCAGAATAGAATGCTTCCAACTCTCCAAGCATAGTACCTGAGGAGCTGCCCACAGCTTAGGCACTAAAGACTCAGGTCATCTATGCAGCAAATGCTTGTATCCCCTGAGCCATCTCACTAGCCCCATGAGACAAGGGCTTTCCAAGTAGCTCATGCTGGCCCAGAATACTCTATAGACCCCAGGCTGGCCCACACTAGCCCTGTGACCTTCCTACCTCAGTTTCTATAGTGATGGGATTCCGGGCATGGGCCACCGGGCCAGGTTGTAGAGATGTTTTATTTTTCTGCCTATAGACAGGATCTGACGTTGCAGCCCCAGCTGGCTTTGAACTCACAATTCTCCCAGAGTACTGGGGTTGCAGGCACGCACCTCCATCCCTGCTTCAAAGTCACCTTTATGTCAGCATGTGAACATGCTTGACCTCTGCCACACGCACTCAGCAGTGGCCTATTTGTAAGCCCCTAGCCTCTTAGCCTGTCCCCACTGTGTGGGGCCATGCCGTGTGACCGTGACCTCTCTGTCTCAATCTCCTTGTGGATAGCATGAGGGAGGGAGAGCATATACACTCTGTACATACTCAGCACGGGAGCTGTCACCCACCCCCCAACTCAGCTCCTGATGTCTGACAGGGCTCCACCACAGCCTGTGTCCTATCCAAGGATGTCCCTTTCTGCTCTGTTGCCACCACTGTGGCTGGACAGCCACAGTGCCTACCTTGCTCTACAACTTCTCTCTTGCCAAGTACAGTTGCCTCTCTGGGTACGAGGGTGGCATCGCTCCACTCCACATAGCTGCCGCGGCCTGCAGCTGGCCCACATAGGAAGGAAGAGGCTGGCTGTGGCTGCCTGAGCTTTCTTTCTGGACCTTTAT
The DNA here is from genome assembly GCF_964271855.1 of Acomys minous. Lineage (NCBI taxonomy): Eukaryota > Metazoa > Chordata > Mammalia > Rodentia > Muridae > Acomys > Acomys minous. The sequence goes on along the minus strand of NC_140491.1, from coordinate 49,361,449 downwards.
CCCTGTTTCCATGGCATCTGCTCTCAGGGGAGGAGCTAGCACCAGTACCCTCTAGTCTGCGTCTGGCCCAAGAGCCTCTAGGGAAAAGAAGCTTCTTTTTTAAAAAATCCATTCCAAGTCTTGGATCCTGTTCGTTCTCTACTAAGCTCCCATTTCTGTCAGGGGAACCTCTGGCCTTTTTTTTTTTTTTTTTTTTTTTTAGTTTTTCGAGTCAGGGTTTCTGTGTCACCCTAGCTGTCTTGGAACTCACTATGTAGACCAAGCTGGCCTCGAACTCAGAGATCCACTTGCCTCTGCCTCCCAAGCACTGGGATTAAAGATGTGCGCCAGCATGCCCAGCCCAACCCATGTGGGCTTTCTAAATGCTCTCAGTTTACCAATCTGACATGAATGATATCAAAACCATCAATTAAAGATTTCATTTGATCTTCTTCTCTGTGCCAGGCCCCAGGCCAGGTGCCGAGGACACACAGATGTCCCAGCGTGGCACACAGCCTGTGTGGTTGGAAGCAGGGAGGTGATCAGTAGCTCTGAATGCCCCACAGTTGGTGAAGCAGGACAGCAAACAGTGTAAGAATCTGAGTCTTTTTTGGGGGGGTGGGGGGCTGGGGTTTGAGACAGGGTTTCTTTGTGTAACCCTGACTGTCCTGGACTCACTATGTAGACCAGGCTGGCCTCAAACTCACAGGCATTCACCTGCCTCTGCCTCCTGGGTGCTGGGATTAAAGGCGTGCGCCACCACTCGGCCAAGAAGCTGAGTCTTGAGAGGAAGCGAAGGAGAGCTGACAGAAGCCAAGTGGTGGCTGGATGCCAGTCACATGCCACTCTGACCATGCCTAATGCCTGGCTGGTCATAGCCCCTCCTACGGACAGGAGCTGCCCAGAGCCCAGTATGAACAGTACTTGGCCCTGGCAGGTGCAGTGTGGAGCTGGAAGCTGGGGCCTTCTCTGCCTGGTGTCTCTGGCCCTTACAGGGTCAGGTTTCCCTGGGCCAACTCAAGGCTGAACTTAGGCCTCAGCTCATGTAACCTGAGGGCTAAAATAGAACTGTGCCTTCCCCCTTCTCTTGGCCTGAGGAGATGGGAGATGCCAGGCAGGGCTGAATCCTCCCTTCGTTCCTCAGCTGCAGCACCCTTGGGAACCCCTTACTCCCCCCACCCTCCCCTCTCCTAGTTCTCCCTTGGGTTAAGGTGGAGGGAGGGAAGGTATGACTCAAAAGCCCCTCAACTGCTCAGGCAGGAAGTCAGCCTCCGCCCCCAGGCATACTGGAACTGGGCGGGGAGAGGTAGGAGGACTTCTGCTCTGAGTCCGGCGCTCACTCCCAACAGAGCCAGCTGCCAGCCACACAAACCAGACTTGGAGTCCTTGGGAGCCATGTGACCCTGGGCCAATCATAAGCCTCTTTCTTCGGTAGCACTTGGGAGGCTGAGATAGGAGGATCAAAAGTTTGAGGTGAGCCTGAGCTTCCTGGCAAGACAGCCTCCCTGTCTCCTGCCCCCCACCCCCAGTAAAATACTCTCTTATGTGCCATCACCTGGAACCCAAAGGTAGAAATTGCTGTGACAACTGATGGTCAATATCCAGCACCAGGCTTGTCACCTGTAGCTCCTGGTAAACCCTTCCCTGCCTTTGATAAACATCTGTTTCCAGCCAGGCGTGGTGGCACACACCTTTAATCCTAGCCTCAGGGAGGCAGAGGCAGGAAGATCTCTGTATGTTCAAGGTCAGCCTGGTCTACAAAGTCCAGGACAGCCAAAGCTACAGAAAAACCTTGTCTCAAAACAAATAAACAAACAAACAAACAAGCCAGGTGTGGTGGCGCATGCCTTTAATCCCAGCACTCCAGATGTAGAGGCAGGCGTATCGCTGTGAGTTCGAGGCCAACCTGGTCTACCAAGAGTCCAGGACAGTCAAGGGTACAGAAAGAGACCCTGTCTCAAAAAAACAAAAAACACCTCAAAACAAAACAAAACACACACTCCTGTGTTCCCAGCATCTCATGGCATGGCTGCTGCCTTTCCTCCCTAGTTCACACTTCCTGGCCTTCTGGGTTCATAATCCTAACACACACAACTTGGACAGCATGGAGTCTGAGTGTCTCGCTCAAATCTTGCCTCTGCTGTTCATTTAGAACAAAACCCAAGCTGAGCCCTCCATGTCTGTCAAATGGGGATAATAACGTACCTGCCTCAATGGAGGAGCCAGTGGGACAAAAGGCTTCTCAAGTTATAGAACAGAGCTCACCGGCAACGGTTATTAACTATGCCTTTAGGGCTTAAGTTTGAGCCCTTGAACTCAGTTTCCTGAGACATGTCTGTCAAGGGGGGTCACTGCTACCCCCTTCACAGGATCTTCTGGGCCACCCACTCCAACCCCTCAGATGGAGACCCAAGGACTCACTCTGTTGAACGGACTTGAAGCCTCGAAGACAGGTGGCCACTAGCAAGAAGCCGCAGCCAGCTGGGGGTGCCCGCAGCTCTCCAGCCAGGCTGCAGGCGGCCCCTAGGCAGAGGGGGCCCATGGCAACAAACTGCAGGGGATGATGTCTCCGGCCAAGGAGCAGGGCAGACAAAGCCAGTGTGAACAGTGGTGTGGTGGTGGTAGCCAGCTGTGCTAGGTCCAAGGGTACAGTGCTCAGGCCCACATTGCCACAGGCCATGGAGGTACCAAAGGTGAGGCTGAGCAGCAGTACTCTTCGTTGGATGGTGCGGGGCATGGGTCTCTGGGCCCCCCAGTGGCATGCCAGGGCGGCTGCCAGCATGTGCAGTGCTGAAAGCAGCAGGGGCCGTCCAAAGCCATGCACTGTGAAGATCCACTTGTTGAGGCTTGACATGCTGGCTCCTGCCAACAGCCACACCAGTGCTGCCACAACCACTCTGGCGGTAGCAGGCTTCCCAAAGACCGGACGGTTGTCAGGAGGCCACCTGGGGCGGCCATGCTCCCGGGCACTTCCAGCCACAGCCACTGCTTCGGCTGAGGTCATCCTGCCTTCATGGCGCTCCAGTGGGCAGCGGCACATCCGCACCAGGGGGGCTGGAGCAGGAGGAAGGCTTTCCAGGGACTCGCTGGGCCAGGTCCTGATTCCTCAGACAGGAAGGGGCACCGCTTCTAGTGTTAAATCCCAGCCAGCCGATTATTCAGGGCAGAACCGGGGACCTGGCTGTTGAGATGCCTGACTGGCTGGTGTTCTCCCAGGGTTCCTAAGCCCTGAGTACCTCCCGCACCAGGGGAAGTCGTCTCTCTCCTCCGCGCCCGGCGCTCACGCGATGCTCTTACACGGAATCTTCTAGGCTTTTTTCCTTTTCGGTCCCCAGACTGTCAGGGTGAGGACACTGACTGACTCCGATGTCTTGCGTGTTCGGTGCTTAGGCTGTGACCAGGCCGGCAGAGGCGACAACGCTCTGGGCGTAGAAGCAGAGGTCCCAGCCGCCGGTCCCCCCAACGTCGCCTCGCCTCACACTCGCCTCCGACTGTGACCGGAATAGAGATGGACGCGGAGCTGCGAGCTCGGCCTTGCTGCAGCTGCTCTGGCTGAGGCTCGACTCCGGCGGTGGACCTGGCGGCTTCGGGCGCGGGGATCCAGTCCTGCTCAGCGCGCCCGCGCGGCTCCCCGCTCCCGGCCCCGCCCTCCCCGCGGCTACCGAAGCCGCGCTCCACCCGGAAAATTAGGCTCAGCCCGGACCCCGCCCCAAAGGACGTCTAACCCCTCCCACTGCCTTTGCTCCTCTCGGCAAGGCTTACGCAGCCGCCGGCAGACTCTCTTAGTGGACAGTGTTGGACTGTACCAGCCACCAACGGGAACCCGGATGGTCCTGCGCCAAGAAGAGCCTCTCTTAAAAGACCAGCATCCAGTGCTGGAAACCCTGGGGTATCGCGCAGAGCTGTGCCGAAGCTGTCGTCAAGGAGCAGGGCGTTGGAGAGGGACCACCGACACCACCTGATCTCAGACCACAAAGGGCTCCTTAAGACCTTGGGATTCAGCAGAGCTGCATCACGTGACTCCTTAAGGCTGCCTCATCTTATTCCCCTCCCAGGCCAGGGCGGCGCACCCTCTGGGCCAGCAGAAGGGGAAATGAATAATCACCAGGGCTAACCACAGAGGCGGGAAGCAGAGTACCGCGCGGGCGGGCCGGCATCCATCTCAAGCTAGCCGACTCTGTGCGGCTCCCTGGACACTCCGAGGTCACTCACAGCTGGACTTCCTAGGCCCCCACACGACAGAATCCTGGATGGTTCTCCAGTTTCCCATCCGAAAAATAGATGTTCTCTGAATTTAGAATAGGGTATGCAGTTGCACCCCAGAGGCCGTTTCCAAGCCCAGCTTGCTCCGGGTGAGCAAGAATAAAGGCCCATTCTGGAACCTAGGCTCTTTCCGGTAATTGGGTTTCTGAGGAAAGCCTACGTCCACCTGGACAGGCCTCACCCGGCTCGGTCGTCTGACTAACAGGTCCTGGATGACAACCCGCCTAGAGAAACCAGATAGCAAAGCGCGACTGGGTAGCTCAGCCCGCAGCGCCCTCTGGTGGTCATCACCCCGCACGGCTGCTAGCGTTCCAAATCCCTTCGCAATCAAATTCAGGTGAAAATAAGCCAGCCTCACCGGAGCCCTGAGTCCAGGATGAACCAAGAATCTACTTTGTCACACTTGCGTCCTATGAGTATGACTCCTGCGGGAGCCCGTAGATCGCTGCTGAGTAACCCAAGTTAAAGGACAGGGAGTATAGATAGGGGACTTCCCGGGAGAGGACCAAAAACTGAGGCATTTAGTTTTTTCAAGAGTTATGGGAGGGAAACTGAGTCAGACGCGCACACACACACACACACAATTTTTTTTAAGAGGAGGAATCTAGGCTTCCTGTGAACTATGCTCCTCTGGGATTTTGAATCCATTACCCACTAAGCTGCTTTCAATTAAAAAGTATTACTTCCAATTAAATTTTTTTGATTATTTGTGGTGTGTGTATTTGTATGAGAGTGCTGAGGCTACAGGCATAGGTCACTGCCCACTTCTCAAGCCCATTTCAACCTGTCTCAACATCACAGATGGAGCGGAGCGCCACTCAGTAGGAGGGTGTTTGCATGCGGGGAAGAGGAGGCCCAGGTTCAAGGGGGCACAGTGGAGGGCTCTTTTACATTCCTTGGGGACCATTTAAAAATCTCAGAACAGAGCAAGGAGGTGGTGGCGCCTGTCTTTAATCCCAGCACTCGGGAGGCAGAGGCAGGCGGATCGCAGTGAGTTCGAGGCCAGCCTGGTCTACAAAATGAGTCCGAGACAGCCAAGGATACACAAAGAGACCGTGTCTCGAAAAACCAAAAATAAACAAAATAAAAATCTCATAACAGCCTGTGCTTTGAGGGGCCCAGTTCTCTGTGAAGCTGGTCCCAGCAACTGCCACAGATGTTGAGGTACGGGCTGTTTGTCTTATGGCTTCAAGCTTGACCGGAGTCACTCCTTACTTGAGCTCTCAGGTCCTGTATGTGACTTATGAGATCTGTCACAAACACCATAAACCAGAGCACCACGCAGCGCTCTGAGTGAGAAGCCAGGCAGGGAGAAGAGCTGCTGGCATAGATGGCCCACAGCCTGGTCCCTCAGACCTGAAAAGGGCGGGGGGGGGGGCGCTGCACCAAATATGACTGTCTTCTTGCCCCCTGCTGAAGTGCCAGACTAGACACCTGCTTTAGGGCATAAGCTCAGAAAGTAAGAGGGACCTGGGGGGTGGGGCTGGAATTGGAGGTGTCAACAGTTGTGGCTGGCCACATCTAGAAGATGAGCTTCAGAGCCCTAGGGTGAGGAAGAGACAGCCCGAAACCCCAAATTCAAGGTTTGGTTTCGTTTGGGTTTCGGTTTTTCCAGACAGGGTTTCTCTGTGCAGCTGTTTAGGCTGGCCTTGAACTCACAGAGACGTTCTTGCCTCTGCCTCCTGAGGGCCAGGATTCAAGGTATGCCCCACCACAGCCAGCTAGAGACAGAGTTATATCCTCAGGCTGGCCTCCAGTTCCTTATGCAGATGAGTATGAACTTAAACTTCCAATGCTTCTGCCTCCCAAGAGCTGGGAGGCCATGTGTGCTCCACCAAGCCTGACTTTATATGGTGCTAAACTCTGGGTGGGCTTTATGCCTGCTAGGCAAGGCTCCATAAGGGTGGGGCAACATCCCTAGCCCAGCTGTGACCTGGGGCGAGTCACTGGTTCCCTTATCTTTATAGTGAGAGGTAAAAAGTGCTGACAACCCCACAGGAGCTGTCCCACACAATACTTAGAAAGGTGTAGCTAGCTCTGTTGATGCCAGTTCTGAGTACAGGAGAGCACTCAGAAGTCCTGCTGGGTTCCCCAGACTTCTCTCTGTCCACCCCCCCCCCCCCATGCGATAAACACGTGGCACCAAGACACTGCAACCATGTAAGGGAAATCAAGGCTTTAATTGTGTTGGAAGGCCCTGCTGAGGCCTGGCCAACAGCTGCCTCATGACCACCTCTGGGACCACCACTGTGATAATGGGGGGGGGGGGTAGAGTGTAGGGGCCAGAACCACAGTCCCTGGGCCTTGGAGGTCCTTCTTGCAGGACCCCAGTCACAGAACAGTGGTACAAAGCCCACAGCCGAAAGACTTCCTGTTCGTCAGACCGTGGGGGCAGCCTTCAGGAAAGCCCTGGAGAGTCAGGCAGGGCCAGACTCAAACTAGCAGCCTCCCTAAGGGAAAGTTTTTGTCCTTCCTGCTCCCAGGTGGACAGTGGCTTAGGATTCTCTTTGAAGAGATAGCTGAGGTGATCTGGGGAACATAGTTCCAAGGGCACTTGAGGTGGTGGCAGGGACCAAGGACATCCCAGGGCTACCATCTGACTAGCCGAAACTCAATGGTTTCCCCGTCCTGGGGTTTGTAGTCAGCAATGCCTGCAGAAAGACATGAGACAAGGGAGAGTTAGCAAGGCAGTGCCCCGCCCATAACCATGTCCTGTGACCGCTACCAGAAGCCACATCTGTGTAAAGCCACTCAGGGTTTGGTGGTAGGAAGCTGGGAGCTTGTACAGAGCCAGCCGGAGACTCAGAACCAACCTCAGCAGGGTCCCCTCAGGCCACAGGCTCATACAGCAGTGAGGGCGCCCCCCAGTGGCTGAACATGGGAGGAACAGCAGGAAAACCATGGAAGAGACAGGGCAGCACTTGCTTGCAAGGTCAAAATGGAGTTGTGAGGCAGAGAGAGTGACTCAGTGGTGCAGAGAGTGGGTGAGCTAGAAGTGACCCTTCAGCCCAGGAGGAGACCTGGCTTCAAGTTCCAGCTCTGTCACTCACTAGCATAATGAACACCACATTCTCATTGGAGAAAAGAGGAGCCAGGCTGGGCGTGGCTCAGTGGAAGACACACTTCCAGACAGGCCTGAGACCCTCATTCATTCCTAGCTCCACAGAATTAACAAATTGGAAAAAAAAAAAACAACAAACAAAAAACAAAGCCCAACAAAGTCAGAGGACTGAGAAAAGTTCCTTGAGGACCCAGCTTGTCCAGGAACGGTTCCATCTGCTGACTCATTTTTATTTGGTTGGGACACGGGTTGAGACAAGGTCTGGCTATGTATACCAGGCTAGCAGCAAACCCTGTCTTGAAGAAAAACAAACAAACAAATAACCCAAAAGAAACAAAGAAATAGAAGCATGTAAATATGTCATTAGTGATTTCACATTAGGATTTTACATCCTTGAAGGATAATAATATAGTGGGCTATAGAAGATATATCATGTAATATTAGTTTATCAACTAGAAAAAATTACACATCTGACATTTTACATCTATTGGACAGTGTTGACAGAATATAATTTCATTTTTAAATGACAATAAGCATTGCACATATTTCTTTTTCTTTCTTTCTTTCTTTTTTTTTTTTTTTTTTTTTTTTTTTTTTTTTTTTTTTTGGTTTTTCAAGACAGGGTTTCTGTGTATCTTTGGCTATCCTGGACTCACTTTGTAGACCAGGCTGGCCTCAAAAAGACCTGAACTGGAGAGATGGCTCTGTGGTTCAGAGCACTGTCGGCTCTTCCAGAGGCCCTGAGCTTAGTTCCCAGCACCCACGTGGCAGCTCACAGGCACCAGGCATCCAACCCTCTTCTGGCCTCCCTGACTACTACACTCCTGTGCACAAATCCACACACTCTCACACAGGGTTTCTCTGTGTAGCCTTTGCTGTCCTAGACTCACTTTGTAGACCAGGCTGGCCTCGAACTCACAGAGATCCAGAGCCACCTGCCTCTGCCTCCCAAGTGCTGGGATTAAAGGCGTGCGCCACCATGCATGGCTCAGTTAAATAGTTTGGATCCAGCTTTGAGTGTGAATGATTTCCTGAGGCTGTGGCTTCAAGGCAAAAGCTGGGCTGGGTGGAAGCAGCCTCGCTGCTGGGGCAGGGTGGGGTAGGAGGGTATCCAGGACGCAGGCCACAGACTCACCTTGCAGCAGGGGAGTGTCAGGGACTCGGAGGAGCTGCCAGAATTCTCGGCCCCCAACTTCTTTCCCCAGTACAGATGTCAGGTAGGGGCCTGACAAGGAGGCCTGTGTCCCATACCTAGAAAATAAAAAAAAAGTAAAGAAAGGAAGTAGGGGGCTGGAGAGATGGCTCAGGGGTTAAGAGCACTGACTGCTCCTCCAGAGGTCCTGAGTTCCATTCCCAGCAACTGCACAGTGGCTCACAACCATCTATAATGTGATCTAATGCCCTCTTCTGGCCTGCAGGTGTACATGCAGGCAGAGCACTGTATATAGCTACTGTCCCCAAGGAGGAAAGTGGGGCTCAGCCACACCAGCAGAAACCTGCCTCCCCCAGGGCCAGCATTCTCCCAGCCCTTCAGCGCAGCTTAGGTTGGGTCAACTTGAAACACACTAGTGACACCTGGAAAGGGGTGTCGCTCCATTGCTTCCATCAGATTGGCCAATGGGCATGTCCTTGGAGCCTTGTGTTGTTGAGGATCGACTGTGGGCAGCATCCACACCCTGCAACCCCTCAATAAATGAATTGTTCAGGGAATGGCACAAACGGCCGTTTTCCATTTTTTGAGTTTTGTGTAAGGGGGTGCATGCACGCGCACACATAAACGCAGGCCTCTGTGAAGGTCAGAAGAGGACCTTGAATCCCCCGCATCTGGAGTCAAGGGCAGTTGTGAGTCTTGCTGTGTGGATGCTGGGAACTAAACTTGGGTTCATAAGAACAGAATAGCACTAAACTGCCAAGCCATCCAGTCCCTTGAACAACCATTTTCTTTTTCCTTTCTTTTGGTTCTTTGGGACAGGGTTTTGTAAGGGCAAAATCAATGCCATGTTCTATAGGTAATGTATATTCTGCAATTAATGATGGTCTGTGTGAGAACCTGTCCTCTAGGTGCTCTTCTCCCTGCGTTCTGGGAACGACACCTGCCAGCAGTCCCCAGAAACTCCACGGGAGCCATTACATTCAATTAGCTCCCAAGGTTCCTCTAAGATAAAAAGACTTCCCCTCCAGACTCAGCCTCCACCCAACCTGCCTAAAGATCAACACTCCTGGGACCCACAACCCCCGTTTCCCTTTATAAGCCCATCGCCCTTGAAGCTCGGGGTCACTCTCTCATCCTGCTGCGTCAGGAAGGATTGTGATCCGAAGCTCTGAGCCTGTAATACAGGACCCTGTGTGTGTTGCATCGGTATTGAGTCCTGGTGGTCTTTTTGGGGGGGGGGGTCTCATGATCTGGGTGATCTCGGTATAACAGTTTCTCTGTGTAGCCCTGGCTGTCCTGGAACTCACTCTGTAGACCAGGCTGGCCTCAAACTCACAGCGATCTGCCTGCCTCTGCCTCCATAGTGCTGGGATTAAAGGCGTGCGCCACCATGCCCAGCGCAATGGTCTTACTTCTGAGGCCCTCCACGGCTATGCTGGGCCACTTCCCTCCATATCTGTCTGCAGAGATATCCTGGGCCTTCCATGTTTGTCTGGCCCTTGCATCCTCTCAGGCAGCACCGCACCCCCCACATCCCCCACTCGAACAGAACAACTTCTCAGATTGACATCCACAGTGGCCTCTTAGAAGTCCTCAAAGACCTGACTAAGAAGCCTGAAATATTATCTTCATTTTGATTTGGTATCCAAACACAAACCCTGGGGGGAGGGATGAGGTGGGGGGAATTGGGGAAGAAGGGGGAGGAGAAAAGGAAAGAAGAGGAGAAGGAAGGAAGGATTTTACTCTGAGTAAACCCACAGTGCCTCTCAATGACCTTATGGAATGGCCTTAGGGCAGGGCTGGTGCTACAGCAGGACTGAAAGTTCAAGGGCAGCCTGGGAACTCCCTGAGACACAAGAAGATTAATCTTGACTGTCAGCTTGCTGGGATTTAGAGTCACTATGGAAACCGATTTCTGGGCATGTCTGTGGGGAGGTTTCTAGATTATCTTTTTTTTTTTTTTTTTTTTTAGATTTATTTATTTATTATACAGTGTTCCCCCTGCATGTACCTACACTCCAGAAGAAGGCACCAGATCTCATTATAGATGGTTGTGCGCCCTCTGGTGGTTGGTGGGAATTGAACTCAGGACCCATGAAAGAACAGTTCTTAACCTCTGAGCCATCTCTCCACCCCTAGATTATCTTAGTTGAAGGACGACCCACTCTAAATTAGGGTGGTCCCGTTGCATGGACAGGGTCGTGCGGTCAGCGGAAAGGAGAGCAGACGGAGGCCAGCAGTGTTCATCACTGCGCTTTCCCAGCTGTGAACATGACTCAGCCCTCTGTCCCCTGCTGCCACACTGTCCCACCATGACCAACTGTTTCCTCTAGAACTATGAGCCTGAAGCAGCCCTTCTCGCCTCCGCTTGCTTCTGTGAGGTCTTCTGTCTCTGTCGCAGCAATAAGACAAGTGGCTAATGCAGACTTTGTTTCTACATGGAAAGTAAAATTCTAGTAACTTCAATAGTGCAGCTCCTGTTTAGCCTGTAAGGGGCTCTAGAGTCAACCCTCCACGGGGGTATGTCACTTAACCTGGGAAGTGGGGGCATTTTCGTCCCTTAAGAGACAGTGGTTTCGCTGGGCACACACCTTTAATCCCAGCACTTGGGAGGCAACAGGAGGATCTCTGTGAGTTTGAGGCCAGCCTGGTCTATAAAGTGAGTCCAGGACAGCCAAAGCTACAGAGAAACACCCCCTCCTGCCCCCATGTTCCCTCCTCCATGCCTTTGGTTTTTTGAGGCAGGGTTCTCTATATGGCCTTGGCTGTCCTGGACTCACTTTGTAGCCCAGGCTGGCCTTGAACTCACAGTGATCTGCCTGCCTCTCCCTCCCAGAGTGCCACCATGCCAGGCCTCGAAACCTTGCCCCGAAAAACAAAACAAAAAAATATAGTGGTGTTTACACAACTCTGGTCTAAAAGTTCCCAGCCCCAAAGGCCCAACAGTGTCCACTGTCAGCTCTCCCTGGAACTCTTGTTGGGAGCAGAAAGCAGGAATTTCTCAAGATGAGGCAAGAGTCCAGGGGACAGAGCAGGCTGGTAAGGACTCAATTGCTCTGAGCCAGTGTTGTCCCTGGTTGGCCATGTCCACCTCCAGGTATGGCCAGGGCCCAGCAAGGAGCAGCAATTAAGATGTGTTCCCAGCCTGGCATGGTGGCACACACCTTTAATCCCAGCACTCGGGAGGCAGAGGCAGGCGGATTGCTGTGAGTTCGAGGCCAGCCTGGTCTACAAAGCAAGTCTAGGACAGCCAAGGTTACACAGAGAAACCTTGCCTCAAAAAAAAAAAATGTGTTCCTTCTTAGGCTTGTCAAGTCTCAAGGGACAAGTACGCTGCCCACCATCTCAGGTTATAATTGGCAAGATTTTCTTGTTTTAATCAAGGTTCTTTGATATTATTAATCTCCCTAGAGCTCTCACTGCAAACCAGGCATTACGCTTACACAAAGCATGTTCACCATGGCCTTGTGAGGAGGAAGAATAGTTCATACTCTCACTGAATAACTGTCCGGCTCACTAGGCCGGAGTGGGGGTCAGAGTGGGGCAGAGGAAGTGGGATTCCAAGTCTGGGTCTCTGATTCTAGAGCCTGCTCCTTTGATGACAGTGGTGGTCCACAGCTCCCACCACAGGCCAAACACCACAGGCCAAAACGGAGTCAAGAAGGTAGGGGCCGAAATTAAGCCAGAGCTTCTCCCAAGAAACTCCTCTCCGTCTTCCCATGATACCATTTCAAGCACAGAGGGCTGAGGGGAGTGAGGGCCAGGACGGCGTGGGGTGGGAAGTCTCACGTGAATCCTCCTACGTCATGAGCCATCTTCAGGACGTCTTCCAAGGTGGACCCAGAGAGGACAAAAAATGTTTGTCTGTATGGTGGCAGGACGCTGGAGACCTCCAGCGTGACACTGATGATCTGTAGGATGTGGCCTGATGAAGGGTCCTCAACAGCTGGTACCAACATGGCTATGCCAGGGAGAAAAGAGGAAGCAGTTGTCATGAGGAACCTAGGTGTGTGTCCTCCTTTTTCCCCAAGGAGGCCACGGCCCATGTGGCCCACGGCCTTCCCTCATAATATCATGAACACCTGCTCAGCTGAAAGCCAGCCCTTATCCCCAGGCCCCCGGCCTTCAGTCTCCGTTCTCCATAGTCTTCCACAGCCAAGTCTGAGCCCCTTGCGGCTGTCTCTGCTTCCTGCCTCCCTCCTAACTGCCACACTGTACCTCAGAGGACTCTTTCTACATTTGTTCATGTGACTTGCCGGCCACCTCTAGTGGACTCGTCCTCTTCCGACGCATGCATCTACTACTCCTGCTCACCCTCCCACACCCACTCTTTTCCAAGATGGCGCGCCCCCCCCCATCCCCCCTGCATTATTGGCCTCTGTGCCTTTGCTCTTGCCTTCCCTGCCCCTTTGCCTGTTCCTCCCACTTCTCTGGCAAATCCCACCTCACTACTTTAAGTTCTTCACCAAAATGGCACCCAAATGATTCAATGATGGGGAATCAAGGCTCATTAGGTAGGAGCTGGAGAGATGGCTCAGAGGTTAAGAGCACTGACTGCTCTTCCAGAGGTCCTGAGTTCAATTCCCAGCAACCACATGGTGGCTGACAACCATCTATAATGAGATCTAACGCCCCCTTCTGGCCTGCAGGTGTATTTGCAGGCAGAACACTGTATACATAAGAGAGGGGGAATCGTTAGGTATCAACTTTAAACCAAATACGTGTCTCTATTCAGTTGTTCATTCCCTCATCTGTGGTAATAAATCTTACTTGTCACTCTGACTAGATCTAGAGTCAACTAAAATGAAAGCCTCACTGGGTGTGGTGGCAAATGCCTTTACTACCAGCACTCAGGAGGCAGAGGCAGGTGGATTGCTGTGAGTTCGAGGCCAGCCTGGTCTACAGAGTGACTCCAGGAGAGCCAAGGCTACACAGAGAGACCCTGTCTCAAAAAACCAAACCACCTTGGGCTGGAGAGCTGGCTCAGTGGTTAAAAACATTGGTTGTTCTTCCAGAGGTCCTGAGTTCAATTCCCAGCAACCACATGGTGGCTCACAACCATCTATATATAATAGGATCTGATACTCTCTTCTGTAATGCAGATGTATAGGAAGCCAGACATAAATAAATAAATCTTAAAACAAACAAACAAACAAACAAACAAACCACCAGCCTGGTCTACAAAGTGAGTCCAGGACAGCCAAGGCTACATAGAGAAACCCTGTCTCGAAAAACCAAACCAAACCAAACAAAACAAAACAAAACAACAACAAAAAACCAAACCAAACAAAACCAATAAATCATCCTATCAGTTCTGCTCCATTAGAGGACCTTGGCTAATCCACTCTTCCCATCCATTTGCTCAAACATTCCCTCAGCGGGTATCACACAGTGGGTATCACCAAGAGCGATCTTTTTGGTTTCTGTCTCTACACCATGACCTCATTTTAGCTGCTGTGCCCTATGCTGACCCACACAACCATGTTGGCTCAGCAAAGCAGAACTGGCTGATCACCCCGGCTCCTGGGACCCGCAGACAGCAGATCACTAAAGAAACAGAAAGGGTTTAGCTACCCCTGGGTGCCTGGCAGTCTGGGAAGATGAGATCCAGGTAGGTCTTGTGGTTCAGGACCGGTAGCAGCTGGGAAATCATCATAGGGTTCTGGAAGGCCCCACCCTGCAGGCTGGTCTGCAGAGATGCCCTTGCCTTGAGGCACGCTGCACCCAGCTCTACCCCAGGTGCAGGGGAGACCATCAGAAACTGTGGGGACAGAGGAGAGGTAGGTCAGCTGCTGGGGCGGAGCCAGGTCTCCCAGCCTCTCATTGGCCTGCTGAGTGGTCATGGCTGTAGGACCGCTTTCCCACCTGTAGTGCCAATGGGGTGCTATAGAGATTCCCAAAGTCGCCCTCGGGGGTCTGGGCCTTCAGGATCTTCTCTCGCACTGTCTCAATGGCCGTGGTGATTCGTGGTCGCAGATCGGGGTTGAAACTGAAGCGATCCAAACAGGTGAAGGCCAAGCCAGCCATGGCTGCCGTGTCTAGGGGGGATAGGGCCTGGTATTAACTGGTGGGTTTTAGGGGGTTCAGTTTCATCTAAGGGTACCAGTCTAAACCATATGCCAGGACTCCTTGGGTCCTAACGCTGGACATACTAAGCCTCAGAAAACCTCCCAGGCCTGGACAAATTGCTTTGGTTTGTCCCTGAATGCCTTGAGAGCAACAGGTCAGATGAACAGATTGAAGAAGGGAATCCCAAGAGGATGGATCCTATAGTACCTGCTCCCAAACCAGGATGCACATTGGGACCACAGAGGGAGCTTTATTTTATTGATTAATCAATTCATATTGTTTTTGTACTGTGGAGTATTGGATTTAGGGCCTCAGGCATGCTAGGCACTGTGCCACTGAGTACATCTCCAGCGCCTCGGAGAGTCTGACACTAACAATGATCTTATCAACGCCTGGGATGTCTAATTAAATTGATAGGGAGCTTCCAGAGCCTGGGACTTTATAGGTCTTCTCCTCCCTAGAGGTAGCTGTAATGTGTCCACTGTGTTTCTCTACAAGCCTCTGAGACAAGTCTCTTATTGACAAAGGTCCTGGCACCTTTTTCTCTCTGGGCAACCATCTAACCCCCTGCTCTATCCTGCCTACCCTACCACAAGAGGCCCTACTACTTAGTCACCCCAAGAAGCCCAGGCCTAGCAGAGACCTTGAATCATAACGACTGAAAAATGGTGGTGGCCCAAGGTTGCAACAGTGAGGAAGCAGAGCAGAATCCTCAGGCTGTACGGTGCCAAGTGCACCCAGTGTGTGCGTTAAAACCTCTGTTTGTAAAGCACTTTTTTATTGAGCTCCTACTGGGAGGTTGACTGACAACAGAGGACTGGAGGGAATGGCCTCCAGTGAACATGTGATGGAGCTGGGTCAGGATCCAAGTCCAGTTTCAAAGCTAGCTCACAGCCCCACCCCCCACCACCTCACTTCTAAGGGATCTGATGAGAAGACCATAGGGGCGGGTCATAGAGGCTCTCCCCTGGGGCTCGGGGAACCTAGGTTTTGTCCACTCACCCACAGAGAGATGGCCCTGGTAGCTAAGGTAGTCATGTTCAACAGCATATAGGAGCTTGCCCACCACGCTGTCGTGGACTCGCTTCTGGTGGACACACAGCGCCAGGATGCTGAGGCTGTACTGGTAATAGCTGGTGCGGAGCTGGCCTTCATGATTGTGCCCTGAGATTGGAAAGGTGAGGAGTAAAGAGATGTGCCAGCCAGCCAAGGACAATACAGGCGGTAAACTTTAAACCCCTACCCAGATCTAGCCAATGGCCAGAACATTCTCCACAGTTGAGTGGAGAGTGGGGTATGACTTTCACACGTACTCTGGTGCCTCATATTTGACCATGTCCCCTGGAGGGGCAGACCTGGTGGCACTCAGAGGAAGGATAGCAGGATACCAAGAAGAGACTTGATACCCTATGAGCATATACAGGGGGAAGAGGTCCCCCTCAGGAACAGTCATGGGGGAGGGGAATAAGGGGAAAATGGGAGGGAGGGAAGAATGGGAGGATACAAGCGATGGGATAACCATTGAGATGTAATAAAAAAAAGAGAGAGAGATGTGCCAGGCTCGAGGGCTTCTTGCTCAGTCTCTTCCCAGCAAGAAGCCCCATAGCTCACGGGACCCCATGATCTGCATGCTCCAGCACATTCCACGGAGACCATGGCATCCTACATTTTTTCAGTATCTGGATGCGGTCCCAGTGTATATGGCAGGTTCTGTCCTTACAGGTCAGAGTAGAAGATGACAGCTCAACACATGCTCATGACATGAGACAGCATAACAGAAAGGTGGCCCAAGGTCCCTGGAGCCACGTAACAGGAGCCTTTAAATAGCTGGGAAACTGAGACAAGATTCTTTACAGAAGCAACTCTGTGAGGCACGTATTAATGTCCTGACTTGTTTAGGAAGGCCAGCGTGGCTGGAACATGTAGAGAAGCAACCAGGCCAATGCCTAGAGAGTGTAAGGCATAAGCCAGGCTGGGCCTGAGTGTTATGAATGGAATGGTGAGGGGCCCAGCACATTTAAGCTGCATGAAGAACAGGTTTCTATTGCAAAGCTTTGCTTAGGCTGTTAGGCATTGTGTCCAAGTCAGGAGGCTGGAAAGTTGTCAGAGAGGCTAGGGAGTGAGTGGAAAGGAGGCTGTGCAAGTCCCAGAGGTGGATAACCAGGCAGTCTTGATGGGCTAAGCATCCCAACAGGTTGTGCGTGGGGTACCAGAAAGGCTTGGTCAAGCATGGCAACTGGGACCAGCCTGAGCATCTAGGGAGACGTGATGTGGACAAAGAGGGAGTTAGAAGAGGCCTAAAAAGAAAAACCCAAAGTTCTGACCCCCACCAAGAACCTCACCTAATGAGAACAATTATGAATTTGAGGCCTGCCCTAAAACTGCAAACAACCAGACCCGTGGGTGAGCCCTCGCAGACGCCCCCTACCCACCCTCTCAGATGGTGCCGGGCTTACCAATAGCCTTCTTCTCATCCTCCAAGAACCACTTGAGCTGTGAGACCAGCCTGTCACCCTTTCGGCTCCCAATGAACTCACAGTTGGCTCTGAGAGCAAGCAGGTAGAGGGCTAGGCGGCCCCCGGAAGGTTTGGTCTGGCAAACACTGCTATCGTCGTCGCTGGAGGCAGACCTAGGACAAGGCAAGCCAACAGTGCCTTTGTGAGAAAATGTTCCCTTGATACGCCTGGCTTGGATCGCACTAAGGTCACAAAGTGGTGTGAGATGCATGCCACAGATACTTACAAAGAAGAAAGGCTAGAGCCAAGGCTAAAACATAAGGGTGCCTACATCCAGGTCACCTGGGCTGACGCCCAGCTTTGCCATGTACTCTCCCCTTCGTGTCCTCTCCCTCCCCTGAATTCTTGCGAAGGAATGGAATCCAGAAGGTACTTTATGGCTTTGCCCCTTTTGTTTTTTGTTGTTATTGTTGTTTTCGTTTCTGTTTTTTTGAGACAGGGTTTCTCTGTGTGGCCCTGGCTGTCCTGGAACTTGCTCTGCAAACCAGGCTGGCCTCGAACTCATAGAGATCTGCCTGTCTCTGCCTCCCGAGTGCTGGGATTAAAGGTGTGTGCCACAATGCCTAGTGACTGACAGCTTTTTCTTATTCTTCCACCTCTCATTCAAACCCCAGAGCAGGCCTCTCTCTTTAAAGGCCACTCTTTGAAGGAGAAACACAGAAATATGCGGCTTCCAGACTCTGCATGAAAGGACACAGTTCTGAATTCTCAGTGTCTGTCTTTAGCCCATGAATAAACAATAGAAAGAATTAGACGCCGCTTCTTTGTTTCAATATACAACCATAACACGCTTGGTTATGGATTAGTGATGTCTGCCTTAAGTACAGGTGGGGCGCACAGAAAGGTGTTGCTTTGAGGCTCATGGATTAGTGATGTCTGCCTCAGACACAGGTGGGGAGCACAGAAAGAATTAGGTGCTGCTTCCAGGAATCAGGGGCTACAGTTTCAGGACAAAGGGCCACGTGTTAGCATTTCTGATCTAGTACTGTTACCCCTTCACTCTGAAGATGGAGAAAGGCCCAGAGAAGAGAAAACATGCCTAACGTTTGTCAAAAAGCCATGGAGATACCCCAGTCAGAACCCAGTCTCCTATCTCTTATCACACGGATCAAGTCACAGGGAAAGCCTGGAGAGCAGCATTACCCCAGGAGGCACTGCTGGTAAGTGAGCTTAAGGCTGTGCAGGTAGAGGTCCTCCTTGGTCCCAGCCTGCAGGCTGGAAAGGCGCAAGCCAACGTAGACGCTGGGGTTCAATTGCTCCGAGGAGACCCGATCCATCCAAGGTAAGAGACGCTGGCCCAGATTCTGTACCAGCTGGCTGTCCATCTGCGGTATTACTGAGGAAAGACAACGGTGTGAGAGAAGCCTCGGGGCTATGCCACTAGCAGGCAACTATTCTGAGTCATCTCCTCACCAGACAAAACCTTCTTCAAGGAAGAAGCGTTTCTATTCCCATTACCACACACCCGACACCCCACCTGTGTGGAGAAATGCCCGCTGTGGTGAAAGGCAGTGTGTGAAAAGGAAAGCAGCATCTCCTAAGAATTAGAGTGGGTCAGGGAGAGATAAATGGTGGGCTGAGAGCAAAGGATGTTGTTGCCAGGCGACCCCCCCACCTATCAGGAGTGACCGGAGGCCAAGCCCAGCAGTAAGCCCAAACACCCATCTCCTTTTTCTCTCACACCAGCCCTGTGGTGTCGATATTTTCACTGTTGTTTTGCACAGAAGAGGAACGAGAAGTTCAAAGTCAGGCTGTTTTCTATGATGCGGAGGACCCGCGACTGTGTCAGACTGCAATCCCCTCCGCTTGCTCTTTGGCACCCTCATGAATGTATGTATGATCTACCCACTGATGAAAGGTCCAAGCCTCAAGCAGTGAACATTACATGTTGAATTTCCCATGCTGTAGGCGGCCAGCTGATTCCTCCAGCTGCCTGGGGAAATTCCTCCACGTGAACCTTGAGAGACCACGCTCTCCACCATCCCTATTTAAGTGAAAAGGGTCTGGCGCTGGGAGAGCAGCTACTAACAACCTGTCGAGACTTAGGGTTTACCTGGAGATATGTAAGCAACATACTGAAATCTCAGGGCTATGGCCCAGTTCCAGTTGATGGCCGACTTCCGTTCTTGGGAAGGACCCACACTCATAATGGGGAAGAGTAAGTTGTCTTGGAGGCACTGTTTACTGACTCCCAGTCACTGTCTGCTCTAGCTGTCCAGTAGGCCTATATCCCAGCATGCCAGAAAGTTCCTCCCTCCCTGAGAATATGAAAAAGGCCTTCTGTAGGGCCCTTTGCCTGCCTTCTTGGCCTTTCTTGCCCAAGGACCACGGTCTCTTGATCAAAGTCCCATCTCTTTAACCTGTTAGTCTAGAAGCCATAGGTATCTATGAATCTGAGGGGGCCATTCCCTACTGTGAATTCTAAATCAGTGTTTGCTGTGTGGGCCAGGCCAAGGCACCGGACTGGCTTCTCATGAAATGCTCACTTTGTTTTTTGGTTTTTCGAGACAGGGTTTCTTTGTGTAGCCTTGACTATCCTGGACTCACTTTGTACACCAGGCTGGCCTCGAACTTACAAAGATCCACCTGCTTCTGCCTCCTAAGTGCTAGGATTGAAGGCATGTGCTTCCTCACCCAGCGTTTTAGTTGGTGTTTTTGTTTTTGTTTTTGTTTTTGTTTTTATTTGGGAAATGTTCACTCTGACAGTCAGGCCCAGGCTGGACATGGTGACACAGGCCTACAACCTCAGCACCTGGGAGGGTAAGGCCTAGAATACATCATAGTGAGATTCTCATGGGAGCAGACTTACTTTTGGGGTACCTGTCTATTTTTCCAGAGTCCTATGAGTATCTCTGAGGGCCTCTGCTCTGGTTCTCAATCTTTCTGACTGTCCTTGTAGGACTTTTGTTTTTTAATTTAAGCAGGGTCTCGTGTCTTCCAGGCTGGCCTCCATCCAGCTCAGGATCTCACTGAGGATGACCTCGATTGAACTACTGCTCTTCCTGCCTCTACTCCCTACGTGTCGGGGTTACAGGTGCATGCCACTGGGCCTGGACTACGCAAATGCTGGAGATTGCCCCAGGGCTTTGTCCATGGTCGGCGGGCCCCTCTACCAACATTGCAGCTCTAGAACTCTGGTCTTCCACACTTCTTTGAAATTATTGAGGGAGCCCAGAGACCTTCCCCCAAGTTCTGAGGGGCATCTTGAGTCAGCTTGCATTAAAGTGATAAGAAAAGATGCTGCTTGTAACAGGAGGCTGGTAACCACAATTTACCATCCAGGAGGAAGGAGCCAGGCAGATTCACTCAGGCTAGTAAACATGGCCTTAGGAAAGGTCCCTGTGCTGGCTAATCTTGGCTGTCAACCTGAATGCATCAACAGAATCGCCTAGAACACAGGCTGCTGGGCACACGTGAGAGGTGTTTTCTTAATGAGATCACAGCCAAAAGCAAGACAGCACACTCCAGATCTGAGCTAAACTCTCTGGTGGCAGCCGCGGTAAGAGAAAGGAGGAAGGCTTGCTTTTTTGCCTGCTTGCCTTCACTCCCACTGGCAAGTTCATCTACCCTAGTCCTGTGGCTGGCCGGTATTGGGTCTACCTTCTTCGTGATTCCAACATACACTGAAGACCAGCGAGTCTCCAGGACTCCAGCATCAGACTGGGTCGGCAGAGATACCCAGCCCCACAGATTGAACAACTGTGGGATTCTCAGCCCTTCCATCAAGAGCCAGCCATTGTTGTACGACCATGAGGTCATCCTGTAAGTCAGTCTTTTAAATATGCCTGCTCATTCTATCAGTGCTGGGCCTCCAGAGCAGTGGTTCTCAACCTGTGGGTCGCGACCCCTTTGGTGAACCTCTAGCTCCAAATATATTACACACACACACACTACAATTTGTAACGGTAACAAAATTACAGTTATGAAGTAGCAACAAAAAAATCATTTTATGGTTGGGGGGTCACCACAACATGAGCAGCTGTATTTAAAGGGTCGTGGTGTTAGGAAGGTGAGGACCACTGCTCTAGAGAACCCTAATACAGCCCCAACACACACTCTCACACCGGGGCGTCCTGTACACAGGGTTGCCTGGCTCTCCCACCCAAAGGACTGGCTGGCTGGCATTCAAAAGCCCAGGAACCCTCTCTGTGTAGGCTTTAGTGAAGAGTGCTGTCCATATCATGGCATACGGAACCTTGACTGATGAAGCAAGCTTGCTGTCCTCACACCACAGCCAGGGGGAAGGCCAGAGGAACAGCCTCAGCTCGCTCCACAGACGGCACAGGAAGGCCGGGGGTGAGGAAGGAACTGCACCCCAAAGCCCTCAAAGTTCTCATGATGGCGAGGGAAGGAGGGAACGCTTGTGTGGTAGGGCATGGGGACCAACAGCTCAAGGCTGAGGTGGGCTTGCTGAAGGAAATCCCTGAGGACTGTCTGGACAGCAACTAGGGGCCCAAGGGTGAGGGGCTTCTTTTAAGACAGGGTCTCTCTGTGTAGCCGTGGATGTCCTTGGACTCACTTTGTAGGCCAGGGTGGCCTGGAACTCACAGAGATCAGCCTGTCTCTGCCTCCCGAGTGCGGGTGTTCAAGGCATGCACTGCCACACCCAGCTAGGATGAGGGGACCCTTATTTGGACACGGCCAGAGAGTCCAGGTGGCTAGGAAAGATGCTGGCCTGAAGTCCCAAGAACTGAACCAGGAAAGTTCTGTTAAAGCTGAGGCACCTTGAGCAGGCCATTTGGTCCTTTGATCCACGACTTCTTTACTGGACACCTGTTTCCCAGGGCTTGCCCAAGGTCATTTGAGAACCAGTATGCATGGTACATGAAGGACGAAGGGGAGAAGGGGACAGGGGGAGGATGGCCACACACAACCTGCCTTCCGCTTCCTGCCTGGTCCCATGACTGCCTGAACCTGTAACCTAAGGCTCACGGTCCGCAGAATCTGTAAGAGGAGGTCTCCTGGGGACTACAGGCCTGGGATGAGTACCTGCTTCCCTTCACCTGGAGTGTTTGCACCCCCCCCCCTTCCCTCCATCCTTGACTTCTTTCCCATCCCTCTCCCTGACTTGATGGGCAGCCCCGCCCCCATGGCTTTCTACTGTTGCCCCTGGGTGACTGGTTTTGCATCAATCCTGGTAACCCAATCTGGCACCTCGTGCCTTTGACCAGCCTCCTTTCTTAGAGCATAAACTCCAGGACAGTCTGGGAGGCCCATGTACTCCCCAACTCTTTCTTTAAACTAAATCCTGGGCCTGTACCAGAGAGGCCTCATAGATGCTGAGTGAGTAAATGAACAAATGGCTGGATGAATTGGGGGGAATCCCGTCTAGGGGGCAGGGGTGAGCAGGTATCCACTGGGCACGCCCAAGCACTAAGCTCCATTAAGCCTAAACTGCTGTGGGGGACTTGAGGGACAGATAGGTTTCTCCAGCCCCCACCCCCAGTTTCCGATCCCTTAAATATATAACACAGGGATCGGACAAGGCAGCCATCCCTCCCTGAGACTCCGGAGGCAACGGGCTCCAGACTGTGTGGCCGCTGGTTACTTACCACAGAGCTCAGTAAGAGCCCCGAGGACTCCTGACAGGAGCAGCAGTGCCTTCAGGGGCTCCATGGCAGGCAGAGGAGGGCTTGTCTGACTGCAAGCGGTCACTTGCTTTGAGAGAGAGAGGCAGCTTCCTGTCACTGATTAATTGTCTCTCCAACGCCCCGAAGCACACTGCTAAGTCAGCAGAGAGAAAAGGGGAAAGGTCTGTTATGGGGCAAGAAGCCAAAGAACAGAGGAAGGAAGGGCGGGGCAGCTCTCTTCCAGGTGGGGAGCAAAAGTAGAGGCAAGACCCGTGGGACAACCCGAAGCCAACCGTATCTGTCCCTAAAGCTTTCAAGACCCCGGAAGCAGCAGAGAAAGCCTAGTGTCTAGTCTGTCCCAAGTCTATCTGACCGAGCTTGCTTGCCGGGTGTCCCTCCCCCAGCCCGCACCCCCACCCCCAGCCAGCACCCCTACCCCTACCCCCATTCCCGCCCCTCCTGCTGTGGCTGCAGATATTCAGGACTAGGGTACCTACCTGGTGCACCTCACAGCAGTCCCTGGAAGTACCCACTCTGAGTCTCGGGGACAAGGAACAAGAGCAAGGGCTTACGGTGATCATGTGATCACGTGAGGGCGCTCTCCGGAGTCAGCTGTTCTCAGCCGCCACCAGCCTGCCAAGGAGGTGGGGCAGCTGCTGGAGCTGGCCCAGACAAACAAGTTTCCTCAATCAGCGGAACACAGCTGGAGCTTCCTGGAGGAGAGCAGCCGCGTTGAAGAACCGGGATGAATCAAGCAAGTCACAAAACCTTTGGGAACAGGGCTGCAAGGGCTACTTACCCTGAACTAGGAAAATCGTTTAAAATCATCCCAGCAGAAGGAACAGAAGATTCCTTATCTGCCTGGCCCCACTGGAGACGCAAAGTACCAGGCTAGCAATGCTGTGTGACCTTGGCTAGAGTTGTTTAACCTCTCTGAGTTTCATGTTGCTCTCCAGATATAAGATGAGAGTGTTGGGGCTGGAGAGATGGCTCAGAGGTTAAGAGGGTTGGCTGTTCTTCCAAAGGTCCTGAGTTCAAATACCAGCAACCACAGGATGGCTCACAACCATCTGTAATGAGACCTGGTGCCCTCTTCTGGCCTGCAGGAGTTACATGCAGGTAGAACACTGCATAAATAAATACTAATTAATTAATTAATTAATTTTTTAAAAGATGAGAGTGTTGAACAAGATTATCCTAACAGCATTTTTTCTAGCTTCACTTGTGAGGATGTTGGGGGCATAAAATGCCTCTAATTATCTTCAGATGAGATGTTTGTTGCAATTATTTTTATGGCAAAATGCCCAAAGGTCACACTTTCAAGAGAGCCTATTTTTGTACCAGTCTAATTATCCCATGCCAAGCCTCAACACAGATGAACATGGACCCGTGCAGCCGCTATTAATTAGCAGTGCTCGTTAATGTAACGTGTATGCTGTTACCATGGGGCTGGCCTGGCCTAGGTCATGTCAGAGAACGGGAAAAGGACAAAGGACTATATCATAATGCGGGAATTTCTGTCTGAAAACTTGGGAGTCGCATGTCGGGTGCACACCCCCTAGCCCCAGCCACTCAGGAGACTGAAGTAGGTCAGACTGATCCCAGGAATTAATTCCCTGCCAGCCTGGGGATTCACATGAACACCCCATCTCTTCAAAGGAGGAAGAGAGGATGGAAAGGATGGGGTGGGGAGCCAAGCATGCTTCTGGGTGCACACCTCTACCCTGAACGAGAGAGGCTGAGGCAGGAGAATCATTGCAAGTTCCAAGCCAGATGGGGCTACTTTTAAGCACAAAACCATGTCCTGGGTTGACATACATTTCCAGTCTTTTTCTATCACCATGGGAAATAGTTCATCATGTAAGAAGGACCCTCAGATTAAGACCATATGCGATCTCTTAAAAGGGTGGAGTGTCAGGCATGGTGGTGCATGCAGGAGGCAGAGGCAGGCAGATTGCTGTGAGTTTGAGGCTAGCCTGGTCTACAAAGCTAGTCCAGGACAGCCAAGGCTACACAGAGAAACCCTGTCTGGGGGGGTGGGGAGGGGAAAGGTGGGGCATAAAACTTGACAAAAAGAGATATCTTCATTTTGGGGGGAAGTAATCCAATTAGCACTTTTCATGTCCACAAAATACATACATAAAATCCTCGAGGGGCTGGTGAGATGGCTCAGTAGTTAAGGGCACTTAACAGTCCCTGCTTCCCACGCTTTTAAACAGACCCCCCCACCAAGAGCCAACCAAAAGAAGAAAACAAAAGCTGTCAGCACTCTGCTTCAGACTCGCCCACCTGTGATGTCATTGTTTACACGAGCTCCCTCATGCGAGACCCTGCCCAGGGTTATATAAAAGGACAGTCCTACCTTGACCCTACATTAACAACTATCAAAGCCAGTCAACTGTTTTTTCAAAATCAGCCTTACCGTTTATCTCAAATATCTCAATTAATAATAATTAATAATGCTTACTCCTCAGCAACCTTAAACAGGTATTACCCCTCCCAGAGAGCCGGAGGGAAGGCTCAACGGTTAACTACGCTGTCTGGTCTTCCACAAGTCCTGTGTTCAGTTCCCAACCTTTCCTCTTAAAGGACACCAAACCAAGATTTTTCCCCCTTTCCTTTTAACACCGACTCCTTGCTTCCTACAGCATCTACAAACACTTAAAAAAAAAAAAAAACTAAGCAGATGCTTTGATGCTCTGCCTCCCTCTTTTCTCCAGGTCTACATAATACACTGTCAATCAAATGCTTATTGAACCAGCCTGTGTGTTCTCCCTTTTCTCCCATCACCTCCCATAGAGATGCCCAGCAGCCTGGGATCCTCTCCCCTTGTGAGATTACTCCATAGGTATTTTCTACCCATACATCAGATAAAGCCTAAGCATCCCTCCCAGCGGAATCTAACCACACCCCAGGAGACCAAAAGTCCTCCCTTGGATCTGCTCAGAAAAGCAACAGCCTCCAGCCAGAGCCACCTGACTGGGATCCTCCGAAAGTGACTTCGCCAGATGAAGGCGTCCACAGCCAACGGCCTCGGACTCCTGACAGCTACACGTTAAAAACATACATAGTATTGGAAGATACATCTTGAAATCGTTGTTAATACTCCAAACATCTCTGCACAAACTTGCTTTTAAAATGTCAGCCCTCTGAGCAGTTGCTTCAGTTGTTAGGATTCTGCTTCAGTCTGCCTACCTGTGATGTCACTGCCTAACCTGCCATGGGGGCGTGGCCCTGCCCAGGGCTATAGAAGAGACAGACTCTCCTCATGGCCCCCTCTACTCCCTTACTTTATTCTCTCTCTCTCTCTTCTTGCCCATTTTCTCTCTGTCTCTGTCTCTCTCTGGGGTACCCCTCTTCCCTTTCCTTCTCCCCCTCCAATGCTCATTTAATAAACTCCTCTACAACATAATATCTGCTGCCTGGTTCCTTATGGTCTTATCTGTTATCATTGTCTTTATATTAATCATAAAATTGGTGGCCCTATATGAGAAAGGCTCTTCCATGGCTAGGATCCTTTCCACCAAACTCCATTCTTCCAAATTTGTCTATCTATCTATTATGTCTACAGTGTTTCACCTGTATGTCAGAAGAGAGCGCCAGGTCACACTATAGATGGCTGTGAGCCACCATGTGGTTGCTGGGAATCGAACCCAGGACTTTTGAAAGAGCAGGCAGTGCTCTTAACCTCTGAGCCATCTCTCCAGTCCACAAATTTCATACTAAATCTCCATTCATTCCCACCTGAACCTGTCACCGCCCTGCCTTCAGACCTAGATTCTAAGCTCAGCTAAGTTTCCGCTGCTCAGATCTCTCCCTGGCCCAACGCACCTTCCTCCAGCGGCGCTGTTTTCAGCGAACCTGTCTGAACCAACGGACTGCCGCTGGCTGGAGTCTGCCATCCGAATGCCCCACCATCACCGTTGTCCCTGCCAGACATGCTTTTGGTAAGCAAATGCCCACAAAAGAGTGTGGCCAATTTTGGGTCCCTCTCTGGGGAGCGACACTGGGCTGGCGGCGCTCCGCTGACAGCTCACAGTACATAGGTGATTGCTTTAGCCACCATAGCTGGAGCCCCCTGCAGCGCCATCAATTGCAGGCCCGCTCCGGGAAGCCTGTGCTGCAGCGGATTCCCTGGGAGGCCAATCATGGCTCAGTTCCGCCTAGGGTCAACTGCTGGGCCCCTAGCGGTTCCCACAGCTCCCTGGCCTGCCACCGTCAGTGGCCAGATCATTGCGCTGGCCTTGTTCCACCAAGCCAAGTGCAGGTACACTCTCTGCAGCTATCGATAAACTGTACCCCATCCCCACCCCCTTGCGAGACTTTGGTAATCCACCTGGTTTGGGTTATTCCTGCCGTGCTGGAGCTGCGATGGGAACACTGTGCTCAGCCACCCTGAGTCATTGCAGCCTAATAAAAGTTTTAAATCTGCCCGCCACTGGTTGCTCACGTGGCTAGCCGCCATCTCTATGGGCATCCACAGGACCGCTGGCTGCTTCCCCCACTGCCCTGGCCCCTCCCCCTGTCCCACCCCAGGTTTGCGGGTGATTCACTAGAGATCTACAGGTGCAGTCTCTACTCCCTAAATCCCGCCTGCCCGCAGGCAGGCCAGGGAAGGCCAGGGGTGGAGTCAATCCCCTACACACTGTTAGCTAACTCGGTTAATTGTGGGCTGAGAGGACAAAATACACCTGGCTTCCTTTCTCTAAATCTATTTTCCAATTCTTTTCTTTTCTTTTTGGTTTTTCAAGACAGGGTTTCTCTGTGTAGCCTTGATTGTCCTGGACTCGCTTTGTAGACCAGGCTGGCCTCGAACTCACAGAGATCCGCCTGCCTCTGCCTCCCGAGTGTTGGGATTAAAGGCGTGCGCCACCACACCCGGCTATTTTCCAATCCTTAAAAATAAAAATTGTCTCTGGTTTCTTTTTCTGCTCAAAAAAAAAAATCATACGATTGTTTATTGGGCATATGATTGTTTTTATCCTGATCCAAATGCTTTTGTTTGCTTGCTTGTTTTTCGAGACAAGGTTTCTCTGGGTAGCTTTGGCTGTCCTAGACTCACTTTGTAGACCAGGCTGGCCTCAAACTCACAGCAATCTGCCGGCCTCTGCCTCCCAAGTGCTGGGATTAAAGGCGTGGGCCACCACACCTGGCTAAGTTTTTTGTTTTGTTTTGTTTTGTTTTGTTTTTCGAGACAGGGTCTCTCTGTGTAGCCTTGGCTGTCCTGGACTCACTTTGTAGACCAGGCTGGCCTCAAACTCACAGTGATCCACCAGCCTCTGCCTCCCAAGTGCTGGGATTAAAGGCATGGGCCACCACACCCAGCAAATACTTTTGTTTCTAATTTATGTCTTTATTAATTCCTAGACAAGTAAACCAGGGCTGTTCCTCTTGTCACCAGCTAACCTGGATTCAACCATTCCTGGCTAATAGGTTTGATACGGTTTTTAAATTATTCTATAATGCTCTGTTGTATTAACATTCATTTGCTTACAATGTTAAAATTTAAATCACTACCTTAAAACATGTTTAGCCTAAAATTCTAAATGTGATGTTATTGATCATACAAAACTGTTCTGCTCTTTGTGTTTATGGTTTTAGCACTCCAACTTAACAGAGATAAAACCTAAAGTCTTCTAAAAAGGGAAGAAGCCTCTCTTTCATGATGTGTAGTGATGCTAACTTTTTAAAAATATTTTTTAAAGATTTATTTATTACATATACAGTGTTCTGCCTGCATACCAGAAGAGGGCACCAGATCTCATCACAGATGGCTGTGAGCCACCATGCGGTTGCTGGGAATTGAACTCAGGATGTCCTGAAGCACAGACAGTGCTCTTAACCGCTGAGCCATCTCTCCAGCCCCATTTGCTTTCTGCTCTACAGGAGATTTCTGTCCTGCCCCATGTTACAGTTTCACAGGTGTCTTCCATAAGGCATCTGCCTTTCTTAGCTCACCTCGGAGTATTTGTGCTTTTAATACAATGTTATTTTCCCAGGCCTCTGCTATGCTATATGTCTACTGCCTTTTCCTACAATGTGTTCATGTCCAACAATGTATATTTCACCACAGATTTCCCACAATGATATTACCATGTCTAAATTTTATCCCCCTTTATGAGCTTAGAAGGATTCTTATAAGCTACAGAAGGAGTCCATCTCTCAGGTCAAATGGAATCCAGATAAGTACTGCCAATCAACAGTTTCTCATCAATCACCTACCTCAGAGGGTGGGATTCCTCCCCTTTTTCCCTGGTTTTGGGACTCCCCTCTCCCTAACTACCTGACTGCCACCTTTCTGCACCCAATGCCAGCTGAATTCTCCCTTCCTAGTCACATAAAAGCCTCCCTTTGTCCAAGATGGTCAATACCTCTCTGGTTCACTGGGGAGCGGAGGTACCCCCTATCCCTCCCCCTCCACCCTACCCCCCACCCCTTCTCCATGACTGGCTGGTCTGTCTCGCTGACCTGCAACCAGGACAGTTCCCCCTGGGCAAGAACTGACACAGTCGCCCCCATCACCGCTGAAGAAAACTCAGCGCTGTCTCCCTGCCCCAGTCAAAAACAAATGTCCAAGAGAATGCTTTGCCTCAGAGACAGGGAAACTATTTAAGGGGCCAGCCTCAGGCCCCACACATGGGACAAACCTTTGGAGCAATTGGGTTTGTCCCCCAGATGGACAATACATCTCACAACTCTCAAGAGCCACCCCAGGCAGAGCAGGACTGGACCTCTGTTCCTCCTCCCAGTCAATATTAACACCTGACATGGGAGTACAAGCTGTCTCAACAGGGACATTTGGCCCTTTACCTCAGGGCACTGATAGGGAGAAACAGTTCCACTCTTCAGGGCCTCCAGGTTTACCCAGGAGTAATAGATAATGACTTTACTGGAGAAATTAAGATTATGGTTTCCTCACTAGAGGCTCCCCTTATGATAGCTAAAGGCCAAAAAATAGCTCAACTTCTCCTCCTACCTCTGAAAAAATACCCAAAACCCAGTCGCTGGAAGCCATAGAGGTGACAAAGGGTTTGGCTCATCAGACACTTATTGGGTCCAAAGAATTACTCAAAACAAACCCATGGTAAAATTAAAACTAGACGGTAAAGAATTTGAAGGTCTTATCGACACTGGCACTGATTCAACAGTCCTAAGAAAAGAAGCCTGGCCCACATCCTGGCCCCTTTTGCCACACTCCCCCATTTAAAAGGGATAGGCCAAACCAAAAATCCAGAGCAGATATTTACATGTTATTGTTGATACTTTTAGTGGATTTATTTTTGGCACTCTACAAACCGGTGAGGCTGGTAAACATGTCATTACACATGTCCTTGCCTGCTTGACTACTATGGGAAAACCCCCAAGACAATTAAAACTGATAATGGACCTGGCTATGTTGGAAAAAAGTCTCAAGCTTTCTGTTCACAGCTTCACATAAAACATATTACTGGTATTCCATACAACCCTCAAGGTCAAGGTATGGTGGAAAGAGCACATCAAACACTCAAGAACACTGTCAATAAGATAAAAAGGGAGACTTGTACCCCGCCAAAGCATCCCCCAGAAATGCTCTTACCGACGCCTTATTCATTCTAAACTTCCTGAACCTAGCCGTCAAAGGGAAATGGGCAGCGGATCGCCTATGGCACCCCGCTGCAAAAGATCATTATGCCACTGTTTTATGAAAAGATTCGTTGACCTACAAATGGTCAGGACCTGACCCAGGGCTTATATGGGGTCGAGGATCAGCTTGTGTGTTTGACACCAAAGTAGGTGCAGCCAAGTGGCTGCCAGAGAGGATTGTCAAACAAGCAGATGTTTCCTCTCCCCGCCATTTACCAAATACACAGCTACCTGTACATATTCAAGACGTCCAGGGTGGGGGAATCCCCCTGAGATCCTTTTCTTTTTCTCACAGATGCTCTTCCACTGGATAATACCCCTTGGACTGTTGCTATATGCCAAAAATGCCTCTCCTGAACAAACGGACAACGTCCATCAACCAGCCCAGCTCACATAGTATGTAATCAGTGGGGCAGGGGACACCATCTGGAATATCACTAAAGTGGCCCCTGCCTTTACGTGGTGGCCCCACTTGTATCCTGATTTATGCAAATTGGCCATGGGGGCACCTGCCAACTGGGACACTGAGGGACATAGGGACCCTGTCAAGTCCCCAACCTCAGAATCCCCTCGTGGGAGACTAGGGCTTGACCCTTGGGCAGGATGTGGCACGGCCTGCTGCAGCGACTGTCCTTCTATGTTTGCCCTGGCTCCCATCGAGGCAGGAACAGAGGTGCTGGTTGCGGCAGTGCCTTCGACTATTATTGCAAAGTTTGGGGATGTGAGACTGCTGGAAATACTTACTGGAAACCCTCCTCCTCGTGGGATTTTATTAGGGTATCTGCAAACTACAGTCATCCCAATACAATAAAAGGTGACTGGTATAAAGAGGAGGATAAAAAATGTCAGGGCTGGTGCCACCCATTACAAATTCAGTTTACAGAAAAAGGGAAAACCGGACCCTATTTGCTTTCTAGATACACCTGGGGCCTTCGACTCTACAAAGAAAGATATGACGACGGCCTTCTTTTTCAAATTAAGCTCACCATGATAAGATCAGTCCCCCTCTGCCCCCCACTCCCCCACCCCTGTCAGCAGTAGGGCCTAATCCTGTCTTGGCTCTCCAGCCTGTCCCAACACTTCCTCATCTCCTCCCTAGAAGACGTCGAGGGCCCAATCCTGGATACTTGCCATATGCTGTTTGTTATTATTAATCATACTTACCTAATCCTAAATCCCTCTCGCCCTGAGCTAACTGATTCATGTTGGTTATGCTATGACTCCAGCCCTCTATTTTATGAAGGAATTGCAGTCATTGAGAGCATCTCCAATTCCTCTGATCCACTCTGGGATGGTCAAAGATAGCACGGCCAAGGTTAGAGAAGGCTTAGAAAAAGAGAAAAAGACAACGAGAACAGGAACAGAGTTGGTTCCATAATTGGCTCTCTACCTCCCCTTGGCTTACTACCGCGTTGCCCTCCTTTCTAGGCCCCCCTGCTTGGCTTACTAATACTACCATCATTAGGACCCATTCTCTTTAATAGACTCATGGCCTTTGTCAAACAGCAAGTGGACTCCATCCAGGCCAAGCCCATACAGGTCCATTATCACAGGCTGGAGCTGGCAGACCAAGGCTATTCAGATGAATAGCAGGCAATGCCCAGAGTGACCCCGCCTAAGACAGAGCCAGGGGTCAAAAGGCAACCCTTGGACCCAATGGCGGGTTATAGAGGGCACCAGGGGATCCAGAGCCAATGATGGAATTATGCACAATCAGGACCATATCCAACCTAAGACAGAGATGTCAACCAATTTTTAAAGACATTAAGCTGTTGGCTTCTCGATGATGGGTAAGGAATGGTCTGATGAGATTGATGCAGCCTAAGACAGGCCTGGACCACCCACCCAGCTTAAACATATATATAGAAAGGGGGACCTGTAGGGGGACACATTAGTGGCTCTTGGCCTAAAACACAGGCAGTTCCACCTTGCCTGTAGGCTCCATTTTCTATACCTCTGTTTGGCACGTAACAAGCTGAGGGTCAGCCCAGGGCCAGCCACACCACTGGGTCCCAGTCCTGGGAAGCAGCTTGTTTACCTTATCTCTGCAGCTGCATTCCTCAGAACTAACCTCCCGATCTTTGAAGTTTTTACTACTGAGATACATAGCAGAATATCTCCATTAGCTCCTAGGAACCCGCTTGCTTATCACCTCTACAGCTACATTCTCTCAAAGTTTACTCCCTTAGCTTGAAGTTTCTACTACTGGGCTAGAGAGCAGAATAGCTGCCATTAGGTTTCCATAGCAACCCTGCCCTTGCCTCTCTGAGACCCTATAAAAACTCTGTGACATTTTCCAATAAACGGGGATTGATCAGAATCCAGATCTGCCCTCATTTCTTCGTGCCTCCCTGTCTCTTTTTCAGTCCTACATCCCTCCCGCCCCAGGTACCGTTTGAAGACCCTGCAGGCCGGGGGCAGGCTCGAACTCACAGTGATCTGCCTGCCTTTGCCTCCCGAGGGCTGGGATTAAAGGTATGGGCCACCACACCAGGCTTTTGTTGTTGTTGTTTTGGTTTGGTTTTGGTTTTTTTGAGGAGATTGTCTTAAAAACAAAACAAAACAAAACAAAAAAGCCACCGTAAATTTGAGGGTAGCCTGAGCTATATACAGAGACCCATCTCAAAGATCCAAAAGCAAAGAAGGCATGTATACTGAGCCCGAGCGTGTGCAGACCGTTCTCTTGGTTAGTATCCCATCCCAGTTCCTGTAGTTACGTCTGTGGGGCATTTTCTTGATTAATGATTGATGTGGGAGGATCCAGCTCACTGGGGGTGGTGCCACCCATCAGCAGCAGGTGGTCCTGGGACTTACAAAAAAAGCAGGGTGAGCTGGGCGGTGGTGGCGCACGCCTTTAATCCCAGCACTCGGGAGGCAGAGGCAGGCGGATCGCTGTGAGTTCGAGGTCAACCTCAAGCCAGAACTACACAGAGAAGCCCTGCTTCAAAAAACCAAAACCAAACCAACTAAACAAAACCCCCAACTATTACATAAGCTGGGCGTGGTGGCGCACGCCTTTAATCCCAGCTCTCGGGAGGCAGAGGCAGGCGGATCGCTGTGAGTTCGAGGCCAGCCTGGTCTACAAAGCGAGTCCAGGACAGTCAAGGCTACACAGGGAAACCCTGTCTCAAAAAACAAACAAAAAAAAAAATGCAAAAGAGACCTTGAAAGGGGGGCGGGGGGAAGTAACTGGAGAGTTCAAAAACAGAGAGAAAGCTATCTGCCTCTGGAAGGCCCAATACGTTTTCTCCCGAATTTATGTTTGCGTTGTTTTGCGTTGAACGTTTTCATTATTAAAACCTAATGTTGGCCGGGCTTTAATCCCAGAAGCAGGTACCAAGTGGCAGAAGCTGGCGGACTTCTGTGAGTTTGAGGCCAGTCTGGTGTACCGAGCAAGTTCCAGGACAGCTAGGGCTACAGAGAGAAACCCTGTCTCGAAAAACAAACAAACAAACCAAAAGCCTTGCTGTGCCCTAGTTCGTTATTAAGGTGATTTTGATGCACACTAAAGACGATCGTCACCAAAATGAACTCCCTGTGCAGAAATCCCGATTAGGAAAGTGACATTCTCCCGTGGGAGCATTAATAGTTTCACCCACAGCCTCCGACTACTAAGAACCCAGCCCTCTTCCCCCTCAGACGATGGAAAATTCTCAAGCGTCTTGGCTTTTCTGGGCCATACTCTGGGCCCCTCTGCCCTTCCTACTTCATTTGTATCTATCTCGCCTGTGCTTGCTTTTGGCTGCCCATGCAGCTTCGTACTTTACCCCCCAACTTCCAAAGAAACTTAGACATTCTGTCCTAGCGGTCGACACCAGCAAGCCTGACCCCTGACCAGCAACTCTTGTTCTCCCGGCTTTTCAGTTTTCTCTCTCTCTCTCTCTCTCTCTCTCTCTCTCTCTCTCTCTCTCTCTCTCTTTTTCTGCACTTCAGTTACCTAGATGGCCCCACTTACCTGCACAGAGCTCGTCCATAACCCCCTCTTTTTTTTTCCGGAGAAAGGGTTTCTCTGTGTAGCCCTAGCTGTCCTGGACTCACTTTGTAGACCAGGCTGGCCTCGAACTCACAGCGATCCGCCTGCCTCCGCTGGGATTAAAGCCGTGTGCCACCAGGCCCAGCCATAACCCACCTCGAGGAGGGGTGATGGCGATGGGTAGAGAGACATCGTTTCTAATAATCCTAAGGAAGTAAATGTACACACACACACGCATGTGCATATACGTACATGCGTTTTAGTTTTATTTTGTGTATTGTTGCCTGCATGTCTGTCTGTGCACCGAGAAGGCTTGTATGGCCTACATGTATGAATGTGGATCATGTATGTGCCTGGTGCCATGAAATCCGGAAGTGAGTGTTGGATCCCTTGGGATGGGAGTTAGACAGTTGCAAACCTCCACTTGGGTGCTGGGAACCAAATCCCAGTCCTCTGCAAGAGCAGCAAGTGATTTTAATGACTGAGCCATCTCTTTAGCGTCTCAGGGCACACAAACGACTATATTGTTTACACTGGAAACAGTCAAATGAGCTACAGACTCTTAAGAAGAAGTTGGTATTCTATTAAGCACCATGTGGCAGGGGACCACAGCATCTTAACAACTTTGAGAGTTAAGGCCTGGCTGCTTGGGCCACTTGTAAGCCAGTCGGTGGTCCAGAAGTCAAAGACCTGAGGACCCTCGAGACAATCTAATTTTAACTGTTAGGAAATTCTGTGAGAGAACACAGCCCAGAACTAGCCCTCAATGTGTGTTAACCGTAACAACATTAGAAATGCCACAGCCTACAACATATACCCTATCCCTGCAGCGAGGCTGTGTAACTTCCTAGAAATGCTCAGTTTCTCCTCATAATTTAGTTTTAGTCTAGGAAAAAGGACAATGAGGCTTTCTGGGATTCTGAGAATCTAATGCTTTTCTAATGTTGTTATTATCAGTTAGCAGCAATACACATGTTTTTGGTGTTTAGCACACATGTGTAGCCTTGGAACTTCGACAGAGATTTTAACTTTTAATAACTGAGCTGTGACACACACACACACACACACACACAGAGAGGGCATAGCTCCATCAAGTTTTCCTCATAGTTCTTCTGGATCAAGAGATTGAACATGCTGGGCGTGGTGGCACACACTCTTAATCCCAGCCCTTGAGAGGCAGAAGTAGGTGGGTCTCTGAGTTCAAGCCCAACCTGGTCTACAAAGCAAGTTCCAGGACAGCCAGAACCACATACTATAAAACACTGACTAAAAGCCAAACCAGGAGGATATCAAATGTGTTCAGCACCCCAGAGGATCCCCTCAGCCCTCCCAGCTGAACCATCATCAAGCACTCGGGAGGCAGAGGCAGGCGGATCGCTGTGAGTTTGAGGGCAGCCTGGTCTACAAAGTAAGTCTAGGACAGCCAAGGCTACAAAGAGAAGCTATGTCTAGAAAAACAAAACAAAAAACAAAGAACCATCATCAATTGGTTTCTAATACCATCCACTCGTACCCATGTTCCTGAAATTTGACATGGAGGCATACAGGATACAGTCTTCTGTGTCCTCCCATCCCCCTTAGCTAAGTGCCTCACCCCTGCTAGGGCCGGTGTCTCAGGTTCTGTCAGGTAGACTTTCATGATATGAGTGATCCACAGTTTACTTAGCCCTTCCTGTCTCAGTCATTGTATTTAGACAGTCTTGGAGTGTAGGCTGGCCTCCAACTCTGAATTCTCTTGCCTCTGGGATTATTGGCATTTATCACTAGGCTGTGACTTAGGAGCAGGGATAGACTAGAAGGTAAGGGACTGAGGGCGTCCACAAGGAGGAGGGAATCAGAGTGTACCGGCAGGATCTGCTTAGTTACCTGGGAATGGGGACAGAGAGCGAGGCGAGCCCACAACAGGTAGTCTGCTAGGAGCTGGGGATGAGACTGGGGAGTTGGATTTGGAGGGGAGGAGGGAGAGTGAGGCTGAAGCTTAGCTACCTGCCTCGATGGCCCTACTTGCTTCTCTGACAGGCTTGGCTGGTGGCTTCCCAGGGAACTGTAGAGGAATGTTAATTCAGAACCATGGCTGTTCTGGCAAGAGATCACATCCAAAGATCTTCTAGGTCCATGTGATCTGGCTGGAATACAAACACGCCTTTAATCCAAGAGACAGAGGCAAACAGATCTGAGTTCAAGGCCAGCCTAGTCTAGAGCAAGTATCAGGTAAAGCAAAGCTTGGGTCCAGGCATGGTGATACATGCCTTTAATCCCAAACAAAGGTAAAGTTAGTTTGTAGAAGGAAGCACCCATGTTTGAAAGTGATGTCTGATTAAGTGGCAGAAACAGTGACAAGTCAGAGAAAGACTTGGCAGAATAAGATAGGCATAACTCTCAAGAAAAGAGAGGAAAGGGAAGCTACTTAAGAGGCAGTTTTACAGAGTGATGAGGCAGTTTTACTGGGACAGTAATAAAGAGATGAGGGGGGAACACTCAGATAAAGATGGAATGAGCCCCCCCAAAAAAAGAGAGAAGTAGCCAGAAAATTCTAGCAGATGCCTTAGTTTGAGGCAAAACAGAGCAATTCTGGGCTGAGAGAGAACCCAGACTGAATAAGTCAGCTGGGAGACTTGTTTAAGCCAGAACAGCTGAGTTGAACCAGCCAGCCCAGGGCTCAGAAAGGCCAAGTTAGTGTGAGCTTTTTAAGCAGTAAGTCTCGGAGACTGAACACATTCCAGGCCCAGGTTGGATTGTATGGAGGCTAGAAGCTTCCAGGACTAGGCCTAGGTTAGCAGATGCAGACAGTGAGCCTCCCAGACAACAACTGAGCCAGGAGAATAAAAGTTCCTTTTACAGGGAATGGAGTTGAGGCCTGAGACAGAGTTGAGTGGAAAGGAAGGCTGAGGGGAGATCTGTGTGGGGCACTCGAGGTGGGGGCCGAGAGGGATGGGCGGCTGCAGCAGATGGTGGGCTACAGAGCTGGAGGTCAGGCTGGTGGAGTGGATTTGGAGGAAAGGTGAAGACCTGCAGTTAGCCTACCTGCTTCCCTAGAGCTGTCTCCTTACAGAATGGCCTGTCCCTCGCTGGCTGTCCCAGGGGTATAGTGTGTGTGTGTGTGTGTGTGTGTGTGTGTGTGTGTGTGTGTGTGTGTGTTTCTCTCTCCCTTTCCCTTCCCCCAGTCTCTCTTTCTTCTCCCCCTCTCTCTTCCTCTCTCTCCCTCTTCCTTCTTCTCTTTCCCTCTTCCTTTCCGTGTGTGTGTGTCTGTCTGTCTGTCTGTCTGTCTGTCTGTCTGTCTGTCTGTGTACATGTACTCAGCATACTCCTGTTTATGTCCCATCGGCATGCCAGCATACACCTCTCTGCAAAGGAACTGGAAGGTCCTGCCTTTTCTGGAAGAAGGGGTTTCGGGAAGCAACAGCCACCACCACAAGCTTTCTTCCTACTGCAGAGTCACTATCTGCAGGAGACAGCCAGGCTGTGGCTCCTGATGAGACTGGGAGGTTGTGGGAAGCAGCTGAGTGATCTGAAGAGAAAGAGGCCAGGAGGGAAAATAGAGGCAGCTAAAGATTGAGGGCAGTTGTATGAAATGACAAGTCATTTCATAGTGAAGGGTGAAAATCAAATCTCAAGTCCAGGGTCAAGAACTCAAGAGCAGTGGGCGGTGGTGGCACACGCCTTTGATCCCAGCACTCGGGAGGCAGAGGCAGGGGGATCACTGTGAGTTCGAGGCCAGCCTGGTCTACAAAAGTGAGTCCAGGACAGCCAGGGATACACAGAGAAACTCTGTCTCAAAAAACCAACCAACCAACCAAAAAAACAAACTCAAGAACTTTATGTGGAG
Source organism: Acomys minous (assembly GCF_964271855.1). Taxonomy (NCBI): domain Eukaryota; kingdom Metazoa; phylum Chordata; class Mammalia; order Rodentia; family Muridae; genus Acomys; species Acomys minous. The sequence goes on along the minus strand of NC_140491.1, from coordinate 49,323,416 downwards.
CACATAGGCTGGAGGACAAGGCTCAGGTAGCCTGTGCTTTCCCAGCAATTGGTGCTAAATACAAGTGCCTGTCAGGGACTTAGAGACTTAGTATCCATTCCTTAGAAGCTGTCACTTTTTTTTCTCTTTCATTTTCTTATATTTATGGTTGTGAGCCTAGCCATCGCTCCAACCCTCTCTTTCATTTTCTATTTCTACTGGGGGGAGCCATGCTAGAAGAAATCCAGTGCCTAGGCTTCAAGCTGTGACCTTTGAGTTGTTGATCTTTGGGTCATTTACCTTTGAAAGGAACAAAGAACTCTTTTCAGCCTACCTGGAGGGCTAGAAGGAAGTGAGTTTGTCCAAGAGTTTGTGGTGTTTTGCTATATAAGCCATGCTTGCTTAAAGAAAGTAGAGCCTTGATCAGGACTTGGCTCCATTCTTTGTGTCTCTGTTCCCTCAATCCCCACTCCCTCTTTCAGAGAACCTGTTCAACTTGCCCTGCTGGATGGGACATATGGCACCCGAACAGAGGGACCTGGAAACAGTAAGTGGCTCAGTCGGTAGAGCATGAGACTCTTAATCTTAGGGTCGTGAGTTCGTGCCCCACGTTGGGCGCCACTTAAATTGTTTTAAAATTCTATCTGTATTATCAGTATTATCTGTAAGCCCGGCTAGCAATCAATTAAGACACAGACACTTTTTATATTTTAAAATAGCCTTAGTTAACCTGGGGCAGGGCAGATATCAATCCTCTATAGTATGGACCCACTGCTCCATTTACCACAGCAATGGTTGATGCACTCATGGATATTAATCTCACTCCTGCTCATTGGAAAACCTTAAGTAAAGCATGCTTAAGTGGAGGAGATTATTTGTTGTGAAAAGCAGATTTTATTGATGCTATAAAAAAGGATTGCAGAACTTAATGCTCAAACAGGGAATCCTCAGTGGAATTTTAACATGTTAGCAGGAGACAGGCCATTCGAGGGTAACGGTAATCAAATTAATTATCCTCCTGGAGTGTGTGCACGAGTCTCTGTGGTTGCTTGAAGAGCATGGAACAAGCTACCTGGTGAAGTGGATCTGAGCACGACCTTATCCAGTATTAAGCAGGACCCTGATGAGCCATCTCAGGAGTTTGTGGATAGGCTGCTTAAAGCAGCAGTGAGACTTTTTTGCGATCCTCGAAATGGAATTCCTTTTGTGAAACAATTAGCCTTTAAAAATGCCAATGCTCCTTGTCATGCTGTGATTGGGCCCTAAAGAAACAAAACTGATTTGATAGGATATATTAAATTGTGTGCTGATATTGGCCCATCCTACAATCAAGGATTGGCTGTAGCTGCAGCTTTACAAGGAATGACAGCACAACCTGTGCTCACTCAGCAAGTAAAAGAAAGCCAAGGATGCTTTGGGTGTGGTCAGCAAGGCCATCAAGTAAAAAGTTGTCCATAGAAGTTTAGAGACAACAGCCTAATTTCTTCATTCCCTAGAAGAAGGTGAGTCTCTTTCTGTTCCCAGTGCAGCTATGGCTCGTGGTCCCAAGAAATATCTGAAGCATGTAGCGGCTCCAAAACATTGCATGCTGGATAAATTGACTGACGTGTTTGCTCTTCGTCCATCCACTGGTCCTCACAAGCTGAGGGAATGTCTGCCTCTGATCATTTCCCTAAGGAACAGACTTAAGTACGCCCTGACTGGAGATGAAGTAAAAAAAAGATTTGCATGCAGCGTTTCATTAAGATGGACGGCAAAGTCAGGGCCGATATCACCTACCCTGCTGGGTTTATGGATGTCATCAGCGTTGACAAGACTGGAGAGAACTTCTGGCTGATCTATGACACCAAGGGGAGCTTTGCTGTTCATCGTATTACACCTGAGGAAGCCAAGTACAAGTTGTGCAAAGTGAGCAAGATCTTTGTGGGCACAAAGGGAATCCCACATCTGGTGACCCATGATGCTCGCCATTCGCTACCCTGATCCCCTCATCAAGGTGAATGACACCATTCAGATTGATTTGGGGATGGGCAAAATAACCGCCTTCATCAAGTTTGACCCTGGGAATATGTGTATGGTGACTGGAGGTGCTAACTGGGGAAGAATTGGTTTGATCACCAACAGAGAGAGACATCCCGGTTTGTAGGCTCAATTTTCTTAACAATTTAGTGACCGAGCATATGTCACTTATAACCTGACTAACCAAAACAATAGGAAATGAGGATTAATAGACACAATAACAAAACCTTAAGGATATCAGTTCTGAGGAATGATTCTCCGGGCGTGAGCTGCAGGATTTCTTCTGCTGGAACCTGGGGTAACCAGAACCCAGAACCTCAGCAGGAGCTGGAGCCCCGAAGCCTTCTCTCTAGCGGTTCTCTCTAGGAGCGTCTTGAAGTGCAGCGATGAACAGCCAAATCTACCCTAAGTCTCCAAAGGCCCCGCCTCCAGTTCTGGGCTCATTTACATATCTCCTCCCAGAGTCTGCTCACGGGATCTTTTCAGCTGGCAACAATTAAGCTCCTGCACGAGGCGGTTGCTCTTCTAGTGAATTAACCTCACCTGTTCTCTCATGAGACCGTTTTGATCCTGCACTTGGAATCCTAAAAAACAGGTTTATCTCTCCTTCATCGGTTCTTTTGATGTGGTTCATGTGAAAGATGCCAATGGCAACAGCTTTGCCACTCTGCTTTCCAACATTTTTGTTATTGGCAAGGGCAACAAATCATGGATTTCTCTTCCCCGAGGAAAAGGAATCTGCCTCACCATTGCTGAAGAGAGAGACAAGAGGCTAGCTGCCAAACAGAGCAATGGGTGAAGTGGTCTCTAGGAGACATGCTGGGGAAATGCTTTCAAGCCTCTCATGGCAACATGCTAGATTAAACAGCATGACGGAAAAAACATATAAGTTTAGAGACAACAATAAAGGGGGTATAAAGCTACCCCTAGAATTTGCCCTTGCTGCAAGTGTGGTAAGCACTGGGTTAATAAGTGTAAATCTTGAACGGATGCTCAAGGGCAGCCTTTGCTTAAGCAGCAGGGAAAGGGAAATCGGGGCCACCCTCAGGCCCCCGAGAACCCCGAAACAAGTTTATGGGGCCATTTGGTTTGTTCCTCAGAGCCCCACAAATCCATTTAACAGCTCATCAGAGCAACCCCAGGAAACACAGGATTGAACCTCAGTCCCTCTACCTACACAGTTTTAACCCCTGAGATGGGAATGCAAGCCTTACCTGCTGGAGTTTATGGACCTTTACCTCTGGGCATGATGGGACTAATTGTGGGAAGCAGCAGAAGCGGTATGAAAGGGTTACATGGAGCACCAGGAGTTGTTGACTCTGATTATACTGGAGAAATAAAAATTATGGCTAGCTCGCCTACAGGCATTTCTGTAATTCAACCTGAACAGCGTATAGCTCAGCTAATGTTAAGTGCCACACCTCAGCTACCTACCTAACAAAGCTGCTAAGAGGCACAGAGGAAATCAGAGACTCGGGTCTTCAGATGTTTATTGGGTGCAACCAATAAGTAAAGAACGCTCACAGTTAAAGCTTTTTCTAAATGGAAAGGCATTTTGGTGCCGTATGGACACAAAAGCGGGTGCCACTATTATTTCTGGACAGCACTGGCCTGCCCATTGGCCTAAAAAAAAACCTACCATTACCAGTCTAAGAGGAATCGGTCAATCTCAAAACCCTGAGCAGAGCGCTGATCTGCTCACGTGGAGAGATTTAGAAGGGAATCAAGGCACTTGCATGCCGTACATGGTGGAAGGATTGCTAGTAAATTTATGGGGAAGGGACATCCTGGAACAAATGGAGATTACGATGTGTAGTCTAAATGAAGTAGTCAGCAACAAATGCTGTGACAGGGACATCTGCCAGGAAAGGGGTTAGGAAAGCATGAAACAGGTATCACTCACCCTGTCCAAGCTAGGGGAAATTTAGGGACTGCAGCATTAGGAAGTTTTTCCTAGGGTCTGTTGAACACACTGCACACCATGTTAATGGTATAATCTGGAAATCACATGAACCCATGTGGGTTGATCAATGGCCCCTTATTACTGAAAAGAATTCAGGTAGCACAGATGTTAGTGCAGGAACAACTGACTGCAGGGCACACATCTCTCCTTGGAATACTCCTATATTTGTAATTAAGAAAAGATCAGGGAAATGGGGGTTATTACAATATTTAAGAAAAGTTCATGAAACTGCAACTTATGGGAGCACTACAGACAGGGTTACCCTCTCCTGTAGCTATTCCCAAGAATACTTTCAAAATTTTTGTAAACCTTAAGGATTGTTTTTTCACTATCCCCTTACATTCAAAGGATTGCCCTCGCCTTTTAGTGTACCTTCTGTGAATTTTAAGGAACCAATGAAAAGATATCATTGACGGGTTCTGTCTCAAGGAATGGCTAACAGTCCTACCCTATATCAAAAAATTTTAGCTGCAGCTCTATAAAACGTTAGAGAGAAATATACTAATTTGTATACCATTCATTATATGAATGATACACTTATTGCTGGGAAAGATGGCAAACAAGTGCTTTTATGTTATGCTTTTTTGTTTTGTTTTGTTTTTCGAGACAGGGTTTCTCTGTGTAGCCCTGGCTCTCCTAGACTCACTTTGTAGACCAGGTTGGCCTCAAACTCACAGCAATCCACCTGCCTCTGTCTCCCAAGTGCTAGGATTAAAGGTGTGCGCCATTATTTTATGCTTTTATGGAGACTCAGTTATCTCAGTCTGGTCTACAGATAGCTCCTTTAAAAGTTCAAAAAGTGCACCCATATTCGTATTTGGGTTTTCAGCTCTTTCCCTCTCAAATCAAGCACCAAAAGTTAAAGATTTTAAATGATTTTCAAAAATTACTTGGTGATATAAATTGGGTAAGACCTTATTTAAAGTCAACAACTGGAGATTTGCGATCTTTATTTGAAATTTTACAAGGAGACTCCTATCCAGATTCACCCCAGGAGCTTACAGCTGAAGGTAGAAAAGCCTTGGCACTGATAGAAGAGGCTATTTCCCATCAAGTCATAACCCATATAGATTATGACAAGCCTTTGGGATATATTATTTTGGCCACTCATATAGTACCTACTGCAGTATTTTGGCAAGAAGCTCCTATTATGTGGGAATCATATTATTTGGCTATTGCAAAATTGATCCATACAGGTCGATTGCAAGGAAAAAATATTTTGGCAAGGAACCTGATTTTATTAATCAGCCATATTCTAAGGAACAGTAGGATTGGCTGCTTGTTAATACTGATGATTGGCCATTGGCCTGTGCCCACTTCTGTCGGAATATTGATAATCATTATCCCTCTAACAAGCGTCTCCATTTTTTGAAAAGACATCTTGTTATTTTTCCAAAAATAACTCAATTTCAGCCTATGACAGATGGTTTATTGATTTTTACTGGTGGATCTTCTAATGGAAAAGCTAGTTATGTAGTCAACGGACAGGCATATGTTATTCCTACTTCTGCTGAGTCTGCTCAATTGCAGAACTACAAACGGTAGATGTTGTTTTTCAGCGTTATTACCTATTGTGCTATTAATTTATATTCAGATAATGCCTATGTAACAGAGGCTGTTCCTCGATTAGAAACTGCAGGACAAATCCAACCCCAACCATGGACTAGTGGATTATTTTCAAAAATCCAAACAGTTATTCAAAAAAGAAAACATCCTTTTTTTATAGGACATTTAATAGCACATACTGATTTACCTGGGCCTTTGGCTACAGGTAATAATTCATTGGCAGATGCAGCTACTAGAAATTTGGTATGCCTTACAAATGTAGAAAAGGCTCAAAAAGCCCATGATTTACATCCTATTAATAAATAGCCAAAGTCTAAGACTTTAATATGGGATTATTAAGAAACAAGTTCAAGCCATAGTGAAGACATGCCCCACCTGTCCTCAGTTTTTATCTGTACCACATTTGGAAGTTAATCCCAAAGGGCTGGTGCCTAATCAACTTTGAGAAATGGATGTTACACATATACCTAAATTTGGAAAGTTAAAATATGTTCATGTTTCCATAGATACCTATTCAGCATATACACTTGCTTCTCTCCAGTCTGGAGAAGCTACAAAAAAATGGTATTGCCTGTTGTTTGTCTGCCTTGTCCCACATTGGTGTGCCTAAGGCTATTAAGGGCATGTTAGCAAAGCTTTTCAAAAATTTTGTGATTCTTTTTCCATAAAACATATTACATGTATTCCTTATAATCCTCAAGGACAAGGAATGGTGGAGGAAGCTCATTCTACCATAAAAAATTATTTACAAAAAGTAAAACAAAACAAAACAAAACAAAAAAACCAAAAAACCAAAAACCAAACCAAAACAAAACAAAACGAAAAAACGGGGAGCTGTATCCTCAATCACCTACAAATGCTTTGAGTTATGTTCTCTTTATTTTGAATTTTTGATTGCTTGATGCCAAGGGGAATTCTGCACCCGATTGGTTCTGGCATGCTAATACTCAGTCATCCTTCGACAGAGTGACATGGGGGATCCTTTAACCAGACAGTGGAATGGCCCCGATCCAGTGTTAACATGGGGTCAAGGCTCTGTCTGTGTTTTCTCACAGGAACATGATGCTGCACGACTGGCTACCCGAGAGGCTTGTGCGTCAAGTGGATGTTGGCATGGATGAGTTTGCTGATGACCAGGAAGTCGGAGGTGAATGCTTACTGGACACATAGCTCTGATCCTCCTTTTCTTCAGCCTGCTTCCTGGGATAACGTAGAGGTCTTGGGAGATGTCAGCAACACTCGACTGCTTGACTTCCCTGTATATGAAGGGGAAGGAGAATTAAAGTGTTCCAGTGCCTATGAGGCATCCTCCTTATGGACCTCTAGGATGTACTCACCTGACTGTACCTTGGAAAAGGGTGCTTTGCAGAAACTCCTCTGGAATATTTCCCTTCTGGAAGCTTCATATAGGAGTGCTGCAAGCACCAGAGACTGTTCCAGTGCAAGTCCTTTCCCACCCTCATTGTTAGGGTCAGCTTTATCTGCAGGACTATGGAGAACTGAAAAGGGACCTGTGATGGCTTCTGTTCATGCTCCTTTATGTGCAGAGTGTTAAAAAATCTCTGTTATTATTTCTTATATTGTTTCTGCTATTGCTTTAACTCAAACTGTAGGCTGCTAATTATGTTAATGACTTAACTAAAAGTGTCTCGAGTACTTTAGGAAGAGGTTAGTGGTTTGAGACAATTGAGCAGGTTACAATGTCATGCCGGATTTCCATGGATTTGTATTACTCCTTGTGAGTGTACTGCGACTAGGTTTAATTGGATCCTCATTCAACATCATCTTTGTGGAATTAGCAGTATTCTGCGATATGAATTATCCTTGGCGGGGATGGCAGGGCTTAAAGTTACAGCCTGTGTCTTCCTTCCTTGCCTGACACAGTTCATGCCTCAGTGACCGCAGCTGAATCAAGTACATGGTACAGAGCTGAAGCACTCCCTTAACCCTGTGTGACACGAAGGCAGCCAAAGACGGGTAAGAGTGACTCTAAATCCGTATGAACCTAAGACAGAGGCCCGTGAGATTTGTATCCGGGACCTTGATGATGGGTAAGAAGGGTTTTTAGTTCACCAACCTAAGACAGGCGCTTCATAAAAATTAAAGAAGGGTGAGGTGTGGGGGAGCCATGCTGGAAGAAATCCTGTGCTTAGGCTTCAAGCTGTGACCTTTGAGTTGTTGATCTTTGGGTCATTTACCTTTAAAAGGAACAAGGAAGCTTTAGCAAGGAACTACTCAGAGGAGTATACTCTTTTCAGCCTGCCTGGAGGGCTAGAATGAAATGAGTTTGTCCAAGAGCTTGTGGTGTTTTTGCTATATATAAGCCGTGCTTACGTAAATAAAGTAGAGCCTTGATCAGGACTTGTCTTGGCTCCATTCTTCGTGTCTCTGTCCCGCTTAGTCCCCACTCCCTCTTTCAGAGAACCTGTTTGTGGAGAGCTGCGAGGTGCCGCGCCTTAACATGGCGCAGGCTTCCGCCTTCTGCCATCCCGACGGCGAGCGCTCTCTAAGATAAACAAGTCCTTATATGGCAAAAGGCTGTGCAAGGGTAACTGGTGATCTGATGACGCGCAGTCCTGCTCTGACGTGGACCTATGAGGAGGTGACACCTGGCATGAGCTGATTGGCCCTTGAGTTGTACTTAAGCTTGGCGCTTCCCTTCTTCGGGGCCATTCCCACTGAGCTTAATCCTGAGTAAAGATCTCGAGAAGAAGTCTGGTTGTTGGTGTCTTATTTCCGCTGGACGGTGCGGCTCCGACACCTGTTTGACTTGCCCCCTGGGACAGGATAGTCTGCCTTCTGCCCCAACCCTGACTGATGACATGTCCTCCAAGACTGGAACCTCAAACCCTCTCTCTGTACCCCTGTTGGTAGTGTACAAACATTGGAGCCTCCCCCCCCCCTTTTTTTTTTATTCCCACAAGGACACATAGCTGCATACCTTCCCCTACAGCCATTTCTCCTTTCCCTTTTCTGATCCCAAACTAGCTTGTCTGGGTCACATATATAATGCTGAGATGTCACCAGAAATTTTTCTGGTGACTTAATGTCTAGTGGTTTGGGACAATAGCCAAAGACAGACACAAAATGGATAAGTGTGATAGATCAGTCTGCCTGGCTTTGTGTCACCAGGAGATTCCTGTGGATGGACCTGTCTTCTGCTTCCATGAATGCTCCACACGCTGGACCGTATACACGTATGAATGTATCAGGAGAGCTGATTCCTCACATAGTAATTGCTGTGTTTTCGCCAGGCACCTGGCAGTGTCCCAGTGCACACACCGATTGACCTCAGAAGAAAGACACAAAACATCACTTGACGTAACATTATAGCACGGCTGACTCTCAGGCATCACAGTGTCTCCTGGTGTCTGTGAGAGTTCCTGGGCTAGTGAGCTCTATCTGATAACCGGAATATGGCTGGAGTGTGATCATCCTCCACTTGCAGCCTAGCATATTCTGATAAGTGTGTTGCTCTGTTTCGTACCTTTCTATCAAAGCAAATAGCACCCTGTTTATCAAATTATGTATCTGGGACTGGGGTTATAGTTTCTTTGTGGAGCATTTGCCTAGTATACGTGATGTCTTAGAGCAATAGGAACATACAAACATGTTTCATAATACCATCATAATCTGATGGTACAGAGCGAGGAGTTTGCAGTGCCACCTTTGTGTAGCAAGGAATACTCATTAAGCCTTGGCTGCCTTGGACTCACTTTGTAGACCAGGCTGGCCTTGAACTCACAGCGATCTGCCTGCTTCTCCCTCCCGGGTGCTGGGATTAAAGGTGTGTGCCACCACTGCCTGCCTGGCCCCTTGTGGGTTTGTTTTTTTTTTTTTCCTCTTGTGGTTTTTTAAAGTTACTTTCATCTCTCTCCTCTCTTTTTCTTTCTCTTTCTTCATGGAGGATAGAGGTCAACTGTGGAAATTGGTTCTACCATGTGGGCCCAGGCATGGAACTCTGGTCATCAGGCAAATTACCCACTGAGCCATTCCACTGACCCCTAGCTCTTTCCCCCGGCAAAGAGAATGGCCTCTGGACACTACTTTCATGTATCATCTGTTATGGGTTGAATTGTGTCTCCCTTATTTTTTTTTAAAGACACATTCAGGGCTCAGAGGTGAGGAGCACGTCTGCTCTTCCAAAGGTTCCTGAGTTCAATTCCCAGCACCCACATGGTGGCTCACGACCATCTGTAATGAGATCCAGTGCCTTCCTGTGGTGGGCAGGCGCACATGCAGCAGAATACTATATAAATAATAAATAAATCTTTTTTTAAAAAGACACATTGGATCCTAACCCTAGTACCTCAAATATGGCTATATTAGAATCTCACAATATGACCTTATTTTGAAGTAAGACCACTACAGATATACTTTAAATGGGTCATATTGAGTAAGGGAGTCCTTAATCTAAAGCAATAGATGTCTTTATTTCAAAAAACAAAAACAAAACAAGATCAGAGGAGAGAGAGACAGAGGGGAAGAGCAACATGTAATAACAGAGACAGACTGAAATGCTACCTCTACAAGCTGAAGACACCCAAGCATGGTGGGTAGGAGCACCTGATCCTGGAAGAGGCAAGGAAGTGCACATGCACTTAGACACTTGTGCCTGGGCTGTGGCAAAACAGCACATTATGCATGGATGCTCTGTAGCGCAAAGCGGATCATTGCATGGAGCCAGAAGTCAGATGGGGAAGGAAGCTAGGCACAAGTATATCCCTCAAAGACGGTTCCGAATGATCTACCTACCTACCGCCTCAACTAGGACCCACCTCTTAAAGGCTCCCCCACCTCCCAGTAGCCCATTGAGCTATGAACTCATGCAGGGATTACATCACCTGATGACATCAGTTTTCACAATCTAGTCACCTCCCAGCGCTGTTGCTTTGAGGACTGAGTCTTCAATACATGAGCTCTTGGAGAGACATTTCGGATCACACCATCTCCCTGTGTGTTTTAGAGAGCTCTCAGCCCTATTGATACCGTGGCTTTGGATGTCTAGCCTCTGAGACCCTGAGGCCATCAACTCTTGCAGTTGTAAGCCACCCAGTTTGAGGTTCTTTGTTATGACAGCCCTTGCAAACCAGTGTCACCCAGACCACCCTTCTCATTAGGAAGAACAAGGTTGAAGTTGAGAAAATGACTAAAAAGTAGAGAATGAGCTAGCTTATGTTGTAAGAAAGGGGAGGTTAAAGTCGGGCGTGGTGGTGCACTGTCGGGAGCCGCTCCGCCATTACAAGATGACGCTGGTTTCCTGTTTCCTGGTTCTTCACGGAAGCCCTTGCGGCCAGTGCGCATGTGCAATTACGTCATCCTTACATAACCTGCTTACGCAGACGATATGCTAATTGGGTATTCTCTAGAGCACCAATGATAAGAGGACACGTCTCCATACGCCCCTGATTTCCCTATATAAGCCTCGGGTTTTTTGGGGGAAGAGGTCCTTCTCCATCCGTCTACAAAGAGCTGTACAATAAAATCGCTGTCGGAAGAATCCTGAGTTGCCGCGTCTCCTTTATCGGCGAAGGCTGCGCGCGACAAGTGGTGCCGAAACCCGGGAACTGCCGACCCCTGGGTGAAGGAACAACTTGAAGGACCCCTGACTGCTCGTCGGAAGAAGATTCAGAACTGACGGCGTGAGAAGCCTAGGCACTTTTCTGCAAGGTATGATTTCTGTTGTTTGGTACGGTCCGCTGTTGCTGGTTGCTTTCGTTATCATTTTGCTGTGTCGCCTCTGTCTCAGTTGTGGGAAACGGGACAAGACTTGCACGTCCCCTTTCTGTGCTACAGATTAATTTGCTGTCAGTCTCAGGTAGATAACTGAGCAAGCGCTCCCGCTCCTGTAGATAAAGGAAGCATGGGAAATCAACAAGTTAAGCCGATTCTGGAGGCAATGCGGGTGTTGCTTAGACAGAGAGGTTTAAAAATCCCAGCGCGAGTGCTGATTAATTTTTTAAAAAGAGGTGGATCGAGTGGCTCCTTGGTTTACTTCCACAGGATCCTTATCCAAGGGGTCATGGAGTAAGTTAGGGACAGACTTGATTACTGAAAAGGAGCAAGGAACATTGAGAGCAGGCACATGGCCAGTTTATAAGATGATTAAATCATGTATAGAAGATGAGAGATGTAGGGAGACGGTTAACGAAGGACAGAGGGTTTTGGCCGACCATCAAGATAGTCTATCAGAAGCAGAAAAGGGAAGAGGTTTAGGGAGAAAGAAGAAACCTCAAACAAAAAGATTTGAGTTTAAGGAGGGAAAAGAGAAACAAAAGGAGGGAGAAAAAGAGGAAGCCAGGAGGCTTTATCCCGTCTTAGACGGACTCAAAAATCTCAGGGTGGAATCCTCTGCCTCTGAGGAGACGTCCTCAGAGGAGGAGGACCTTAAGCATGATTCGTCTAGTTCAGAAGAAGAAGAGGGACTAGACCCTGAGGAGCAAGCAGAGTTGGAGGAGGAAGCAGCTCGTTATGAAGCAGGGAGATACGGGCCAGACCCGCCTTATGCGCCTGGCTTTGCCCCTTCTGCACCCCCGCTAGAGGAAGCAGTAAGAAAGAAAAGGAGAACCAAGTTAACAGAAAAACAGGAAATCAAGAGGCAGGGAGTTGCAACAGCTAGTTCGTTAATATCAGAAAAAGAAAGAAGATTAGAGCGGCCTTTCCAGTCTGGGAAGACGCCAATCAAGTCAGACAACACACGCCTTTGGATTTAAAAGGTTTGAAGGCACTAGGTGAAGCAGTCCAGACTTATGGGATCAATGCCTCTTATACACAAGCCTTAGTAGACAGACTCACAATTTCTGCTATGACGCCAGAAGACTGGTATAACACGGTCAGGGCATGCCTGACCATGGGTCAATATTTGGATTGGAAATCTATTTTAATTATTAGTCGGCTCCTTTGTGGGGTCAATGGCAGCTGACACCAATGGCCATGATTAATGGAGGAGCATTTGGTAATACTGCTTTCAGCTGGAATACATCTGACCTTTTTGAAACTTCTAACAGGTGATTCAGCTCGGATGCAAATGGAAATGTCAGGGTTATAAGAATTATATCAACTTATTCAAACAAGTTGCATTTCTCATTATCAACATGTGAGACAGACATGTTGGCCATTCATCACCGCGAGAAATGGTGAAATGGAAGGATGTTATTGATAACAAATGGAAAGGCCCGGATCCAATATTAATAAGATCCCGGGGAGCTGTTTGTGTTTTTCCACAGGACCAAGAAAATCCAATTTGGGTGCCGGTGTGGCTGACCAGGATAGTGAAAAAGGACAAGAAGGATGGAGACCCCGCTGCAGGTTCTTCTGAGTCTGCTGATGCTGAGTCCGGTGTTGAGGGCGCAGGAACTTCGGTGGGGAATACTGTCAGTGTACCCTGTCCTGTTTCCAGTGATGTATGATGCACAAGTTTTTCCACGCTTTTTCCTCTACAAATGCAACCATGAATACTGCATATTTGCCTCAAGGAACAACTGGACATCTTATGGCAATTGGCCCAATTAGGATGTGAATGGAAATATTCGGGCTTATGTGTTACGTCTGTACCTTATGAAAATTTTACCCGTGCAACAAATTTGTCTCGACAATTATCCAAGTACTTATTATCCATTTGGTCATCCCAATTTGACATAACCATGAGAGATTTGAGACTTGCCATAACTCATGTTAATTCTACCCGCATAGACCCCCCACTAGCTGAAAATCTTTCTTCTTGGATGAATAGAGCTGTATCTTTTGTTAAAGAATGGATGGGGATGGGTTCATTTGGCCTTATGTTAGCTGTGGGACTGGTTTTCTGTCTTTGGTTGCTCTGCAAATTTAAAAGACAACAACAGCGTGACAGAATTGTGCTTGCACAGGCTATGCTTGCTGTGGAACAAGGGGCATCTCCTCAGGTTTGGCTTAGCATGCTCAAAACATTGAGACACTATCCTGATTCTAGCATTCCTGACGGGCACAGGTTCCCATTGCACCAGGATGCTACAGGATAGACCTGTGCACCTCCCGGGGCTCGAATTGCACGGGAATTCAGGTGTACAGGGTCTCCATCCATGTAACTTCCTTGATCGCTCCCTGCTGCTGATGCGGAGAGCTGGATCGGTAATTTCATGGCTTCAGTTTGGCATTTTTAATTGAAAGTTAAGGGGGAGATGTCGGGAGCCGCTCCGCCATTACAAGATGACGCTGGTTTCCTGTTTCCTGGTTCTTCACGGAAGCCCTTGCGGCCAGTGCGCATGCGCAATTACGTCATCCTTACATAACCTGCTTACGCAGACGATATGCTAATTGGGTATTCTCTAGAGCACCAATGATAAGAGGACACGTCTCCATACGCCCCTGATTTCCCTATATAAGCCTCGGGTTTTTTGGGGAAGAGGTCCTTCTCCATCCGTCTACAAAGAGCTGTACAATAAAATCGCTGTCGGAAGAATCCTGAGTTGCCGCGTCTCCTTTATCGGCGAAGGCTGCGCGCGACAGTGCACACCTTTAATCGCAGCCCTCGGGAGGTAGAGACGGGAATTACTGTGAGTTCAAGGCCAGCCTGGTCTACAAAGTGAATCCAGGACAGCCATGTTGACACAGAGAAACCTTGTCTCAAAGAGAGAGAGGGGGGGGGGGAGAGAGAGAGAGAGAGAGGGAGATTAGGGCTGGAGAGATGGCTCAGTGGTTAAGAGCACTGTCTGCTCTTCCAGAGGTCCTGAGTTCAATTCCCAGCAACCACATGGTGGCTCACAACCATCTACAATGAGATCTAGTGCCCTCTTTTGTATATGTAATAAATAAATCTTTTGAAAAAAAAAGGGGGAAAGAAAAGAAAGGGAGGTTAGAACAGAACGAAGTAAGTATATGGTGGGTCGTAACAGCATTGAGGAAATAAAGGGAAGCGAGGATCTGGAGTGCCAAGGTGGAATGCAGTTTTAAGTGAGGCAAGCAGGAAGATGAGGAGCAAGAAACCATGGAGACAGCAAGGAAGCCTCAGGGCTGAAGAGGAGTCAGGGCAAGGGACGAGACCCAAAGCCACAATGTAAGACTTGGATAGTCCTTGTGGTGAGTGCACAGGTAAAGAACACCAGCCTGCCCAGGAATAGCTCTGAGAACTGGTTTGTTTATTTAGGGGAGGTGTTATTTGTGCCCCTAGGGAGGTGGCTAGGGTCTCAGGGGCAAGGTTTGTGTGGCTCTGTACAATCGGCCAGGGTAGGGGTGTTGGAAGGTACTTCACTGGCACACTCGGGGGTTGTAGGATTTGGGGTGCGGAACCTTATAAGGTCAAACAAGGAGCGAATCCTGATAACTATCAGGGTAGTAAATTCTTACTAGGATTGGTGGTGCTGCTGCTCACTTTATGGTGCCAAGTTGTGGGGTGGTGTCAAGAGGGGGAGAGAGCCAACTCCTGCTGTCCTCATCTGAGGAAATGGGATTGAAATTATCCTCGACCCTTCTCCATAATCCTGGGCCATTATGATACCACAACGCTATAGCCTTTAAAAGATCTTTATTTAGCCGGGTGTGGTGGCACATGCCTTTTTTAATCCCAGCACTTGGGAGGCAGAGGCAGGTGGATCCCTGTGAGTTTGAGGCCAGCCTGGTCTACAAAGCAAGTCTAGGACAGCTAAGGCTACACAGAGAAACAAAAAATAAATAAATAAATAAAATAAATTTTTTTTTTAAATTTTGGCCACAATTGGAAGACACTTGTAGATATAAATGTAGGACCAAAGTCTCAAGATATTTTATTTGCCTGTGATCTGCAGCACTCTGGAAACTGTCTGAAATAGAGTACCTGCTTAATACTTCTTATTCATTTTTGCTTTGAAATAACTTAGAAATATGCTAGACTCCAAATTAGAAGATAATTTGAGTTTGTTTACTACTCAGTAGATAAGAGCCGTTTCCCAAGGAAAGTGTAAGAGTGGTGACAGCTGTGATGAAACCAGCTCAGATCTGTGTGCTGCTGCACATAAGAATACATATTAAGCAGGGCAGTGGTGGCACATGCCTTTAATCCCAGCACTCGGGAGGCAGAGGCAGGCAGATCACTGTGAGTTCGAGGCCAGCCTGGTCTACAAAGCGAGTCTAAGACAGCCAAGACTACACAGAGAAACCCTGTCTTGAAAAAACAAAACCCAAAAAAAACCCCAAAGACAGGCCTGCCCTAGGTAGGTATGATGGTACACACCTTTAATCTAGCACTTGGGAAGCAGAAACAGGTACTGTCTGTTAGTTCAAGGCCAACCTGGTCTACATAGTCAGTTCCAGGCCAGCTGGAGCTAAATAATGAGACGATGTCTCAAAAATAAATAAAAAGCTGCTTTTTCCCCCCCTCAGCTGCTGCCAAGATGCACGGTCCTTCCGACAAAGCTAAGGCTGCACTGGGGTGAGGTCCTCACTTCATCTGGAGACTAGCTAGCCCTGTGCCGGCAGTCCACAAGGCCTTGCAACTGCATCTGCTCTTCCCTCATTCTTCACGACAACAGGTGAAGGTCACAGAGGCTAAGATCAATGCCCTCATTAAAGCAGCCGGCGTCAACGCTGAACCTTTCTGGCCTGGCCTGTATGCAAAGGCCCTGGCCAGTGTTAACATTGGGAGCCTCATCTGCAGTGTAGGGGCTGGTGGGCCAGCTCCAGCAGCCGGACCTGCACCAGCGGGAGGTCCTGTGTCAGCTGCTCCAGCTGAGGAGAAGAAAGCAGAAGCAAAGAAGGAAGAATCTGAGGAGTCTGAAGATAACATGGACTTTGGTCTTTTTGATTAAACCTCTTGTTAACATGTTCAATAAAAAGCTGAACCTGAGGCTGGGCGTAGTGGTGCACACCTTTAATCCCAGCACTCAGGAGGCAGAGGTAGGCAGATTGCTGTGAGTTCAAGGCCAGCCTGGTCTACAAAGCGAGTCCAGGACAGCCAAGGTTACACAGAGAGACCCTGTCTCGAAAAACAAACAAACAAACAAAAACAAAAAGCTGAATCTGTAAACAATAAATAAATAAATAAACAAACAAATGCCATTACAAACAAATAAGAATGTCTGCCCTAAAGGATGAGTAGAATTTGGAATCAGCATATTCAAGGTAGGTTTGTTAATGTATTGGGCTTCATAGTTAACACAAACCTCAAGAGCCATGCTCAGCTCAGCCTCTGTCTCAGATTCATTTCCTTGCACGTAATCTCAGGATATGACAGGGTCTCACCAGCAGTCTGTCTCATCTATGGCCCTGCTCTGAGTTATTCGCAGGCTCTAAGGTGTAAGTGTCATGGGAATGCTTGTGAGTAGACGTCTGCGCTTATTAAGCAGGTGTCATGAACCCCCCAGCTCCTTTGATCTTTGCAGATGTGCTTAGGCCAAAAGTTGTAGGAACCAGGCCCGACTGGGCTGCCTGCTTGTCTTGCTGTTTCATGCCCTGTTTCTAGCAGCTTCCACGTCTGTATTTATCTTGGTTAGCTAGTTGTGTTTACTGCTCTGAGAACGTGCCCCTCCCTTCCTCGAGACTTTTCCTCTTGTGTGCGATTACCACTTGAGGGATTTCACCTGGGAGGAGGATTCCTGTTTGGCTGCCTATAAGAAGGCTCTTTGGAACTCTGGAGGGGGGAAGAATAAACCACTGCCGCAGCTGGTGCTGCAGCTGCTGCTCTCTTAGCACGAAGGACCCGCTGTGTTATTGTGTGTGTGTGTGTGCGCGCGCGCGCATGTGTGTGCATGAATTAAATCCACTGCCCCTCACCCTCGACTTGGTACTGCGGTGGTGCCACAAAAAGTAGCAAACACCAACCAGATGGGTGGTTTGGGGGCAAACCCCACTTCTTCTCTGGGCCTGTTTCTGTTAACAGAGAAATGTAAAGTGTTGGGTGGGGTGTCAGTTGTTTTAGAGAACTGCAATAATGTGAATGATGAGGCAGGAGGATTGCAACATTGAGGTTAGTCTGGGCTACAGTTGTGAGGATGCCTGATTCTTGGTCCTTCCAGCTTGGGTTGTTAAGGCTCAGCGGGAGTTGCAGAAGTTTGAAAAGGAGAGAAAAAGCAAGACTAAAACGAGCTGTGGAGAAAACTGTCCAGCAGAGGGCGCAAGGAGCTTTCAGTTCTTGGCAAAGGACTCTTGAAGCTCCTTTGGGGAGGAGAATGGCAGAGAGGGAGTAGTTTATTTGGGGACCTCTGTGGAAATGTGTAGATGTGACCACACCGGATGTGGCAATCAGATGACCTCTGGCCCATGTCATAGCCTTTACTCTTCTTTTTGTTTGTTTGTTTTTGTTTTTTGAGATGGGGTCTCTCCATGTTAGCCTTGGCTGTCCTGGACTCGCTTTGTAGACCGGGCTGGCCTTGAACTCACAGAGATCCGCCTGCCTCTGTCTCCCAACTACTGGGATTAAAGGTGTGTGCCACCACCGCCCAGTGCCTTTACTCTTCTTTTCTCTCCACCCAAGCCCCGGCATGTCCATCATTTGGTTCTGGGGCTCATCACAGACACTGATGCTAGCTTTTGGGCTCTGTATTCAGCCCCTATGAAGAAGGGATTTTGAGGTCCTGGGAAACTGTAAACTGCATTTCCCTCCCCCATCCCTCCTCTTTTCTAGCAATAGAATCCGTTTACCATAAAGTAAGGGTGCCTAATGGCAGCAGGCAAAGCTGCCCATTCTGTTTAGGATCAAAGCCAAGCATTACTCAAACAACCCCCTGGCCCTGCAGGGAACACGTGACTTAAAGTCTTCCTGGGCTGTAAGGATGGATACCAGGCCTTCCCTGGGAGCAAGTTCTGAGGTGAATGTTTCCTCATCCAGCTACAGAGACCACGGATCTTAGCTGCCTTTTGTCTCAGAAGCCTGGGAGGTCTTCAGAGAATAAACACCGATGCTTAGAGTCCAAGTTATCTCCCAGTAATGTGCAGCATCCTTCATCATGGCAGTCAGTGCCTGCCCAAATCCCTCCTGGACAACAAGCTCACTTCCTTGTGAGATGCCTGCTCTTCTCTTGAGCCTCCTCTGCTCAAATACTGTGCTCATGCCTTCCCTTAGATTTGTCCAGTGTCCATCACCCTAAAGCTTCTGCACAGTGGACTGGGTCTGTGTTTTATCAAATCAATCTGACGACACCCACATGATAGGTTTTTCTATTTGAAAACAGGCACATTGTCAGTAAAGCCAGCTATCTGAGGGACTGAGGCAGGAGGGTGGCAAGTTCAAGACTAGTCTGGGTATTTTAACAAGGCCACATCTCAAAAGGAAAAAAAAAAAGTTCAAGGGCTGGGAGTGGGGGTGTGAGATGGCTCAGCAGGTAGAGGCGACTGCTGCGTGTGTGTGTGTGTGTGTGTGTGTGTGTGTGTGTGTGTGTGTATGTGTGTGTTTGTGTACCTACAATCCACACTCCTACTAGGAGACGGGAAGTGGGGACAGGAGAGTCCCCTGAAGCTGCCAGGCTGGCCAGCCTTCCTTCTGCAGTACTGCTGAAAACAAGAGAGACTCTGCCTCAGCAAGGAAGGAGGAGAGAGCTGACGCCACAAGTTCTCCTCTGACTCCCACGTGAATGCTGTGCTGTACAGTCCACAGCACGGGCTGTTGTAGCTGTGCTCTTGGTTTTGAATGATGCGCTTATTAGGCAAGCGAAAGTAAAAGCAAGTAGCAGGTAGAGAGACACAACAGGCAACAGGGATTGCTGAGAGAGCAAAGGAGTGGTATCATCAAATCAGGAGCTCACAAACGGGTAGCAGAAGTCCCCTGGCACCGTCCCACAGAAGCAGCCAGCTGGAGCTCTGGCTGAGAGTGTCCGAGACAGCAGAGAGTGAGGCCGTGTGAAATCACACATAGCAGTGGAACAGAAACATCACAGCAGGCACTTACAAACACCCGGCAGAAATGACTGGGACACTGAAGAGTAGATGTGCTCAAGTTTCTGATCCAGATTTCCAGGCAGTGCAGAATATTTTATCCTTGGGTGAACTTCTGCCTCCATGTTCTTGGTATATGCTTTTTAATATTATGGGATTAAACAATAGTAATTTCTCTTGGGAACAGTTTACCTTCTGCTCTCAAGGTGTGGTGATTTTCACTCTTTTTTTTTAAAAAAGATTTGTTTATTTATTTATTATTATGTATACAGTGCTCTGCCTGCATGTACATTTGCAGGCGAGAAGAAGGCATCAGACCACATTATGGATGGTTGTTAGCCACCATGTGGTTCCTGGGAGTTGAACTCAAGACCTCTGGAAGAACAGTCAGTGCCCTTAACCTCTGAGCCATCTCTCCAGCCCCAGTAATTTTCACTCTTGGGCTTCCCTTCCCTCATTATAAAGCAAGGGGCATCCTGTCCCCAGACAAGGGTCTTGGAAGACATTTGACATGAATATGCTGGACTGTGGGACAGGAGAGCCCTCCTCAATCTCAGAATCCACCTTTACCAAATTTAAGATGTACATGTCAATTTGACAACATATCACAGCACTTCCAAGCATGCACTCTTGCATGCGTGCATACACATGTAAGATTCCAGGTGGCCTGAACTCAGCAGTGGCATTATTAGCTAATGAAATGCAAGATTCCAGGTGGCTTGGACTTAGCCATCCTAACAATAGCATTAGCGGAGCAAAGCAAGTTAAGAATTGCAGGCCAATAACAAGAGCAAACAAAGTAACAGCGAACTCGGAAGAACAAGCTAAAAATTCTCCACTAGCTTCCATCTCAGCCCTGCCCCCCGGAATTTACTGCCCCTATCTCACCCTCCTCAGAATTTACTACCTTAGACCCCCTATTGTTAGCCTAGAACTCTCTAACTAGCCATTGTCACTAAGTTCTGCTTCTGTATATGGTATATTAATCCCCAACTCCTGCAGAACAGGGTCTTCCATCTCCTCGGAGCTTGGCGGACCCCCTGCATGTCGGCTCAATAAAATTCCTTTGCTTTTGCATCGACTCTGGACTCTGACTCTCAATTGGGCTTCCAGGATTAGACTCTGATGATCTGAGTCTAACACACACACACACACACACACACACACACTGTAGCTTCCTTCCCTACATCTGCTTCTTTCTAAACTGGGGCCATAGCACCTTCCTGTAGATGTCTTTGCGGTTTTCAGCATTATTTGGATCTATTTGACAAAGCCTGTGCACATTCGAGGTGTCCAACAGGAGGATGATTTGTATTCATGTACACCGCAAAAAGCTTCTCATTGTAAAAACGTTTGACACGCTTAGGACCATGTCTTCGAAACACGACAGCCACCACCTTGTGTATCAGGAGCAGCTCTCCTGAGATGGAGCCTGCTGCTATTCTCATAGCAGGAAGGGGTGAGGGTGGCTGCTATCCTCCGCTTCTGTCAACTCATCAATTCCAGGTTCTGCTGGGGGATCCAGGGATTGTTGTAAATTTCTCAGCCCGGGGCCTGACACCTGCTTCAAGCTCAGCCAGTGTCAGCTCTTCACAACTACCACAGTTCAGGGAAGCGTATGAACAATGAACAGACAGTGTCCACCCTGGTTCTATTGTCTGCAGCTGAACCGAGAAAGAGAGTGCCCGTGGCACACGTGGCACAAGACTTAGAGCAGTAGATGGTAAGTGTAAGCAGTAGTGATTGGGAAATAGTGGGCGGTGAGAATGGAACGGCTTGGCTCGCAATTACCTGCACCTCCTCTCTTCAAGAGGCTCTGCTGGCCAGAATTCTTGGAGTGGGCATGCTAGGTTCCTGCTGACGAGTCCCGGAGGACATCCTATACCTGGCTTTGACACTGGTTGGTGTCTCCCATGAGGAACTTTGAATGCACTACCCAAGCTGACACTAACCCTGGCTCAGCAGTTAAGAACACTGGCTTTTCTTCCAGAGGTTCTGAGTTCAATTCCCAGCAACCACATGGTGGCTCACAACCATCTATAATGAAATCTGATGCCCTCTTCTGCTGTGCATGAAGACTGTGTACTCATATACCAAAAAAAAAAAAATCTTGCTTGTTTTGACCACATCTCTAGGCAGAGGGAACAGTACATGGGAAGATCAGAGATGCCCAAGGAAAGGGACCTGGCAGGGATGTGTGAGAGATGAGTCCTACATGGCCCTGATGTCTTGTACTCAGGGCTTTAATTTCAGCTATGCATCACCACTCCTAGCTTGTTTTGTTTTGTTATGTGACGCTGGCTAGCCTGGTACTTGCCAAGTTGCTAAGATTATAGATATACTACCACACCTTGTCCTGTATAGATTTTTAGAGTTTATTTTACTCTTTGTTATGTGTATGTATGTCTATATTTCTGCCACTTGTCTGATATACAGGTTAGGGTTAGAAGTATCATTGTGAACTCATGTGTAGCTTCTATAGTTATACATACTTTTTTTTTTGAGACAGGGTTTCTCTGTGTAGCCCTGGCTGTCCTAGACTCACTCTGAAGACCAGGCTGGCCTCGAACTCGCAGTGATCTGCCTGCCTCTGCCTCCCTGAGGCTGGGATTACAGGCGTGCACCACCACGCCCCAGCCTATATTGTCAATTCAATATAATTAAAAGGTCCTGCCACCTGCCAACTTGACACAAGCCTGAGTCATTTGGGAAGAGAGAACCTCAATTCATAAAACGCCCTTACCAGATTGACTTGTGGGAAAATCTGTCCAGCATTTTTTATTATTTTTTGATTGATGATTGCTGTGGGAGGACTTAGCCCACTGTGGGTGTTACTGTCCCTAGGCCGATGCTCCTAGGTAGTATTAGAAAACAGGCTGAGCAGTCCATGGGGGAACAGCACTCCTCCATGGTTCCTGCCTCGAGGTTCCTGCCATGGCTTCCCTCAGTAATAAAGTGTGGCCTGACAGTTGTTAGATGAGCTAAACTGTTTCCTCTCCCAAGTTATTTTGCTCTGTTTATGTTTTACAACAGAAACCTAACTAAGACGCCTCTGAAAGGTGAGGGGTGCCAGATCCCTGAGCTAGAGTTGTAAGTTGTGGTCTTAAGCCACCCAATATGGGTTTCAGAAACTGCATTCTGGCTGCAAGTGCTCACGCTGTTGAGCCATCTCTCCGGGCCCTGGCTTGGTTTTTTGAGACAGATTCTTGCACAGCTCAGGCTCACCTCCGAACTTGCTATGTATCTCCTTAGGATGACTCTGGATTTCTGAGCCTTCTTCCTTCATCTTCCTTATGCTGGGATCACAGGTGTGTGCTACCTGGCCCCAAAGGGTTAATGTGGATAGGTATATACATTGGAATCAGGCAACTAAGTAAGTATGGCAAAGAAGGGCATCCTGGTTTCTCACTGTTAGACTTTTATAAATAAACACGGGGAGGAGACTAATTTGCCTAAGTAACAGGTTATGGTTAGAGGTGTCATTGAGAACTCATGTGAAACTATTATAGAGCGCGGTACACATCACTTTTTAAAAAAGGATTTATTTATTATGTATATAGTGCTTTGCCTGCATGCATGCCTGCACACCAGAAGAGGGCATTAGATCACATTATAGATGGTTATGAGCCACCTTGTGGTTGCTGAGAATTGATCTCTGGTCATCTGGAAGAGCAGATGGTGCTCTTAACCGCTGAGCCATCTCTCCAGCCCGGTACACATCACTTTTTAAAAAAAAAAGATTTATTTAATTTATTGCATATGAGTGCTTTATCTGCAGAAGAAGGTATCATATTACATTATAGGTGGTTGTGAGCCACCATGTGGTTGCTGGGAATTGAACTCAGGACCTCTGGAAGAGCAGGTGGCACTCTTAACCACTGAGCCATCTCTCCAGCCCCACATCACTTTAAAATACTGTGGTGATTAGTTTTAATTCCCAGTTTGATACAATCTAGAATCGTGAGGGAAGGGCATCTCAATGAAGGATTGTCTAGGCTTGGTTAGCACATCTATGGAGCTTATCTTGGTTACACTGAGTCAGAAGACCTACAGAAAAGAGACGAAGACATGTGTGTGTGTAACAGAACAAAAGGCCTGCCTGTACTTCCTCATTTTGTCAGCTGAGAGGGCCCAAAAGGAAGAACTTGTATGTATTGACAAGAACCCCTGATACTCGGGTCTTGATTTATAATTTCAGCCCTCAATAAAAAACCAGGAGCGGCAGTGTGTGGTGGCGCCCACCTTTAATCCCAGCACTCGGGAGGCAGAGGCAGGTGCACCGTTGTGAGTTCCAGAACAACCATGGCCACACAGAGAAGCCCTGTCTCGGAAAAAAAAAAAAAACCAAAGAAAGAAACCAGGAGATCTTGTGGCCAGTGGTTAAGAGCTCTGGGTGTGTTTCAAGAGGACCCGAGTTCAATTCCCATCACCCACATTGACAGTTCACAACTGTCTACTACTCCAGTCTCAGGGGACCCAATGATCTCTTCTGGCCTCTGAGGCCACTAGACATGCAAGTGGTGCATAGACATAAAATTCGAACTTAAATTTTAAAAAGAGAGAGGGCCTGGCATGGTGGCACACGTCTTTAATCCCAGCACTTGGGAGGCAGAGGCAGGCAGATCTCTATGAGTTCGAGGCCAGCCTGGTTTACAGAGTGAGTTCCAAGATAGCCAGGGCTGTTAGACAGAGAGACCCTGTCTCAACAAAACAAAATAAAACAAAACAATAATAGTAATAATTAATAATAACAAATACAAAAGAGGGAGAAATAAGGAGTTGGGTATAGTTGCTCATGCCTGTCGTCTCAGCACTTGGGGGGCTGAGGCAGGAGGTTCTCCAATTCTAGGCTAGCCAGGGCTACCTAACAGAAACCCTGGGCATGGAAAGGGATGGGACCATTGCTTCCTACAGAAATGGCTGATGCTAGGAAGACAGCTGTGAGAAACAGCTGGAGAGATGGCTCAGAGGTTAAGAGCACTTGACTGTTCTTCCAGAGGTCCTGAGTTCAATTTCCAACAACCACATATGGTGGCTTACGACCATCTATTGCCCTCTTCTGGTGTGCAGGTGTACATGCCAACAGAGCACTGTATACATAATAAATAAATCTATTTTTCCCCCGAGACATGGTCTCTCTGTTAGCCTTGGTTGTCCTGAACTCACTTTGTAGACCAGGCTGGCCTCGAACTCACAGCAATCTGCCTGCCTCTGCCTCCCGAGTGCTAGGATTAAAGGCGTGCGCCACCACCACCACCCGGCTCTATTTATTTTTATTTATTTTATTTTATTTATTATTTCATTTTATTATTTAGACAAGGTCTTGCTATGTAGCCCTGGCTGTCTTGGAACTCACAATGTAGACCCAAGTGACCTCAAACTCCTATAGAGATTCACCTCAACTCATTTCCAAATTTAAGCGGTTGTTCAGATCTCTCTACCCCTGTGAGGTAAAAGGCAGGCCTTAGCTCTATTTTATCCTAACACTAGCAAACGAACTAGGAGCAGCCGAATCTAAGGCCAACATGGAAAAGCCTGGTCCAGCTAGGTTTTACAATGCCTAGCAACCGTTGCCACGACAATCCGACTTAGCCTAAGATGAAAGAAAGTTGCTGTCACCCTCCCCTCCACCCCCCCCCCATCCCAGAAGGCACCGGGCAGTCTCCAGCCTTCATCCGTGCTCTATCCCGAAATGCAATGGGGCTTAACGTTGTCAAACAACAGTCTTTAGGGTGGTTATAAAACTGCCTAAATGTCCACGCTGGTTTAAAGCTTATCTACAAAACATTGGCGAACAATAAAAGTATTGAAAGAATGACCACAATGACTTGGCTTTAGAGAGTTTGGTCGTAAATAACGAGGTCGTCAAAAGGCCAACTTTCTCTGCATTTGCACAGGCATATTTTCGGACAGCCCTAAGCTGGCAGGTGGGGTCCTTCAGGGTCCTAGGCAGGGCACGTGCGAGAGGAAGTGGCTCTGCCTTTCCGCGCAGTTTTCAGGGGTTTCTCAACGAGGAGTGATGGGAGGCCTGGAAAAGAAGAAGGTGAGTGGGTTACTGAAGTGGTGGGACTTCGCGCTTGTCACTTTCCCTGGCCTTTGGGTTCTAGAGGTCTGGAGACGGCCGCCGGAGCGGGACTACGGCAGGGAGCCCCTGGAAGCCGGGGGAGAACTGTGACGTGCTTTCTGTGGAAGGAATTGTGAAGACGGGCAGAGCCCCCAAACAACAATTAGAGAGTGTTCAGCGGGACGCGGAGTTCATCACGAAGACCATGAAGTGTTGGTGGGTGGGGGTGGACCTCGAGCTCCCCCAGCCAGAACTCTCGGCACTCAGATAACGGAGAGACTTAAATCTGCGTGCAGCTTTAGCCTCCATCCGTAGCTTAAAGGAGCCCGGGCTCCTACAGAAGTAGCTCGTGGTTTATGTAGGGTTAGACATTGTCACAATCTTACGAGTATCTTAGGATGCTTTTCCTCCTTGTAGCTTTGACAGAAGCTGCAATTTGGAGGTTCCTGGTTAAGACGGTTTTATCTTTATCAGATAGAACTTGCTGTGCGACTGGGTGTTGGTGGTGGTCACCTCTCGAGGGAGAAGAGCAGACGTACCTCTTTCAGAAAAGGGGAAAGAGGGAGCAGGTTGGCAAAAGCAGAAGTCAGCACCTTTTTGGCTCTCTTGTCTCAGACCAGAGACTGAGTTTCTTATTCCCGTGCGATCTTCCGTTTCCTCCGCTTAGTCATAATTAATGTGGAAGCTTGCTGTTTTCCTTTTCTCCTTCAGAAGGAAAACTGCAGTGGAAACTAAATGCCAAAGCCAGTAGGTAGGGAAGGCTGGCAGTGTGCGGGGCTTTGGAAAGGCATCAACATGGCTGTGATAAGTAAATAAGGCAGGCGCCGTCCAGGTGTGGTTGGGGGCCCCCTGTCATGTAAGGCTTGTGATGTATTCTGCGTGAAGACAGCTAAAGAAAGTGACTTTGATCTGAGTTATTCTTGCTTCTGTAAGGAGAAAGTGTAGGCTTGAAGGGGCTTTGGGATGGGGCTGGGGAAGATAAGATGGGCTCAGGTCTTTGGCTTGCAAGTTTCTGATACCAGTCAGTCTGTTTTGTTGTTAATTACTTTTTGAGGCTATAATTAATTATTTCTCCCTTTACTTTCCTGCCAAGCCTTCCTGTATATTCCCATTTGCTCTCTTTCAAATTCATGGCCTCTTTTTAAAAATTATTTGTTGTTACTACCTATAAGTATATGGTTGTACATACATGTTCCTAAATATGTAAACATAACCAGAGCCAGGTGTGGTGGTGCACGCCTTTAATCCCAGTGCTCAGGGAGGCAGAAGCAGATGGATTGCTGTGAGTTTGAGGATAGCCAAGGCTACACAGAAAAAACCCTGTCTCGAACCCCCCCCCCCAAAAAAAAAACCTGCTCAGTCTGTATAACATTATATATATGTTTCTATACATATATATGTTTTCAGGGCTGACCATGTGGTATAGCCACCTGGTATAGTCTTCCTGGGGAGTACTAGCTCTTCTCCTCACAGCGTTCTTTAGTTGCCTGTAGCTCTTTGTGTGGGGTTCCCATCCCTTGGGCTTCCTCCCATCCACATTAGCAAGTCTGTTGTTGTCCCTGTTCAGTGTTAGGGCAGTTGTGTTGGTGAGACTTGATGGATGTAGCTTCTGACATTCCTAGGAGACACAATCTCAACAAACTCCTTGATCCTCTACTCTTAACTTTTTCCCATTCCTTCTTCCACTGTGATCCCTGCGCTGTAGGTGTGGGAGTGTTCTAAATGTGTCCATTGGGATTGGGCCCCACAACTCCGCATTTTGATTCGTTGTGGTTTTCTGTAATGGTCTCTGTCTGTTGCAAAGAAGTTTCTTTAACGAGAGGTGAGGATTACACTTATCTGTGGGTATAAGGACAACTATTTAGGATTGTACTTAGGGGTTGGTTATACTGTTTAGTAAGGTGGTGGTTGTAGGTTCTCTTTAAGGATTGGTGACTTTACTAGCCCTGGGTAGTTGGCTAGGTTTCTAGTACCAGACATGATTTTCCTATGTTGCAAACATCTTAAGTCCAGGTGGAAAACTGTTGGTTCCTGCTGAGGTATCCACACCACTACTGTACCCTTCGGGTTATTGTGTTAAGCTGCCTGTTGTTGTGGCTCATCGGCTGCTGTTGTGGGTAGGACTGTTGGTTGCTTGGTTGCTTCCCTCCTTTGGAAGTTTGCATGGCTCCTTCTAGTACCATGAAAGCTGGTCCTCAGGGAGGAGGATTTCGGGTCAGAGTTAGATCAATGGCTTCTGATCCCTGCATCTAATGTAGATGGTGTTTTCCGCAATAGGGACTTCCATCTCTGGGAGTAACCAAGGGCAACAGCAATAACCTGTGATGTTTGGAAGTCTCTTTCAACAACTCAAAAAAAGGCTTCTCTGGCCTGGTGTTAAGAGTTTTTGTTAGATGGTCTTTGACTCTTGGGGGAATTGTCAGCTCAGATGATAGAATTTCATGATCTCTGTATGTTTATGTACAGGCTTAATCTGCATTATAAATTTTGTTTTGTTTGTAGACAGATAGTTAATAGTATAGTCCCTTTGGGCTTTTCCAGACATCCTTACTGTTATTTTACCCTCCTCGCTCCTGTATTTATCTCCATTTTCCCTGTTTTTCTCAACCTGATCATTTGTTCCCTGTTATTCCCCTCTCTGTCCCTTGCGCACCCCCACTACCCCCACCATTCAATGGTCCCTTTTATTTTCCTGGCTTCTGCAGAATATATACTCTGGGATATATTCTCACATCTGAAGGTGTAGGGCCAGGAGCCTCCAAAGAGGCTCCTGCTGTCTCACTGCAGAGGAAGACCTCGTCTGGATTGGGCGTAGGTGGTTACAGTCTCAGGCTGTTTGGGATAGGATGCTGTCTCTCTAGCAGTGATGTGATGAGAAGCAGCATCCTAACACCATAGCCATCCAGGTGGCCAATAAGACAGCTTGCTTCTTGGCGGCAGGTTAGAACCAAGCCTGCCGTCTTCCTCACCCTCAGAGCAGCTAGCTTACTGCTTTAAACATAGTTGCTGTCTAGTGAATGAAGGGGCTGGGAGGGTAGGACAAGAATTTTCTTTCCTTTTAAAAAAAGATTTATTTATTATTATGTATACCGTGCTCTGCCTGCATGTACACCTGCAGGCCAGAAGAGGGCATCATATCACATTATAGATGGTTGTGAGCCACCATGTGGTTGCTGGGAATTGAACTCAGTATCTCTGGAAGAGCAGCCAGTGTTCCCAACTGCTGAGCCATCTCTCCAGCCCCTAGCCCAGGTTTTAAGCTGTGTGACTTGAATGGACTGTTGTACTGTGCTCATTTCTTTTCTGTGAAGTGGGCATTCTGAAGGCACTTATCCCACAGGCTTGTGTGGATTAAGTGCAATAAATTGTGGAATCACTATCTACACCAGACAGGCTGTAGAGCTGGTGCTAAGTACTTCAGACCCCAGCGCCTGTGGATGCATGTCTCCTCTATGCCAGCAGCTACAGGACAGTGCAGAGCTCCTGTGGGCAGGTTATCTGACTCCCTACAGCAATCTCCGTCCTGGAAATCTCTCTGCCACCCACCCAGACTCTTGGCTGTCTCTGGAACTCACTTTTCCCAGAGTTGTATGCCACTCACTGCAGTCATCACTAACAGAGAATTGTTTGCTTTTTCCTCCCTAAGTATGAACGAGGCTCTGCCACCAATTACATCACCCGAAACAAAGCCCGGAAGAAGCTGCAGCTGAGCTTGCCTGATTTCAGGTGAGGTTGGAGAAGAGCAGGGTGGGGAGGGGTCGCGTGGGGGCGAAGGGAGTGACACAAAGGGGCAGTGGAAGCACCAAGCCCCGCCACCCCCAGCCTTACTTGAGCTGCCCTATGCCCTGTAATATTCTTCTTCTTCGCTTCTTTGCTAGTGAGCTGTGCTTGCTAGGTGTGGTCTGAGGAGAAACCAGAGCTCTGGCTCTTCACACTGGGCTGTCTGCGTGTTTGCTCTTTACTTCCTGCCTTCTGACGGAAGACTTCCAGGTGTCTGCAAGTCTGTGGGTCCTTCCATCAGGCTAATCTTGACTTGCAACCACCCCCACTTCCACTGTGTGTGTGTGTGTGTGTGTGTGTGTGTGTGTGTGTGTGTGTGTGTGTGTTACAGGCTTTTGTTTTGAAGAGAATTTTTTGTTTTTTCCATAGGTTTTTCTTTATATGTCTTTTGCAGGGTGAGCATTGAACCAAAGGCCTCACACATGCTACTCAAGTGCTCGCCACTGAGCTTTTTTCCCAAGCCTGTTTTTGCTGTCTCCGTCTATCTGTTTGTGACAAACTCCCATAGCGCTGACTGGCCTGAAACTGTTGCTCCCCTGCCTCAGCCTCCTGAGTGCCTGGAGAACAAGTGTGCATCACTCTGCTTGGCTCTCCCTCTACCTTTGTATGTCTGAAATGTTGACTTCTCAGTGTGTTAGTTCCTGACCTGGGTGCCTGTCAGCCTTTCAGTGTCCTGTCTGCTTGCACTATGTGCTTAGGAACTTTGACCATCAGACAGACCCGCCTGAGAGATCTCAGCACAGAACGCCATGCTTCTTGGTGACTCTTGGTTTCCAGGCCCAGCTGTGGCTTTGCTCCTCGGTTGATTTAACAGACGGCTTATCTTCCAGGCGGCTGTGCATCCTGAAGGGCATCTACCCCCATGAGCCCAAGCATAAGAAGAAAGTGAACAAGGGTTCCACAGCAGCCAGAACATTTTATCTCATCAAAGATATTAAATTCCTCCTCCATGAACCCATCGTCAACAAGTTCCGAGAGTACAAGGTGAGGCCTGGATTCTAGTGGGTCTTTTGTTGTTGTTATTGTTGTTGTTTTTGTTTTTTGAGACAAGGTTTCTCTGTGTAGCCTTGGCTGTTCTGGACTCTGTAGACCAGGCCGGCCTCAAATTCACAGAGATCCACCTGCCTCTGCCTCCTTGAGTGCTGGGGCTAAATGCATATGCCACCACGCCCGACGTATTTGCAGCTTTGTGACTCACTGACTTGGACAGGTTGCTGATCTGTACTCAGGGTCAGCCCTGTACAGAGGATGTTATTCTACCCCAAAAGATGTCTCCAGGGTTCAGTGAGATTGCCTGTCTAAAACTCTTTTGC
Organism: Acomys minous; assembly: GCF_964271855.1. Lineage (NCBI taxonomy): Eukaryota > Metazoa > Chordata > Mammalia > Rodentia > Muridae > Acomys > Acomys minous. The sequence goes on along the minus strand of NC_140491.1, from coordinate 49,292,911 downwards.
ACAGGACCTGCATATAATTGTTAACCAATTCTGCCCCCTTCAAAAAAGATTATTACTATTATTTTTTGCCCCCAGGGCAAAAATAGTGCTGTTTCAGAGGCTTTCTGGTGCTTTCTGGGCTCCTCAGCCCTCCTGTTCTAGCTTTGTGAGATTCTGCCAAGGCACCCAGGCTTCAGTTCCATACGTAAGGAAACATTAGTGCTCCAGTGCCACCAGGACAGCAGGAACCTACTTCCCAGTGGCAGAGGGTGGAAAGTAGACTAATTTAAACTCCTGCCTCTGGCTCCTCTGACAGGAAATGGGTTCTACAAGGAGTGGGCGCCACCTGGTGGTCAGCAAGAGTCTGGGCAGCAGCTGTGGCTGAGTTTTGCAGCTACATCAAACAGTGCTAGAAGTGGGCAAGCAATGGGAAATGTGTCCAAGACCTCCTGTTAATAATCCCAAGTACTGTTCAGGCTTCTGAGGAGCCCTGGGGCTGGTTTGAACAGTTCTTGGGAGGAAAAGCATTTGTTGGTTTGGGAGATGTGGCCTCAATAGTTTATGTCAGTAGGGTTTGCTTTTTGTTTGTTTGTTTTCTGAGTAGCTTGTTGTCTGTAGAGGTGAAGAGCTAGACTGGGTGGTGCCGATAGGAGTTTGCAGTAAAAGCCGGCCCTTCTAGCCGCGGATCTGCTTCAGTGCGGAACTGGGCTGCTATGCTTCTCTTCCTAGGTAGACAGTGTGGCATCGGCACTGCCACCTCTGGCCATTATCATGGGTCTGGGCCCCCAAGGAATTGGCTGTTAGGCAAATCTTGGGCTGAGGGGCCTGATGGCACGGGCAGAGAGCCATGCCAGCTTCAGAAGGCACTGAGAAGACCCGTGCGTGCATCCTCACAGCCTCGGCCCCTTCTTCCAGGTGTTTGTCCGGAAGCTCCGCAGAGCCTATGGGAAGAGCGAGTGGAATGCCGTGGAGCGCCTGAAGGATAATAAGCCCAGCTACAAATTGGACCACATTGTCAAGGAGCGGTGAGTCCTGCTCCTCAGAGTGCTGCAACTGCTGCTGAGTGTTGTCCTAGAGCTGGGGACACAAAGGGGACAAGACCACACTTGACTGACAGAGTGCATGTCCTTTTAGAGCGTTAGGCCAAAACTCAAGCTCACAAACCAGTGTCGTGATTATATGTTGCAGCATGCAGGAACTGGGGTGTACGGTAAGGCTGCATTGATTACATACCTGGAGAGAGCTCCGGAAAATGACCTGTTTGAGGCAGCCAGGAGTGAATGTTATAGGCAGAGACTGTAGCAAGTTCAAAGGTCCCGTGGTGTGAGAGCCAGGGCCCTGGGTTCTCACACTACAGACTTAGCATGGTGAGGTAGTTCTGGTTGTAACTAGTCCTCACTCAGCCTTCTCAGAAGTCCCTCCCTGTCACTAGCTAGCCAGCGATCCGTGCCTCTTCAGGGGGATTTGGCAAATGCCTGAAGACCCTTGTAGCTCCCACAATTTGGATAGTATGTGTTTGGTATCTACTGGCTAGAAGCCAGTGTTGCCGCTAAATCTTCAGTGTCACAATAGTTCCCACAACACAACTCTTTGGCCTGGAGCTGAGCTCCGAGGCTAGTACCTCTAGTCTGTGGGATGGTGGTCTAGGCAGCACACGTGGTCCCAGGGATATGCAAGAGTCCTGACCTGGGAGATAACAGTGGTATCATGAACTGGATGGCCAGAGGACAAGGACTACTCTGAGCGAGGACACGTCACTAACAGACATTTTGGTAGCTCTTGTCCTGCCTGTGACACGGCTATTGTGTTGAAGCGATGAGGGTAGGGGAGCAAACACCTGGGCTCACCCACAAAGCAAAAAGCATCTGGTCTCCTCAGCCAGAAGCGAAGTGTAGGGGAAACCAGGTAGTCCAGAAGAAGTGTGTGCTTGTCCTACAGAGAGTCTGGGGTGTTACTTTGTCTACAAAGTAGAAACCTAGGAAATGGAGGCACCAAGGAAGTCGAGGGAGGTTCCTACCTCTGTCTCAGAAACCTAGACAGCTCTCCCTCACCCGCCAGCTCCCTGCTTGGCCTTCCCTTCACTTTAGCCTGGCTTTAAAGACCTGGCAGACCACTCAACTCAGTTGCAGTAAGCAGAGCTACTTGGGGCCTGGGGCCTGATCCATGTGCCCCTCAGAGCCCTTTTATGACGTGGCAGACCAACATCATCATCATCGTTTTTTAAAATTTTTTTTATTTTTTATTTTGAGACAGTTTTTTTATTCTTTTATTTTTTTAGCCCTGGCTATCCTGGAACTTGCTCTGTAAACCAGGCTGGCCTCATACTAACCTGCCTGTCCCTGCCTCCCAAGGGCTGGGATTGAAGGCATACACCATCTCCACCTGGCCCTTCTTTTTTGAGACAGGGTCTCATTATTAGCTCTGGCCTGGAATTCACTATGTAAACCAAGCTGGCCTCCAACTCCCAGAGATCCGTCTGCCTTTGCCTCCTAAATGCTGGGATTAAAGGTGTGCAGTACCACACCTGGCAGACCCTTTTCTTCAACCTAAGCTTCCTAGAGTGTGCTTGAGTTGCCAGCGGCTCTAGGGCTTCCTGGCTTGAGGTGGGAAACTAAGGTCCTGTATGGTCAGCTATACTCAGAGTTTAGAGCCACAAGAGCTGGGTGGATGGGTGGCTTGGTTTAGTTGATTTTGATTTGATTCTGAAATAAGGTCTTACTCTGTAGCCTAAGCTAGCCTGGAACTCAATGACACTCCTGCCTCAGTCTGCCAAGTTTCCAGGACTACAGATGTGTGCACCAAATCTGGTTAAAGACACCCTATTTTAAGTCAGCAATTTTGTCCAGCAGTGTGATTTTCTAGATAAAACCTGAACTGGATGAGACCTAGGGACCCAGGTAGGTCACAGCTCAGAACAGGACAAGGTCCAGACATCACCACTTGGGATTCAGTGTCCTTCTCTATGTCCCACACTTCTGTTTCTCTGTCTAGAAGCAATCAAAGCAGTGGTGACTCTTGCCCAAGTGACACTTTGTCTGCTTCTTCATTTACCATGGCATTCCTGGAAATAGGCTCTAACTGGACATGGTCCCAGTGCTAGTACCTTACATTGGTTCTGTCACTTACGTGGTCTGCATGGTGAGAAATAGGAATACAAGACCCACTCAGGTGACCTGTAGCCAACTTGGTAGCCTCTCACTCACAAAAGGTGACCAGTGGCCAGGGTTCTTGTGCTGTCTTGAGGTTATCACAGTTCATTGGTGGCTACAGGATTGTTTGCAGGTGCATGGCCAGCTGTGAGGAAATTGTTGCCCCAGCATGTCAGGAAGTAGCAGTGGCAGTGCCTGGCTCGGGTGTCAGGGCCTTTGGGTTGAGGTAAAGTGGCTAGAGACTCTTGGAGTCCAACAGAACGGGCTCAGGAGCACTGCCCTCACTGCCCTCAGCTACCCCACCTTTGTCGATGCTCTGCGCGATCTCGACGATGCCCTGTCAATGTGCTTCCTCTTCTCCACGTTCCCACGCACTGGCAAGTGCCATGTGCAGACCATTCAGCTGTGTCGCCGGCTCACTGTGGAGTTCCTGCACTATGTCATTGCTGCCCGAGCCCTGCGCAAGGTGAGCCGAAGTTCTCTTGGGGAGCCCTGGACCTCCCTGCTACCCCTTGGTTTTCATGCTGTCATCCCCTACCCCTCCCAGGTCTTCCTGTCCATCAAAGGCATTTACTATCAGGCTGAGGTGCAGGGCCAGCCCATCGTGTGGATTGCACCCTACGCTTTCTCCCATGATGTAAGTGTGCCTATTGGGACATCCTTGTGCTGGATCCTGGAAAGGTGTGGGTGGGGTGCTGTCTTTGGGGTTGAGCCCTTGCTGGGCCCCTGATTGTTGGCTGCTGTTGAGGGACGGCATGGCACAGGGTAGGGAAGTGTCTCTGTAGCCCAGTCAGTCAATAACACCGATCATGGCAGAATTCTCAGTGTAGTCTGTACACTCAGACCCATAGGCTAACCCTACCTAAGCTTGTCCCACTCCAGCACCTTCCTAATGTGTGGCCCTTTTAACAGCTCCTCATATGCTGACCTCCAGCCAGAGCATCACTTCATTGCTGCTGCTTAAGTAATGTCTCTACTGTTATAAACTATGTAACTGTCTGGTATGAGGGGGTCTTAGGTGTCCCCCGGGTTGAGAACCACTGTGCTAGATGACCTTGGCTATGTCCCTGCACCTTTCTGCCCCCTCAGCCTTCCTGTGAGGACTTCAAAGGAAGTCTTTGGTTGGTTGGTTGGTTTTTTGAGACAGAGTTTCTCTGTATAGCCTTGCCTGTCCTGGACTCTTTGTAGACCAGGCTGGCTTCAAACTCACAAAGATCCACCTGCTTCTGCCTCTTGAGTGCTGGGCTTAACGGCTGGAGAAAAAGAAGTCTTGAAAGGACCCGTGGAAAAGGAATTTTGCTCTGACTCAGTTGTTGTCAGTGAGGCTCACTGCCTTCTCTAACCTAGGCCTAGTCCTGGAAGCTTCCGGCCTCCCTACAATCTAACCTAGGCCTAGAATGTTTTAGCCTCTGAGACTTAATCACCCTTTCTTGTTCTGAGCCCTGGGCTGGCTGGCTCAACTCAGCTGTTCTGGCTCAAACTTTTCTCCCAGCTGACTTACTCAATCTGGCTTTTCTCTTGGCCTGGAATTGCTCTGCTTGGCCTCAAACTAACTCAGCAGTCTGTTCTAATCTTCTGGTTTCTCCCATCTTCACCTAAGTTCTCTCTCTGTAACCTATCTCTCTATTTTTATCCTGGTAAAACTACCTCTTAAGTAGCTACCCCTTCCACTCTCTTTTCCTGAGAGTCGGGCATATCTTGTTCTGTCAAATCTTCTCTGATTCGTCACGCTTTCAGACATGAGTGTTTCCTTCTACAAACTAACTTTACCTTTGTTTGGGATTAAAGGCATGTATCACCAGCCCTGGACCTATGCTTTTCTTTACCTGATACTTGCTCCATACTAGGCTGCCCATGAACTCAGGTCTGCTTGCCTCTGTCTCCTGGATTAAAGGCGTGTTTGTATTCCAGCCGGATCACACAGACATAGAAGGTCTTTAAATGTGATCTCTTGCCGGAACAGCTATGTTCTGAATTAGCATTCTTCTACAGAACCGGTAGTGAGTGGGTAGCAGCCTTTGTGGTTGAGGGGGCAGTGAGGACAGCTCTAGAGGCCGTGTGTGCCCAGTATTTTGTACACTACCACCTGGACCAAGAAGCCCAGCCCTTCTCAGACCCACTGGGCCCTTAATTCCCGCTCTGCCGTTGACATACCATAACAAAATTGTGTCACTCCTGTCTCCAGGGACAGGAGCACAAGAGGGGCACTTAGCACATGGCACTGCCTCTTATTAGCTTCTCTTTACGTCCTTGGGATTGTTCCTAGGGCCCTGCTAAGAGGATTCTGGTTTTGCTTTCCATGGAAACCTTATTAGCCCCCATCCATCCTCTGACCCCTCAGGATCAGTCCCAGCCGGGCTTGCCCCCTGGTGTCTGTCTGGGCTGTTCATGGCCTCCTTTCTTGCTAATTCATTATTGTATGGAGAACAGTCCTGTGCTCCCCGGGCCGCAGAGGGTATCTGAAGCTGGAACCTGCCCTGTCTGCTGTACACTGGTGGTGGGACCTGTGGGGACAAGAGGTGGCCTTGGAGCTCAGCAGCCCCTTTTCCAGTTCCTTGAAGTGGCCTTGGGGAACCTTGGTACACGCTCCTCTTCTTCCCCCCCGTTTCTCCCTCCTCCTCCGTCCTGCCTTACTTCTTTGGCCTCTTCTGTCTTTCCTTCTCTCTGATGTTGAACCCCCATGATGCTCAGACTGGTCTTTGTGTGTCTTTGGAGCGGTGAATAGGGCCCTGTGAGGGTCAGCCTCCACACAGCTGGCCCTGGGGGAAGGGCACAGGCTGCCCATGCCTCCTTCCTCCCAGCTTGCTGCCAACTGCTTCCTCTCAGCAAAGGGTGGTTGTAACAAGGACCCTCATGTGCCCCTCCTCTGGGCAGCCAGTGCTGGGCATACAACAGTGGGGCTTGGGGTGCGGGCAGGGTGTGCCTTGCCCTGCTCAATACTATGGAAAATGGAGTTTATGCTCAAATACCTACCAGGAAAAGCCTGGTGGCATAGGCTGCTGCCTAATAGCAAGATGGAGAGCTAGCTCAAAGTTGTGGGTGTCCCAAGCCGAGGGGTATTATGATCATTATCAGTTTGACAGTTCTTAGAAATGTTTCCTGTGTACTGTGTGCCTCCCAGTGGATAGATAGCAGGGTTTGATGGGGCTCTTGGGGAGGTCTCTCCGAGGGTGGGACCGTTCCAGAGTTGAGATACTTGGGTCCAGTTTGTAGATGTGCTCCTTATGGGCAAAGGTGAGCTGTGCGCTTCTGCCTGCCAGGTGGCTGCTTGGGAAGGTGGTCTACCTCTGCATCAGCCTAGTCCCCGCCCTTAGCCTGGGTCAGAGATGGAAATGCTAAACTCTGAGCTTCATCAGAGACTCTCCAGGCTATGGATGGACTAAGTCCTGTTCACCTGCTATAACAAGCCACACCTGGCTTTCCAAGACACCTTAGTCAGTCGATGTCTGTCTCCTCTTCTGGACCCTGGGAAGGCTGTCTTTCTAGTGTTCCCTGAAGCAGATCTTAAACACGTTCTGGGATGGGTAGGGGAGAAGGTGTGTGCTCTGTCTTTGTCCCACTGATAGCTGCGGGAGGAGTGGGAGAGCCAGGGCCAGGAGGAGGTACGGCAGACTGCAGTGGAGCACTGTAGACCAACTCCCCTTGGCTCTGTCTTGGCTTCCCTTTACCACATGGTACCCAGAGCCTTACTTGTGCTTAAGATGCCTGTGGGTTTGTGGGCGTAACACCTACCCCCCACCCACCACCACCATGTGCTAACACTGCAGATGTGTCTGTCTCCTTATACCTTCAGCATCCAACAGATGTGGACTACAGGGTCATGGCTACTTTCACCGAGTTCTATACCACTCTCCTGGGTTTTGTCAACTTCCGCCTCTACCAGTCACTCAACCTTCACTACCCACCCAAGGTAGAGCTCTGGCACCTTCTTACCTAGCTTAGACCTAGCCTTTCTGTGCCCACACTGAGGCAAGGGGCTGTAGGTATCCTCTTCCCTCTTCCCAGATTGAAGGTCAAGTCCAAGCAGAGACAAAGATCAGCGAGGACACATACGCATTGGACTCTGAGAGCTCCATGGAGGTAAGAGGGCCTTCGGGGGCATTGGCCCTTCATTCCAAAAGGGCAGCCTCATAACTTACCCTTACAGCCCAGACCCAGATGTAGCCTGCAGCTATTTTTGCTCCCCACCCCACACCCAGATGCAGTTTGCTGCCTATAGGCAGGCCACCCTGTGACTCTGCTTTCCACCTGCAGAAACTGGCTGCCCTCAGTGCCAGCCTGGCCCGAGTGGTGGTGCCTACTATAGAGGAGGTGGAGGCCGATGAGTTTCCTACCAATGGGGTGAGTAATGCGCTGCCTTCCAGGAGTGCACAGGTTGGGACAGGATGGGAGACAGGGCCAGCACCTAGGAAGCTGAGGTCTAGAAGGAAGCTCCAGTCCTGTCTTCTGGTGGAGCTGGATGGCCTGGTGCTGTGAAGCTTGGTCCCTTCTCTGCAGGAGACGACAGCGCAGGAGGAAGATCGCAGGAAAGAGCTGGAGGCACAGGAAAAGCACAAGAAACTCTTCGAAAGCCTGAAGTTCTTCCTGAACCGCGAGGTGCCCCGTGAAGCGTTGGCCTTCATCATCAGGTGGGAGGCCTTTAGGTAGCCCATAGCTCTGCCTGCACAGTGTCCAATCTCCGTCCTGGCACGGAGTCTGCTGGTAACATCGTGTGGGTGCCCCCACTTCTCACGGAGCCGTGTGCAGGGTGCTTGGCCAGACACCAGACAGACACCTTCAGGCCACTGAGCTAGGGGACAGCTGTTCTCTTGCTAGCTGAGGTCCTTACTGAACCAGGCGTGCAGGCGTTATCCCAGACAGGAGGTTCTGGGGCACTCAAGGCGCTTCCTACAGGAGTGGCTTTATAGGTCCAGGGAACCAGCTTCCAGGACCGGCAGCTCATGCCTACACGGCTTATGGGCTTCTCCTGTCCCTGTAGGAGTTTTGGTGGGGATGTATCCTGGGACAAGTCTTTGTGCATCGGAGCCACCTATGATGTCACAGACTCCTGCATCACCCACCAGATCGTTGACCGGCCTGGGCAACAAACCCCCATCATTGGCAGGTAGGCTCTTCAGGCCCTCTAGGGAAGAGGGTGCGTCCTGGGCCTTGGTGACTCAGTGGTACCTCTGCTTGTTCCCATGTGACCTTTCTGTGCTGGCCACTCTGCACCAGGTACTATGTGCAACCCCAGTGGGTGTTCGACTGTGTGAATGCCCGGCTCCTCCTGCCTGTGGCAGAGTACTTCCCTGGGGTGCAGCTGCCCCCACACCTTTCGCCGTTCGTATCTGAGAAGGAAGGAGATTACATTCCCCCTGAGAAGCTGAAGCTACTGGCTTTGCAGCGGGGAGAAGACCCAGGTGAGCTGGGCAGGGAGGGGTGGCAGTATGGACAGGCTCCTCTGGGTGGCCTTGGCACCTGTGCCCAAGCTGGCCAGTCCCCTGGGCTATAGACTCAGCAGACTCCAGAGAAGACGGCAGCGGAAGCAGAAAGCCCTTCAGCCTTTTCCGCATTTGCAGTGTTAGTCTGGGGTTGACGTTTGGAGTAGCTGAGCAGGGTGACCTAGCGTTGCCAGTATTTGCACAGGTAGCAAGGGTGGTCAAGAGAGGGCCTTCGAGTTTTCTTTGAAGGCAGCTGAGCTGGGTTGTGGGAGCTGTTGGGGCTGTTGGTGGGGAATCCTTGAGCTGCCTTTGGATTGCAGGTAGGCAGCAGGGTCAGAGGTCAGTGCTAGGGCCTTTCAGAAGTCATGTGTTGTCTATAGGAAACCTGAAGGAGGAAGAGGAGGATGAGGATGAGGAGGATGAAGACGATGACAATGAAGGTGATGGTGATGTTGCAAGGGAAAATCAGGAAGAGGAAGATGTGGAAGCTGATTCAGAGGAGGAGGAGGAGGCGCACCTGTCATCCTTGGAGCAGCGAAGGCTGGAAGGAAAGGTAGGGAAGCAGTAGACAGCCGTGTCTAGGAAGCAGCCGCATAGCCCAGATGCCAAGTCCACATGCACATGCAGCTGCGTTGTTTCCCCAGAAGCCCCAGGTCGTGGCCGGCACTGTGAAGCTGGAAGACAAGCAGCGGCTGGCCCAGGAGGAGGAGAGCGAGGCCAAGCGCCTGGCCATCATGATGATGAAAAAGCGAGAGAAGTACCTGTACCAAAAGATCATGTTTGGCAAGCGGCGCAAAATCCGAGAGGTAACTTCCTGCCCCCTGCTGAGGAGAGCGCAGCACTGTGGGTTGTTTTCTCTGACCTGCCTCGGCCCACCGGCCAGGCCTCTTCCTTCAGGGTTCTGTCGATTGAGCTTTATGCAGCTGGGACTAGAAAGCAAGGCAGGCCTCGCTCAGGCTGGGCAGTTCCCTCTACTAAGCACCATGGCTGTCCTGAGGATGGAGCTGTCCGAGTGGACTGAGGGCATCTTTCCCAAAGACCACGTGTGCTTATCCAGCATGTTGGCTGGGGGTTCGCTTGGTGGTAGAGCACTTGCCTAGCATTCACAAGTCCCTGGATTTGATCACAGAACTGTAGAAAAAAGGGAAATCCAAAAGCAGATGTGCACTGAGACCTCCAGTGGCTGGCAAGTGCTTTGGAGGGGACACCACCAGATCCCTGTTAAGTGACACTAACGTGCTGTCTTTCCATGCCCTTGTACTGTGACCTGTTCCCTGCTGGTGTCAAGTTCAGGAAACAGAGCAACTCCTTGCCAACCTCTGAATGTTCTTAGGAGCATATCTTATGGCCCAGGAAGGAGTCTCCTCCTTTGTGCCCTCTCTGCCAGCTCCCGGGAAAGGTTTGAGTGATAACTCATCTGCCCTCAGGGAAGCTGGTGGAAGAGTGGGCCTAGATTCTCCAAGCTGGAGATTTGTGGACCACAACATAATGAGCTGTATAGGCAGTATCGGGGCTCTGCTCACTTACCCTGAGATTTGAGTTGGGATCTGTCTTTGTTAATTTGTTAGCTTTTCTAGAAGTTCTGCTAGTAAAGCAGAACTTTACTGCCCCAGTAAAGGAAGAGATCCCTCCCTACTCGCCCCTCCCCCACCCCCGGCCTGAGTTTTTCCTTCTTTCTTACAGGCCAACAAGCTCGCAGAGAAAAGGAAAGCCCATGATGATGCTGTGAGGTCTGAGAAAAAGGCCAAGAGGACAAGGCCTGTGTGAGCTCCAGTCATCCCTCACTGAGATTTGGACATGCAGAAGCAAGCTAGGGAAATAAGACACCAGCCAGCACCCTCATACTTTTGGTGGTGTGTGGCTAGTCCTAGCTTCCCGTGGGGTTCATGCTGGTGTCTGGGCAAAGAGGCCTCCACTCAACCCAGCCATCACCCCAGGAGCCGTCTGACATCCTCATTTTCCATGGCTTTCCACGGCCTCCTGATAGCTTGTGCCCATGCTGTGCTCAGGACGCTGTCAGGGAGAAAAGGGTGGGGAGCTTCTGCTATTAAATGGCTGGACTTCCGCAGCCAATTGGATTCTGTGTTCAGAAGGCTCCCTGGGGTTGGAGACAGTCACCTGGACAGACCCAGAGGGGCCCAGGCACACTAGAACTCTTGGGTCCAGGGAGGCTAAGAAGGACATAGGCTTCACGCTTGCCCTGGCCTGGTTCTTGTTTCACCTCAGGCTCTACTCTGAACCTGCTTCCTCAAGTTAGGGTTTGAAGTTCTGGAATCTTCCCACAATGCCAATTTTAAAAATCTTTTAGGCTTCTCATTCTTTGAAGCTGGGCCCTCCCAAATCAATCGCTAATTGAGACAGTGCCTTATAGCTGGATCTCATGGAGGCATTTCCTCAACTGAGGCTCCTTTGATGACTAGCTTGTGTCAAGTTGACACAAAACCCAGCCAGTGCAACTGGACACACACACACTGGTCAACCTTACACTCAAACATCATATTAAGCCACAACCCTTTCTTACTCATCCCCAAGATCTCACATTTAAAAAACAAATTACTATAAAGGCACTGTAGTTTTTTACAAATTCAGACACATTAAGATTTCAGTCTCATTAAAACAGCCAAACTTAAAACTTCAGTCAACTGTAGGCTCCAGTAAAATACTTTGTTCAAGAGGGGAAATCAAGGCATAGTCAGTCACAAAGCAAACCCAAATTCCAACCATCCAGTGTCTGGGATCCACTCACCATCTTCTGGGCTCCTCCAAAGGGCGTCCGGCATTTCTCCACTCTGCCCTCTGCAGCACACACAGCTTGTAGGCGCCAGCCAGCTTCACTGCGCTGCTGCGCTGCCGTTCTTGGTGGGATCCCATTGTGCTGGCTTTTCCAAAACTGCTGGGGTTCCTTGCGGCAAGTAGGCTGCACTTTGGCCAGTAGCCTGCCAGGCTCTACTGGTCCCAAGCCTCAGTGTTGCATGACCCCTTCAGTCCTGGGCCTTCAACTGCCACAGAGGCTGTACCTTCACCAAAGGCCCCTCCTGGCCTCTCAGTGTTGTGCCTCAGCTCTTCTCCATGTCTTCGTCTTCAAAGCTACCCAAGACTTGCACATCACCAAGTCCATGGCCTCTGGAACATAGCTTCTTTGTGCTCTCAGGAAACAACTTCCCACAAGATTTCACTTCAGTGATGCTTGTTTTGTTTTTGAAACAGGGTCTCTGTGTAGCCGTAGATGCCCTAGAACTCTCTGTAGACCAGGCTGGCCTCAAACTCACAGAGATCCGCCTGCCTCTGCCTCCTGGTGCTGGGATTAAAGGCGTGCACAATCACCACCAGGCTCTGGTCTCTCTAACCGCCACTAATTTCTTAGCTCAGTTAACCAGCATCAACCGTCCTACTAACACAGAGGTTTCTCTTCAATGGTTCTGGTCTCTTGTTAGTCATGGCTGACTCTTCAGCCCTAGCTGACCAGAACAGCAGAATCTCAAGTCAAAATAGCAAATAACCCTGATAACAGAGTCTTTACATTTTTCTCTAAAACTTCACAAACCGGGCCTCCATCTTCTGACTGCTCTCAACATTATCTTTTAAGCTCTTCAGGAACTAACCACCAAGGTCTCTTTTCTAGTCCAAAGTTCCAGAGTCCTTCCACAATCCTCCCCAAAACATGAGGAGGCAATACCCCAGTCCTAGCGCCAACTTGGTCTTAGCTTTTCTGTTGCTGCGATCAAATGCATGAAACACCATGACCAAAAAGCAAGCTGAGAAAAGGATTTAATTGCCTTGCACTTCCATATTGTTGTTCAGTATTGAAGAAAGCCAGGGCAGGATCCTGGGGCCAGAGCTGAAACAGACCTTGGAAGGCTGCTGCTTACTGCTTTGCTTCTTCCCCTGGCTTACTCAGCCTGCTTTCTTATAGAACCCAGGCCACGAGCCCAGGGATGGCACCACCCACTGTGGCCTGGGCTGTCCCCCACTGATCATTAATTGAGCAAATGCCTTAAAGCTGGGTCTCACCTGAAGGTCCATCCTCTCTGATGACTAACACAAGTAAGGGCTGAGGCCTAGGGGCAGGTATAGCCTAGCTTTCCACCCAGATATGGCCACTGCTGCTCTCTCAGCTTGTGAGCTCTGTGGACCTGACTTACAGGGTTCCACCTTCCTGCTTTGTTCAAACTGCCTCTACTGATAGCCCTTTCCTGCAACTGTCCATGCATCGTGACAGGGCCGTCAGGCCTTTTCAGGACACTTCCCAAAGCCACTCCCCAGAGGCTGTGATGCGCTAAACAGGGTGTGCTGGGCTCTGCCTTCCCTGAATCTAAGGGCCTGATAGCCTGGTCTGCCTGTTTTGTACTGGCTTTCCATGTGCCACAGTGGCTGCACCTCACCTGAAGGGAGGGGGGCAAGAGTTTGGGCAGACTGTGGCTTGTGGACCCAATACCCAGGATCCCCCAAACTGGTGGTCTCACTGTATATGTGGGATAAAGGGGCTCTTATCTGATGCCATGCGCTGGTGTGGCAGCTGGGAGAGGCACGAACAAACTTTGGAAGTTGCAGCCTATATACAGATGAGGACTCAGGTCTGCGTGGGTAAATGTGTATTTAGGGCACACAGAGAAAAGAAAGCCCATAAGATATGGAAGAAGACCTGGCAGCCAGGCTGATGTGGAATTTTCCTCATTCCAGTGTTGCCTAGAAATGTCGGGGGCAGAGGGACTCTGACGTGGTCCATGCCCCTCTGGATGGCCAGCTGGTTTTGTATTGCCCACAGCTGGGGCTAACTCCAAGCGAGTTCCCATCCTTGGTTCTGCTTTGGGATGAAGGACATCCTGAACCTAGACAGTCACCAACTTTCCTACTTGCTCACCCTCTTGATGCCCATCCTTAAAAGAACCGTTTTAAGTGACAGGACTCTTTGGAGCCAAGCCCCTACCCTGAGTCGGCCCAGGGATCCTGGCCTTTCTGCACCTGTTTTCCCTGGGTACCAAAAATGTCTTCCTGGCCTTCACAGAGGCAACAAGAAAGACCTATGTTCCACTGGACCCTGAGGAGCTCCAGTGCTCTCCATAAAAGGCTGGCCTCTAGTCCTACAATCTTTCTCCTCAGCCCAGGCTCCCCTCCCCAACACTACCACCAAGCCCCAGGCACCCTCTATTCCCTTCTAAGCCTGGCTGAGGACAATGGACCCCTTGGCCCTTCGGGGACAAATGGGCCTTGTTGGGCTGGCGGCGGGGGCGTGATATTGCTCCCTAGGGAGCTGAATACGGCTTCTGTGCCTCTCAGGCAGGCGCGCAGTGGACAAGATAGGGGGAGGGAGCCGTGGTGGCCATTGGCTGTGGCGCCAGGGGCCGGGCCAGGCTGCCAGCCTCACCTAGCCAAGAGTGTTGAGAGCCCGTGAGGCAGCCGCTGCGGCGGCGGGGCGGAGGCTTGGTCCAGGCCTGCCAGAGCGCGGGGCCCCGGCAAGTGCGCCCCGCCGCCCAGTGTGCGCCCCAGCGGCGGCGGCGGCAGGGGGCGCCGGGGCCGACCCCTGTCACCCCGAGCCCAAGGAGAACCAAGGGCCAAGGTATGTCGGGAGGTCTAGCGCTCAATCCGGCTGTGCCCTGCCTCAGCCTACTGCCTGAGCCCTCTGCCTACACTACCCCAATAGATTGGGACAGCGAGCTCTCCCAGCGAGGGGTGTAGGAAGGCTGCGTTGTGTCCTGCAGGCTCAAGGCTGGTTGCTTGCCCTGCTCTGGGTACTCCTCCACCTGGACCCCGGAGTCCCTGAAAGTGGAGAGGGTGGGGCTTGAAAAGCCTGGCTGCTGCACTCTCCTGAAACTGTGAGTCCATTAATGATTAATCCTCTTGGACACCATGGCCTGGGCCTAGTGAAGGGGGAGGGGCAGGGATCGTCCCTCTCCTTTCCCAGAAGGGTCCATCACAGCAGAAACTGGGGGTCGTGGGCAGTGACAGACTCTGGTACTTGGGGAAGACCCCTCGGATCCATGTCTTCCTTTCCCCCTCCCCCCAGGAGGTGAGGACGGGAAAGATGCCTTATGCAATTGCACAGTTCCGGATGGAGTCCTGGACCAGTGCTCCATAAAGGGTTCCCCAGGTTGGTCTGTTCCCTTAGTGAAAGTCCCTTCTTTTCCCAGGGGAGCCCCTGCTCCTTCCCCCTGAGCTGCCTGTAGTCACACATCTGGCTGCAGGAACCGACACTGGGAAGGGCAGTTGGCCTGACATCTGACACCTGTGGTTACTGGGGTGACGGTGAAGATGCCATGGAAATCTAGAAGAGGGAGGTGTGGAGGGAGCCCCAATCAGAAAAACTCAACCTCTTCCTCTTTGGAGCGGGTGACCTGAGGGCCAGAGGGTCCTGCAGGCAGCACTGGCACCCCTCAGCTCATCTGCACTGTGCCCTACAAGGCACCGTAGCTACTTACCTAGAGGGAGATTGCTGAGTCTTGGGGACTCAGTGAATTGCTGAAGAAGCCTGGCTGTGGTTGGGCACGTCTTTGGTCCCAATACTTGGGAGGCGGAGGCAGAGGCAGGCGG
The DNA here is from genome assembly GCF_964271855.1 of Acomys minous. NCBI lineage: Eukaryota > Metazoa > Chordata > Mammalia > Rodentia > Muridae > Acomys > Acomys minous. The sequence continues at coordinate 49,277,835 of NC_140491.1, read as the reverse complement.
ATCGCCGTGAGTTCGATGCTAGCCTGGTCTACAAGGGCAAGTCCAGGATAGTCAGGGCTACACGGAGAAACCCTGTGTCGAAGAAAAAACAAAACAAAAAAACAAAAATTGCTGAAGGGCACCCAGCTCAGAAGTGGTTCAGTTTACTCCAGATCAGAGATTTTTCAGTATCCCAGCCTCACCCAGGACTCCTCCGCCCAGCTCCTAGCTCTTTCATCTTCTCTGCTCTCTGAGCCCTCCCATGCAGATATGAGTGCTCTATCTGCATGACAGAACAGGGCATCACATGCAAGTACAGATGGTTGTGCGCCACCATGTGGTTGCTGGGAATTGAACTCAGGACCTCTGGAAGAGCAGCCAGCGCTCTTAACCACCGAGCCATCTCTCCAGCCCCCAGATGTTGCTTCTTGCTTAGGAATGGCTCTGCCTAGGGGAGAGTGCCTGCCTCCTTGGCACTTCTTTCCCTTACTGGGTTCTCTGCTGACTTGTCATACAGAGATTAATCCGCCTCCTGCAGTGCCCCCCACTGGGCTCCAAGGCACAGAGTCAGTTACCCTTTGCAGGAGAGCAGTGCCTCACTTGAGAGAATGGCTCACAACTGCTGGGCCCATAGCCCCACCTGTGACTTGTGACCAGCTTCTTTAAAAAAAAAAAAAAAAAAGACATTATTTATACAATATTCTTCCCAAATGCCGGAAGAGGACACTAGCTCTCATTATAGATGGTTGTGAGCCATCATGTGGTTGCTGGGAATTGAACTCAGGACCTCTGGAAGAACACAGTGCTCCTAACCTCTGAGCCATCTCTCCAGGCCCATGACAAGCTTCTTGCTTTGCCTTAACACCGTGAGAAATATGAATGGGTCCAGAGAGGACAACGCAGGATGGAGCAGAAACGCTCCCAAGGGTCTCCGGACTGGAGACCTCTGGGGTCGTCAGGTGGGAGCTAATAGCCTTTTCCAGGAGTTGCTTGCCTTCCACAGCTACCTTCAGGGCAGAGAGGTTAGGCCCTGACTCTCTGGGACACTCCCTGCCTGCCTCAGTTTTGCTGGGTGTGGAATGTGAGTGTCGAGGCAAGTTGATATAAAGGGTGGGATACATTTGTCACTGAAAGGGTAGGGTGGCAAGTACATTGATGTAGATCACAGCCAGCCCCACTGCTGTGTGCCAGGGACGGAGCCAAGGGCATTGCATGCCTCACGTTTCTGGTTCTTCTCATCAAGGCTGAGAGAGCATAGCTGCACCATTAAGTTTTAGGAAAGAGAAAGGGCTTTGCCAGCGACCACCCTGCAGGAGTGGAACAGTGGGTGTTTTTAACCAGGCCACCCCATGCTATGTGTTTATGCAGTCAAGCACATCTTCAGACTGTGACTGGTATTGCAGGATATTATAAAGCACGGCTACTTTTTGCTGAATCCTCCATGCTCAGTCCAGGGGAATCTATATGTTAAAAGGGTTGATGGAGTGGCTTGACTTCTTCCTGACATCTGTGATTTGCCACTTCCCACTTGAGCTGCTTTGTGTACTTGGATCTGCTACCAGGAAGGCTAGTGGTTTTGCATGGGCAGGGTAGTAGTATCTTAGAGAAAGAGAGAGAGAGAGAGAGAAAGGAGAGGAGAGAGAGAGAGGGAGAAAGGGAGAGAGAGGAGGAGAGAGGTAGAGAGAGAGGGCTGTGAATGTGTTTCAAGTTCTGGCTTTGCCACAATTACTAGGCCTTTCTCTATCTGTTATGTAGGGCTGGCATATATACTGTGTGTATATGTGTGTGTGTGTATGTATGTATGTATGTATGTATGTATATATGTATGTATATTGTGGTTGTGTGCTTGCCCTTTGGAACAATAGGTTGCTAGACATGGTGGCACATGCCTATATTTCTATCATTTAGGAAATTGAGGCAGGAGCATAGCCAGTTTGAAATCAGTCAGGAACATAGTGAGCTGCTCTACACAGCGAGACCAGTCACACACACAGACACACACACAGACACACACACACACACACACACACACACAGACACACACACACAGACACACACACACACACACACACACACACACACACACACACGAAGAAAGGAAAAGAAAAAAGAAGGTGACCTGAGGGAAGGAACCCTCTGGCAGTGTATAGTGCAGGCCTGGAAAAAAAAAGGGGAAGCGTGGGGGGGGGGGGGGTCTAAAAAAAAAAGGGTTGCTGTTTGATTAAAAAGAGGAATGGTCCTGAAGTCCTGACGTGTGTCAGTTCTTCAGGCTGGAGTTATCACAGGAGTCTTTGTGGGCACTGCAGAAGGCAGGGGCAGGTGTTAGGAGGTTCAGTCCTGTTCTAGCATCCCTGAAGTGGGCAGTCACCTGTGCTGAAGTTAGAACCACCTGGAGCAAAGGGCTGCGAGTCATATCTCCCCTGCATCAGGTAGAGGAGGAGTGAAACGTCATGTTGGTTATGTATCTGACAGCAATGGCTTGTCTGTGAAAACTAAACAGTTAGTCTGACCTAGTCTGACCTGTGAGGTGGATCCAAGAGTTAGTATTACCATTGGCCGCGATCCATAAACACTTTTTAGGTTAAAAGCGTTGTTCTTGTTGGGGGTGGGGTCTCTCTTTTCTTTAGCTCTTAATCTTTCAGGCTGGTAGCCTTGTTATTTGGGGCTGCTGATCCTGGCAAGAAAAGGTTCATGGGGGCCACTGCTCATGGCAAAAAAAAAAACCCTTGCAGGTAGCCTGGCTATTTGGGGCCACTGAGCATGGTGAGAAACTCTATCAGGCTGGCAGCCTGGCTACTTGGAGTTGATGGTTGTGGAAGGAAAAAAAAAAAACCTCTAGAGGAAAAGAGAAGTAGCAGAGATTTGAACTCTGGACTTTCAGATCCAAGGTCTGAGGCTTTATCAATTGAGCTATCTAGTCCTTCTGAGGGAAGGAAAGGGTGGGTTTAAGAGGATGTATTGAGCCCTTTCTACCTCCTCTGCCGACATGGTGCCCCTGAAAAACCTTGTGGTGAAGTGGGGCATGGGGAAGAAGCAGGTTTTGAAGTTCACCCTTGACGGCATTATCCTGTGGAAGGTGGGCTCATGGATGCTGGCAGTTTTGAGCAGTTCCTGTAACCAATTTTGGCTTAAAGGCATAAACTGTTAGGGAAAACAAGTATTTAAACAAGTTTTTGAGAAACTTATGGCTTCACCCCCAACCACCCTCAGGAATGTGTAGGGGAAGACTGGAGAGGGGGTCAGGATTCCCACTCCTGACGTCCTGTGCCCTGTGAGTGGGCAACCCAAGGGACGAGCCAGTTTGGGTGGATGCTGTTGCCACTGCCACCAGCACAGTGACCTAGGGAAGGTCCAGTGGTGTCCCAATGGCACCTGCTTTGCCCACAATGCATAGCAGGATTGGCGTCCATGCACGTAGCAGCCAGGACCTGGAGCAAGGCGGCACGGTGCAGACAGAGCTGGGCTGTCGTTCTGCGGCTGTTGTTTGGGAAGTGGAAGTGCGGAAGTGCGTTTTTCTCTGGCAGAAAAGAGTTAAGTAAGTGAGTGTGAACCAGGCCGGGAAGAAGACGGCCTGGCCTGACGTGGGTGGGTCAGTGCTTGCTTTGTGAGCAAAAGGTAGTGGAGGCCCTCTGAAACAGAGAAGCCGAGGTGGGAGCCCCGTTTTGTCCTCGCGGACATGATGGCTGCTTCAAGAAGGGCCAGCTGCTTGCTCCTGCAGATGGACCACTTGTGATGAGCCGAGCAGCGCAAGAAAAATGGTGGCCATCCCACTTGGCCTGCTGGTGAACTACGAGTTCTGGTGAACTGGGCTCTTGTGATCCAGAGGAAAGAGTTGTTCTACTCCAAGCTTGAATTACACAGAGATGAATCTGGTTAAAACGACCTGTTGGTTAGCCTGGCGTGGTGGCACACGCTTTTAATACCAGTACTCAAGGGCGGGGGGGCAGGGCAGGGGCAGGTGGATCGCTGTGAGTTCGAGGCCAGCCTGGTCTACAAAGCGAGTCCAGGACAGCCAAGGCTACACAGAGAAACCCTGTCTCGAAAAACAAAAGGAAAAACAACAACAAAGTGACCTGTTGGTGTGTCTGCTGGGCTCTTGTGGAAGAGGCTCCCTGGTTAAAAAGTATATCAAATACCCACAGGGTGTCATCTCAGTCCTGATTTCTCGTGGGGTTAATATTAACTGGGAATGCTTGGGGTTCCTGAAATTCTGGCTCCAGATCGGAGTCATGAGTAAGAGAGGCAGAGCACGCCGCGGTTTTGATTTGAGGGTTTTGTTGTTTTTTTTTAACAGAATCACGGAGGTTGAGAAGCTGTCGCCTCTTAGAGAGTAGGGAGTGAGAGGCCATGGAGTTTCGGCTTCTCTATTTTTTTGGTGAGCTTCTGAGAGGTTGGGCTGTCAGGGTCCAGAAAGAGGGTGAGGGAACCTTAGGCCAGCATTAGAGAGTGCCCCAACAAGCGGTTTCAGTTGTTCTGCAAACCACACCCAGTCCCTCACAAAGGCACAGATAGGACTTACCTCCCCCAGAGTGTGGAGATTTAGGCTTTTTAGGCTAGGGGACACCTACCCTCCCCCCCACTCTATCTGGAGGTTCTGTTGCCCTATGTTATTGGTGTCAGTTGGCGGGGGGGGGGGGGGGGGGCCTGGGTTCCACGTTGGAGGAAGTAGGGGGTGGTTTAGGTGCTGCGTGGTTGGACCTTCAGATCAAAGGGCCCTGTTCTCACTCAGGGTCAGCTTAGAGCGGGCTCTCGGGAGGAGGCCTACGCACTAGGCCAGGGTGTAAAAAGAGTTTCCCACGGAATGTTACAGTTTAGGTCTTTTAGAATGAAACTGCCAGTATTAGACAGGAGTAGAAACTCGGGTGTTCCAAAGGCCTGGGATGGTACCACGGTGCTAAAGCTCTTTGGTTAAGCTGCTGTGCTAATCTTGGCAGGGGGTGCGGATGAATACCCAGCAAGGCTAGTTTGGTGAGACTCAGGCCCAGCGGGTGCGTCACCAGCCGGCAGTGGAGAGGGCTTCAGCGGAAGTCAGGCCCCAGTTCTTCTGGAAGCTCAGCGAATTTGGCGTTCAGTTCTTCACAAGCCCTTCCTTCCCCAGAATAAATGGACTGAGAGAGCCAGCATCTTGATTCATGAACCGGGATTTATAAACTTTGGGCGGAGGGGAGGGATTTCTGGATGTATGTGTCAGATTCGATGGGGCTATGGGTGCCAGGGTACTTGATTTACATGAAGCAATATAGTCCCTCATTTGCATGCAGCAGCACGAGGGTCCTATCACAAGAAGAACATAGTACTTAATTATCCTATGGGTGGCGGAAGATCTCCTTAGCATAAGGTGGGATATTTCCAGGAATCCCCAGGTGCTTGCTGCCTGGGTTCTCTCAGGAAAGAAAAGATTATGCCTATAATCTTCCCTGAGGCTATGTGACTTTCCTTAGGGGACCTGGGGGTTCCCAGATCAGGCGAAGAGAGAACCCCTCTACGAAAGGGAGTTGATTGTCATCGACAGAGCTCCATTGGCTATCTGGAAACGCCAGACTTCAACCTTAAAAAGGAGGGTTACACATAGATTAAACCGCTGAGTTCGTCACACCTCCGAGCTCTGTTCCGTCAGTAGCTCTGCCTTCCCGTGTAGGACACTAAGGTTTGGAAGGAGCGGCCTGCCTGCCTTAGGAACATGAGGGGTGGCCTGTGTGTGCAGGTCAGAGGACAACTTCCAGGAATTGGCTCTCCCTCCACTGTGTGAGTTATAGGGTTCAAACGCAGGTTATCAGACTTGGTGCAAACACCTTCACTTGCTGAGCCATCTTGCTGACCCGTTATTTATAAATTCTTGCTTTTTTTTTCCCCCAAAGCAATACAGATCCTGATAAAATCTGAACTCATATATTCACATTATATTTACAGAATCAAATTGTGTCATTGATGGTAAATGGCCCCATTCCCTGGGGAAGTATACTTTATATCTGATATCATTTCAGACCCTCTAACCTAAGTACAAGTGTACAGTTTCACTCTTACGCATACATTAATTCTCTACAGTGTGTAACAAGGCAGCTCTTTTAACATCTGCCCTCAGTTGTTTACTTGTCAGTGACATGAACATAAAAGGTCTATGCTAGGCAGTTTGCTTTCTGCCTAGGGATGGTACTACCCACAGTGGGATGAGCACTCTTACATGATAAAAAAAAAATCCCACAGGTATTTGGCTGACAGCTTGGGATGTAGCACTGGCCTCCCTGGACCACAGCACCTTCTGTGTGCTGACCCTGAGGAAATACTTCTCAGAAGATTTTGTCTCAGTGATGCTGGTCTTAATCACCCCTGATGTCTCAGCCCTGGCTACAAGCACCACTGTCCCTTTTATAATTAAGATGAGATATGATATTAGATGAGTTTATTAAATGGGCATGGGGAGAGAAGGAGGGGGAGGGGAGAGAGAGAGAGAGAGAGAGAGAGAGAGAGAGAGAGAGAGAGAGAGAGAAGGTAGGTAGGTAAGGGAGTAAGAGAGAGAGCCACAAGGAGGATTTGGCCTTTTATAATCTTGGGCATGGCCACGCCCCCATGTCCGTTAGGCAATGACATCATAGGTAGACAGACAGAAGCAGAATCCTAACAGTCACAGTAAAGCAAAGGTTTTGCTTCCACAAATTCATAATCTAAAATATCACATAAACAGCCCTAGTGAAACTTCATGAGCCAGGTCTCCGATATCTACATTTCTCTTAGCATTATCTTATCTTCCAATTTCCCACAGATCAGCCAGCCCGTCAGTTTTTGAGCACTCTGTGGCTCTTCCCACCCAAAGTTCCAAATACACAACTTTCCAAAAAAGAAAAAAAGAAAAAAGAAAAAGGAAGGAAGGAAGGAAAGAAGGAAAGAAGGAGCTGGAGAGATGTCTAAGCAGTTAAGAGCACTGGCTGTTCTTTCAAAGGACCTGGGTTCAGTTCCCAGCACTCACGTGGCAGCTTCACAACTGCCTGTAGCTCCAATTCCAGGGGAATCTGGCGCCTTCACAGACACACGTGCAGACAAAAGACCAATGCACATAAAATAAAAATAAATAAATCTTTTATTTTTATTTATTTATTTTGGTTTTTCTTTCTTTTTTTCTAAAGATTTATTGATTTATTTATTATTTCTACAGTGTTCTGCCTGCATGTGTGCCTGCACCCCAGAAGAGGGCACCAGATCTCATTGTAGATGGTTGTGAGCCACCATATGGTTGCTGGGTATTGAACTCAGGACCGTTGGAAGAACAGACAGTGCTCTTAATCTCTGAGCCATCTCTCCAGCCCCCTATTTTGGTTTTTCAAGACAGGGTTTCTCTGTGTAGCCTTGGATGTCCTGGAACTCGCTCTGTAGACTAGGCTGGCCTCGAACTCGGAGATCTACCTGCCTCTGCCTCCTTAGTGCTGAGATTAAAGGCGTGTGCCACCACCCGCCCTGCTAGATACATCTTTAAAAAGAAAGAAAGGTCAAGAAGAGACTTGATACTCTATGAGCATATACAGGGGGAGGAAGTTCCCCTCAGTCACAGTCATAGGGGAGGGGAGTAAGGGGAAAATGGGAGGGAGGGAGGAATGGGAGGATACAAGGGATGGGATAACAATTGAGATGTAATATGAATAAATTAATAAAATATATTTTTAAAAAGCAAAGCAAAAAATAAATAAAATTTGGAAGTTAAAAAAAGAAAGGAAGGGGCTGGAGAGATGGCTCAGCGGTTAAGAGCACAGTCTGCTCTTCCAAAGGTCCTGAGTTCAATTCCTGGCAACCACATGATGGCTCACAACCATCTGTGATGTGATCTGATGCCCTCTTCCAGCCTGCAGGTGTATATGCAGCCAGAGCACTGTATAAATAATAAAAAATAAATCTAAAAAAAGAAAAAGAAAGGAAGGAAGGAAGGAAGAAAGAAAGAAAGAGTGACATGGTCTGGTCTGTCACAGCCACACCTTTGTTTTCTGGCACCAATTTCTGTTCTAGTTATGTTTCTCTGGCTGTGATAAACACCATGACCAAAAGCAACATGTGGAAGAGAGGATTTATTTTAGCCTCCCAGTTACATCTACTATTGGGGATGCTGAGACAGGCGCTCAAGGCAGGAGGCTGAAGCAGAGAATACTGTGTAGTGCCCAATCCCAAGCTCACATTAGGCAGCCTTCCCAGGCCCACGTCCCTAGAGATTTTCCCTATGTATTTCCCACTTTGGGCTGGGCCCTCCTGTATCAATTAGCAATCAAGAAAATACACACATGACCACAAACCAATCAGGCGATGCACACATCCCATTCCTGATGTCTGACTCACACTGGCTGCCTTCAGACGAGGTTCGGCCCGGAAGGCACAAAAGCTGATGCGTGTTAGAAAAATAAATAAATAAAACCAACTCACGTCCTAGCTCTGTGGGGCACCTCAAAGGTGGTCCATGAAGAGAGCTCACACATCTGGGCCCTTTAAGGACTCAAGACTGGGCCTTGAAGTGGAAGACAATGGGAAAGGGAACAGAATAATACATCAGAAACAGCAAAGCAAAGCCTTAAAGGGAGAGGGGACTTCTCTTAGAAAACCCAGAGAGGAACTTAAGATAGCTGGCTCAGAGTGAGAATAAAAGGGGCTCCCCTGCTCCCCACCCCTCTGTGTGAGTTTCTCTCTCCCCCTCCCCCACTGCTCCCAATAAACCTGCATTTATTTATTTATGTTCAGTGGTGTTTGCCTGAATGTGTGTCTGTGTGAGGGTGTCAGGTTTTAGAGTTACAGACAATTGTGAGCTGCCCTGTGGGTGCTGGGAATTGAACCCAGGTTCTTTAGAAGAGCAGTCAGTGCTCTTAACTGCTGCTGAGCCATTTCTGCAGCCCCTAAACCTGCACTTATTAAAAACAAAACAAAACAAAACAATAAAAGGGTAGACTCCGCAGACAGATGGAGGAGGATGACCTTGACTGTCCCAGAGTTTACACTATTATTAACTGTGATTTCCTGTGTCTTTTTTCTTTCTCTCCCCTCTCTCTCTCTCTCTCTCTCTCTCTCTCTCTCTCTCTCTTTCTTTCTTACTTTCAGACAGGGTTTTTCTGTGTAGCCTTGGCTGTCCTGGACTGGCTTACGTAGACCAAGCTGGCCTTGAACTCACAGAGATCCACCTGCCTCTGCCTCCCTGAGTGCTGGGATTACAGGTGTGTGCCACCGCACCCTGTGATCGCCTGTGTCTTTAGAGCCTTCTACTCGAGCCATTTACGAGAGTGTGGACATCAAGGAAGGAGTGCACTCAATGACGTCCCTCTGATGTGGGACAGAGTTAAGAGGAAACTGAGCTGAACCCAAGCTTGCTGCGGTGGCTAAACAGGAATGTTAGGCTAGGAGACTAGACACGGTCTTCCTCTAAGGCCCTGGGGCCGCACTCCAGCCAATCCCATATGTGTAAAATGGGTCCAAGCTACGTGCCTGACCCTATTACTTGCTTAGGCAGGCTGCCCAGAGTGGCACACACTCTTTGATGAAGGGCTTCGGGCTCAGAAATGCCATGCTTCCACTGGCCTTCTCACTCTGTTAGCTATTACCCTGGGGCTCCTGTAGTGAGCAATAAACTTCCATGGCTGCTGTGTCTTAGCATCTTCAGGTCCGAGTTTCTGGCAGGTGTTCATTTGGCCTGTGACTTTGTGGCCTCTCTACTCTGCCTCGGTAAGCCTTAGTTTCTTTCTTTCTTTCTTTTTTCCTTTCCTTTTCTTTTTCTCTTTCTTTCTTTTTTCTTTTTTCTTTTTTCTTGTCACTGGCCTGAGGGGAGTCCTTGGTCCCCCAGAGCAGCAGGAAAGCTTGAATGAGCTGCCCCCATAGGTGGATCCAGTTTTCCCCCACAGCCTTCAACTTTGCAGTGGCTGTGCCCTTGGCCCAAGGGCACTTAAAACCTGGCTGAGCTCTTGGGTAAATGAGCTACCTAGCTATTAGGGTCTAGAGAGGGGCAGAGAACACCCAGGGCTGTCTAGCCAGAGGACAGAAGACCAGGGCGCCACCTGGGCATTCCATTCACTATAGGGGGGTGTGGGGAATAGGAGATCATAAATATTCATAAGCACTGGGGGTTGGGGGGGGTGGACAATGGAGTCAGCCAGCCGCCTGCTGGGTGTCATTGGAGCATTCTTGTTCTGACTGCAGAGGCAGCCTGGGTGTTAGAAGAGGAAAGGGGCAGCCAGCCACAGCTCAAGGTGAGTGTGTCTCCTCTGCCTCAGCACGGAGAGCAGAGGGTCCGTGTTCGGTGCTCACACTCTCAGCCGGCTTTACCATCCTGGGCAAGTGCAGGCTGTAGTGGGTAAGTCCTGCTTCTCCTTTGGTCCTGCAGGGTCCTCGCTGAGCAGGAGGAGGTTTTGGGGTCTGGCTCGCTAACAATTATTGGAAGGATGTGGCAGGGACAGCCAATGAGAATAAGGACCTATGAGGGAAATGACAAGGGAGCCATCTGTCCAAGAACCCGGGTCTGTCACCACCATGGGCAGGAGGAGGTAGAAAACCCAGATTCTAGCCGTGCCTTCCACTCCCCCGTGCTGGGTGCCCTTGAAGATATTCTTGGCTTTTCTGAGGTTTGGCTTCCCTGGCTTTTTTGGAAACCAAGGTCTCGGGGCCATTGGTTGTCAGTTCAGCAAATGTCTGTCCTGTGGCAGCCTTGTGCCTGCGTGTGTTCCGTTTGAACATTCAGCATCCCATGATGACATTGCACTGGTATTATTTTGGAGAAGAAATTAAGAAGGAAACAGGCTTGCTTAGGGCATACAGCAAGCTAGAGTGTGTGTGTGTGTGTCTTAACACTTAAATTTTATATTTAGTTACTATAGGGAAGAGGTGAGAGTGTGGAGACCAGCGGATAATTTCTGGGACCTAGGGAGCAAACTTAGGTTGACAGATTTCGTAGCAAGTACCTTTACCAGTTGAGCCATCTCGCCCTCCTCATATTTAGTTTCTATGGGCCTCTGGATAGCTCAGTCAAGCCTCAAACCCGGCATCCTCCACCAAACTGTTGGGATTGCAGGTGTGCACCACCATACCTGGCTTCAGAGCTGGGCTTTGGGACCAGAACCCAGCCGGGGGGGGGGGGGGGGGACGGGGGGCAAGGTGGCTCTCTTTCTGGTTCTCTTGTGTGGCTCTCACACGCATGTTCCTGTGCATGCATGATCCTCACGTATGACTTCCATGTTCAGTTCGCTCATGGTAGGGCATGAGAAGTTTATTCACTTGTCCCTTTGAGACAAGGCCTTGATCTGCAGCCCACTTTCTCTGGCCGCTAAGCCTACATCCTCAGTCTTCTGAGTGCTCAGACCCTAGGCGTGGCCCACCCGCCACACCCAGAAAAGAATAGCACGTATATTATAATTATTATCATCCCTACCATTATCATCAGCATTGCCATTCTCAGTGCTGGGGGGGGGGGCGGCGGGGAGAGGCAGAACCCAGGGGCTTGTCTGTGCTAAACACTTTACCACAAAAACTACATAGCTAAAGCTTCGTGGGGCCTTTGACATACGTGCCATGTATGACCCTCATGGTATGTGAGGGCACCCGTAGGCTACTTCCCTGTGTAGCTGTCACTGATGTGGTAGGTGCCCGAGCAAGGATCTTAATTTATACTCTTCACCCAGATACCCAGAGCGTGGGGCGTCATTTATCAAACATTTATCAAACATATCACCAAGTGCCAGGCTCAAGGAGATGACTCACCTGCAGCCGGTCGTTAAATGTGTGTGTGTGAATGTGTGCATGTGTGTGTGTGTGGTGGTGGGGGGGGAGGGGTGCCTCTCCTGTGGTGAGATAGGAGTGGGTCCTGATCAGCAATGACGACAATGATTGTCACTGCTATTAATAATTCATACTCTGATCACCTGTCATTGGAACCCCATAGCTTCGGGGTTGCTCTCCTTCAAGCCAGGCTCTTGGGTACTGGCCAGCTCTAGTCTAGCCTTAGTTTGCCCAGGGGCTCTCCCATTGCTCAGGGAAGGGCCTGCCTTCCCTTCGTGGCTACTGTGTATCCACCCTTTGCTGGAGGAGACTGAGACTCAAGCGAGCCCGAGTTTTATTGCCAAATTCAGAGGCCAGGCAGCAAGATGGGTGAGGAGCCTTGGGATCCCTCAAGAAGCTGGTCCAGGAGAGCCAGCCAACCACTGTCCCTTTCTTCTTCTCATCCCTTCATATTATTGGCTGTCAGCTCTGCCCACCAAGGGCAGAAAATTCTCTGCTCCTAGGAGCCTCGTTCTCCCATATACAAAATGGGGTGATGGTACGCCACAGCGGCATCCACTGAGTAGAGTCAGTTAGTGGCTATGGAAAAGCTCCTGCCCCAGGCCTGGCTTCTAGCAGAAATTCAAGCGGCCTCCATCAGGCCTCAGTACTCTCAGGGACTTGGTGAGGTTTGGAAAAACCCAAGCAGGAGAATGAGTGAATCGGTGAATCAGTGATGTTTCCCCGGGTGAGGGAACACACCGCCCCCCCCCCCCCGGGGTGGGATCAGGAAGCACCCCCCCACACACACACACCATTGGCAGTTTAGGATGCTGGTCTGCCCCCTACTGCCAGTCCTCCACCATAGCCCTCTACCACGGCAGCTTCTCGGAGTTCCGGAAAGTACCCCGGTGAGTGGGGCTGAACAGGGTGGGCCCCCCGGCTTAGCAGCGAACCAGCTATGAGAAGGTGACACCTCTAACACTAGAGAAACGAAAGACCTAGTGCTCACTGTCTGTTCCGGGCTGAACCTTGGGCTGTGAGCCAGCTTTCCGGTACCCCCAGCAGAAGGCTGGAGGCTGATTGGAACTCACCGCGCAGGTCTTCCCAGTCCGGTACCACCGTTCCTTGCCCAGAATTTAGGAAGGCTGTAGCCAACACTGAGTGATACTGGTGTACTGACCGCTCAGGAGCCTCCCCAGGGGTCCAGCCAGACTCCTCTCCTCAACTTCTTTTCAGTTTATAGATGAGAAACAGACTCCAAAGGGATCCCTGGCTTTGTCTGAAGTCCTTGTCAAAGCGCAGCCCTGAAGGGGTCCAGCTGGGCGTGGTGGCGCACGCCTTTAGTCACAGCACCTCAGAGGCAGAGGCAGGCGTATCTCTGTGTGCTGAGGCCAGCCTGGGCTACAAAGTAAGCTCCAGGACAGCCAGAGCTACGGAGTGAGGCCCTGTCTCCAAACAAACCAACCAAATGCTGGGGTCCACACCTTCCCTTCCTGTTTTTTGTTTGTTTAGTTTGGTTTTCGTGGCACTGTCTTATAATGTAGCCCAGGCTGGCCTGAACTCTTGACCCTCAGCTTCCCCTGGGATTACAGTCATGAGTCACCACATCTGGTTGCACTCTGTAAACTTTAAAATGTGTCTGGGTGCCCAGCTCAGTGGTAGAATTATTTATTTTATTTTTTTAAATAATTTATTTAATTTTATTTTATGTGCATTGGTGTGAGGGCAAGGGTGTCCTATCCTTTGGAACTGGAATTACAGACAGTTGTGAGCTGCCATGTGGGAGCTGGGAGTTGAACCCCAGGTCCTTTGGAAGAGCAGTGTTCTTAACCACTGAGCCATCTCTCCAGCCCCCAGTGGTAGAATTCTTGCCTGGAATACCGGAGGCCCTAGGCTTATCCCAGCATTGCTTAGGGGAAAAGGGGGTTGCGGGCAAAAATCTCAAACCTGACCTAAAGACAACGTATTATCCCTTTCCTTGTTAAACAGTATATGTGATTCCTTTTTAAAATGCAACTGTTGTGAAATGAGTAATTTAGATGAATATTTCTTTCTATACTTCTCCCCAGGTAAGAGGTATCTCCCCAGAATAGACTCCAGAAATGGGGAACACAGGTTGAGATCCTTAACCAAAAATCTAAAATTGAAGATGATCTAGAATCTGCAACTTTTTGAATTGTGAAAACTCCACATCTGACCTCATGTGATAAGTCATAGTCAAAACATAGGTACATTACAGATATTGTATAAAATTATTTCTGGCTATGCATTTTAGGTACATAACTAATGCATTTCATGTTTAGATTTTGGCTGTTACCAAAACATTTTGTATGTGTGTATCCATGTATAGGTATGTGCATGTGTATTTGTATGCACACCCATGCGCAGTGGAGTTCAGAGGTCACCATGAGCAGTCTTCTTTAATTGCTGTCTACCTTACTTTTTGTTTGTTTGGTCTTTCGAGACAGGGTTTCTCTGTGTAGCCTTGGCTGTCCTGGACTCGCTTTGTAGACCAGGCTGGCCTCGAACTCACAGCAATCCGCCTGCGTCTGCCTCCCGAGTGCTGGGATTAAAGGCGTGCGCCACCGCCACCCTGCTTCCTCCCCCTGGCTTTCTGAGGAAGTGGCTCTCAGTGAGCCTGAAACTCAGTGACTGGCTAAGCTGGCCACTGGCCTCCAGTCATCCACCTATCTCTGCTTCCCAAGAGCTAACGCTAGAAGGTGGACACTGCTCCTGGCTCTTGTTTTTTAATGTGGTGCCAGGGAGATGGGGCTCATCTTTATGCCCCAGTAGTTAGAATTTCCCCAGCTGTACCATCTCCCCAGCCCCTTTAAGATATCTCTTTTTGCTTATGAAAAATAACCCCCGAAATAAAAAAGTGCAACGTCGACGGGGCGTGGTGGCACACGCCTTTAATCCTAGCACTCGGGAGGGATGCCAAGGCCAGCCTGGTCTACAGAGTTCCAGGACAGCCAGGCTTACACAGAGAAATCCAGGCTTGAAAATCAAAGTAAGTAAACAGATACATAGACCAGACTGGTGTCAAAATCTCAGAAATGTGCCTGGGATGAAAGGTATGCACTATTTTGCCTGATTAAGATTTATTCTAAAGTAAATGTGTGTGTGTGTGTGTGTGTGTGTGTGTGTGTGTGTGTGTGTGTGTGTGTGTTTCAAGTTGGCTGGCTTTTCTTCCTTCCTTCCTTTTTTTTTAAATCTGTAAATGACTTCTGGGAATGGACTTGGTGCGTATGGTGTACCTTTGCCCCTTGCTGATGATGCGCACTGAGGTTGTTATTTCTCTCCTTCTTTCTGTTTCTAATCGAGTGGCCATGAACACCTGCGGCACACATGACTAATGCACTTGTCTGGCCAAGTGTCTCCATAGACCAGTAACAAGTCAGTGAGCCTCACAGACAGCACTGCCTTCTGCAGACGCTCTCTCCCTGGCCTTCACCCAGCCGCACAGAACGAGCAATGCTGTCACAGGAGAGGGGAAATTTCCTTCTGTGTGGTTTTCTCGTTCTGTCCTTTTCTGTGAGTCGAACGTCCTCATCGAGAGGCCAAGGGCTCTTATGGGCGTGGGCCTGGGAGGGGGCGGGCTTCTCTCAGCAAGCAGTTGTGGGTGCCTTAGCTAACTTTCCCAGGGTGGTGCGGCCTCCAGATGCACTTGGTAGCGTGCCACGCATGTGGTCACAGGGCAGGGTGTATGACCTGCAGCCTCAGGGGCTTGGGAGCATTACCTCCCAAGTGGAAAGTTTCAGACCTTGGCTTTACACCTATGGGGAGGTACACCTCTACTACCCCTCCCCCCTGCCCCCCCCCCCCGCCGCCTTAACTCTCTTCTGGACTCTGATTCTGTAGCTTGGACCTCAACCATTACCACTCACATCCCCGTCTTCTGTGGCTACGGCCACTGTAGCCAGATCAAACTGCACCCCCTGCCCCCAAACAAATAACACAACAAAAATGCACCAAGATATCCTGCTAAAGTGCTATTAGTTTTTGTTGTTGTTGTTGTTTGTTTTGGTTTTGTTTTGTTTTTGGTTTTGTTTTGTTTTTTAGTTTTGTTTGTTTTTAAGACAAGGTTTCTCTACGTAGCTCTGGCTGTCCTGGAAGTCACAGGACCAGGCTGGTCACAGACTCAGAGATCTGCTGCCTCTGGCTCCCTCGGACTGGGATTAAAGGTGTGCATCACCACTGCTTAACCAAGCTAGCAGCTTTCAAGATAAGCACCTTTCTTTCATGCAATATTTAGAACATAACTATACAACTAAATATCTCTTTTTTCTTTTCTTTTCTTTCTTTGTTTTGGTTTTTTGAGACAGGGTTTCTCTGTGTAGCCCTGGCTGTCCTGGACTCACATTGTGGACCAGGCTGGCCTTGAACTCACAGCGAGTTCCTCTTTCTGCTTCCCAAGTGCCTCTTTTCTTTTTTTTTTTTTCTTTTAATTGCAGCCAGGAAGATGGTGTAGGGGATAGAGAAGGCTGGCCCTACCTTCTGAGATAGAAAAGATGGTAGCCTTCCCTAGGAACAGGACCTGGGGCACAGGACTGAGAGGGGTTCCTCTCCTTCTGTACCCCCAGGATGCATTCATTGTAAAGCCCAAAAGGTCCTACAAAAAAGGCAGTTATCCCCCATGTCCGTACTAGCCAGCCGAAAGTTAGAACCATGCTCTGCAGAACCTTCTCCCTGCCGGTCCTGCCTCTCTCCTTGAGCTGTTGTCCGCTGTCATCTGCTGTCATCTGTCCTGCTAACCTTCTGGCCCCGTCAGCATCCTGTTCTGAGCTGTGGCAGCTGTAGAGACCCCTGGACGACCTCCTGACCCTTCTCCTCTGTCTGTGCTGTCCCTCGCAGTTTCCTGAGATGACTCTGCTGTCGAAGAAGCCCTGGGAGTTCAAGGCCAAGGGGCTGGTGCTGGGAGCACTCTTTACAAGTGTCCTGTTGCTGTTCTACTCCTATGTGGTCCCTCCACTCCATCCCAACATGCCCGTCACGTGAGTGGCATCCAACAGTGGGAGGTGGGTAGGGCATCTTCCTGGTCCACAATGGAAGCTTCCGTTTAGACAGCTACCCTGTACCACCTTGCACCGTGCCGTGCGGGCGAGACATTCCGGCAGAACTCTTGGTGCAACCAAGGCCTTGGTATTGCCTCAGTGGTGAGAAGGGCAGAGTCTGGCCCACAGAGCAGGAAAGCCACCTAACACTGTGTCCGGTGCTTAAATTATAACCTGAGGCTCCAGCACAGGCCACAGCAGGGGCTGGGATAGAGCCGGAGTATAATTTGTCCCAGGACACTCATCTGCCACAGAGGCTGGATTCAAACTTCTCAAGCTTGGCCCTATGTGACTGTGCCCACTTCCTAAGCAACCAGGCTATTCCATCTCCTCAGGAGGCTGCTCAGCGTATACCTAGTGCACCCTCTGCCTCAGTTAGCTGCATTAAGGGACTCCGGAAAAAAAAATATTGCCAATAACTGATTTAAAACAAAACAAAACAAAGGGCTGGGGAGATACCTCAGCAGGTTTTGTTGTTGTTATTGTTGGGGTTTTTTGTTTTTGTTTTTGTTTTTGTTTTTGTTTTTTGAGACAGGGTTTCTGTGTAGCCTTGGTTGTTTAGGGGTCACTTTGTAGACCAGGCTAGCCTTCGAACTCACAGCAATCCACCTGCCTCTGCCTCCCAAATGCTGGGATTAAAGGCATGTGCCACCAGGCCAGGTGATACCTCAGCAGTTAAAGCGTGCTGGCTGTTCTTCCAACGGACCCTGGTTCAATTCCCAGCAGCCACCTGGCACCTCACGACTGTCTAGAATGCCAGTTGCAGGGGAATCTGGCACTGTCACACAGAAAGTGCAGGCAGAATACCAGTGTACATAAAATAAAAATAAATTATTTCAAAACGAAACAAAAGCCTAGAAATTTCGGCCCAGTTGCAGTTTAGCTGGTAAAGTGCTTGGTCCAGCTCCTAGCTCCAAGCTCCCTGATGGTGCTGTCACCCACCATGCCTGACCTCTCTCCATCCCTGTCTCCCACAGGACCTCAGAGGCTGCCGCGCCCTGCTCCCCTGCCCCCAGTGAGCCAGTGGCGGCCACTCCAGCCAATGGCTCTACTGGAAGGTGTCAACCTCGGCTAGATATCGTGTTTGTGAAGACGCACAAGACCGCCAGCAGCACGCTGCTCAACATCCTCTTCCGCTTCGGCCAGAAGCACGGGCTCAAGTTCGCCTTCCCCAATGGCCGCAACGACTTCCGTTACCCGTCCTTTTTCGCGCGCAGCCAAGTGCAGGACTATCGGCCCGGGGCGTGTTTCAACATCATCTGCAACCACATGCGCTTTCACTACGACGAGGTGCGCGGGCTGATGCGGCCTGGCGCCGCCTTCATCACCGTCCTCCGGGACCCCGCGCGTCTCTTCGAGTCCTCCTTCCACTACTTTGGGTCGGTGGTGCCGCTGACCTGGAAGCTGTCCAGCCGCGACAAGCTGGCTGAGTTCCTGCAGGACCCGGATCGCTACTACGACCCGACAGGCTACAATGCGCATTATCTCCGCAACTTGCTCTTCTTTGACCTGGGTTATGACAGCAGCATGGACCCGAGCAGCCCGCGCGTGCAGGAGCACATCCTGGAGGTGGAGCACCGCTTCCACCTGGTGCTGCTACAGGAGTACTTCGACGAATCCCTGGTGCTGCTCCGGGAGCTGCTGTGCTGGGACCTGGAGGACGTGTTGTACTTCAAGCTCAACGCGCGGCGTGACCCGTTGGTGCCTCGGCTCTCGGGCGAGCTGTACCGCCGTGCTACTGCCTGGAACCTGCTGGATGCACGCCTCTACCGCCACTTCAACGCCAGCTTCTGGCAAAAGGTGGAGGCCTTCGGGCGAGAGCGCATGGCGCGCGAGGTGGCCAAGCTGCGCCAAGCTAACGAGCACATGCGTCACATATGCATAGATGGTGGCCAAGCAGTGGATGCCGAGGCCATCCAGGACTCGGCCATGCAGCCCTGGCAGCCCCTGGGCATCAAATCCATCCTGGGTTACAACCTCAAGAAAAGCATTGAGCCGCAACACGAGCAACTCTGCCGGCGCATGCTCACTCCTGAGATCCAGTACCTGTCTGACCTCGGCGCCAATCTCTGGATCACCAAGCTCTGGAAGTTCCTTAGGGACTTTCTAAGGTGGTGACGACGTATCTTGGCCCTTCCTGCTGCAGAAGGGTCAGGCCAGGGAGCTTCTGTCACCTACCCTTTCTCCAACCACACCTGGTGCCACCCTGGGGTCCCCCTAGGGTCATAGCTGACCGGGACTGGTCTCTCTGTACAAGAGAGGGCCTAACCGAGAAGTATTTAACTAATTATGCCATTTTTTAAAAAATTAAATCTCCTTTATTTCCAGCCTCCTCTTACATGAGGAGACTCAGAAGTAAAGGAATTTGACGTGTTTTTGTTAATCGGCCTCACTGTGGTGACTGGAGGGGTTCTGGGATGGGACCTTTGGGAGGGTTTCTGTGGGATGGAGCGCAGCAGAGGGCCAGTGACCTAGGGTGCTTGTTACTTGCTGGAGTCCTGTGTGGTTCAGGGATTGCCACAAGCTGCTGAGACGTGGAAAGTCATGCGTGTGGCTGAGCACTGGTTTCATCCCCGCTCCCAGCAGGTGAGTGCTGTGTGGGCATCGTTTTAACACAAACATTATGGTTATCTCATGGGACTAGCCAGGAAGGAGGCAAGGTTTCTGCTAAGGTTGGTTAGCAAGTACGTACTGACCTGTGTGCGGCAGAAGGGATGGCCAGATTAGAGCAGAGATTAAAAACCAAGGTGTGCATGAAGTGTGTGTGTGTGTTTGCAGGTTTGCTCACGTGTGACAGGGAGGCTGGGAGCATTTCACTGCGGCACAGGGCAGTGGCCCCTGAATCACACCAATTCCCACAGTAACTCTTTGAGGCAGACACGATTACTGTCCCTTTCCAGATGTGGGAACTGACCTTCTAAGGGGGAAGGGGGGGGAGGGTCACATCAGACTCAGGGCTGCATGCTAAGCCCTCCTCCTGTACTTTCCATTTTCCGTAACCATTCCCACTACACCCAATGGCTCCTTTCTGGCCTACAACTAGCAGCCTCTGTCCCTCACTGCCATCCCAGACTGCTTCACACCTCTGCTCTTTAATCTCAAAAATGCCTCAGTGTCCACCCAATACCCCACATTTGTCTGAATCCTCTTGTGGATTGTGCCCAGAGATAAAGATGGCTGCCAAGTCATTTGAGCATGGCAAGATGTCACCAGGGTTAGCTGTAACTCCCTGCACAAAGTGGCCACCCCGACCCCAGTCATGGCCCTTTCAGGGACACAGGAACCTAACTAAGGCTTCTAGTGAGGGGCTGAGTAGCATGAGTCACCGCCAAGTGGCAATTGTGGCCCCTCTTGTGCCAACTTCAATCTAAGTGTTGGTATACCCAGCCTGTATGTCTGACTACTCCCTGGTTTTATAAAACCAAGGTTTGGAAGGTGGACTTAGTTTCCCTGGGTCGCAGAGTCAATCAGAACTGAGCTGTCAATCTGAGAGCGGTCAGATCCTAACCCCTGTTGGGTCTGGGTTGATTCTCTCTCTTGAGATTAAGTTTCCGGCCCAAGCAGTGTGGGGAGATGTTAAGGAGGCCAGCTGTTCCAGTGTTTTGTTTTGTTTTTTTCTTTTCTTCGAGACAGGGTTTCTCTATGTAGCCTTGGCTGTCCTAGACTCGCTTTATAGACCAGGCTGGCCTCAAACTCACAGCGATCCGCCAGCCTCTGCCTCCCGAGTGATGGGATTAAAGGTTTGTGCCACCATACCCAGCTTTGTTCCAGCAGTTTTTGACCCTGCCTCCCTAGGGCTGGCATTAGATTTCTGTTATCACATGCCTTGAGACTGTTCTTTTTATTTTTATTTGTTTTTAAGATTTATTCATTATTATTTATACAGTATTCTGCCTGTATATGAGCCAGCAGTCCAGAAGAGGGCACCGGATCTCATTGTAGATAGTTGTGAGCCACCATGTGGTTGCTGGGAATTGAACTTAGGACCTTTAGAAGAACAGCCAGTGCTCTTAACCTCTGAGCCATCTCTCCAGACCCCTGACACTGTTCTTGTTTTACCCATGAATGGACTCTTCAGCCCTTCCACAAGAAGGCCTGGTCTTCCCGCCCATCGGAGCTACCACCCACCCTTTCATGACCTTGTTAAGGTCTACTGTTCTCTGAAGTCCCGACTTATGCAGATGATATTTAAATTATAGAGGAAAAGGCCAAGAAAACACTGCTGGGGCTGCAGGCTGGAGATGCTCAGCGCTCAAGAGCACTCACTGCTCTCCCAGAGAATCTGAGGTTGCTTCCCACGACCCACCCTAGGCTGCTACCCACAACCCACTTATAACCCCAAGTGCTACCCACTTATAACCTAGCTTCAGGGGATCCCATGCCCTTTCCTGACCTCTGTAAGCACACACACACACACACACACACACACACACACACACACACACACACACACTTTAAAAAATCAATGAAAGAGATTATTCCTAGGAAAATATATATTTCACCCAAATCTATATGATAATTTTCCTGCTCTTATTAATCAGAGAGGCATGTGGTATAAACATAATATCTTTATTTAGAGTAAGAAACCTCATAATTACATCTCTTTGGGCCTCAAAGAGCCTAGAAATGCCAATTAATTATTAGCTGATGTTACTATATTATTAACTATTATTATGATTGTCATAGCTGGGCTATTGAAGATCCAAGGAGAACAACTTTGGCAGATAGAAGGTTCCAGAAATATAACTTACTCCCTCAGCACTTACTGTTTGCTGGTCCTAAGGGCTCTGCAGTCGTCGACACACTTATTAAGATAGCTAATATTTGAATGAATGGTTGGTGGGACACAGGTGACCCTCACTGCTTCTCCAAGGCGTAGGGTCACAGAGCAAGGCTGGCAGAGAGGAAGCAGGTTGGAAACCTAGATCCATGAGATGCTAAAACAGAGATGTCCACAGCCTGGGAACCGATGTCTCAGCACAGCCAGAGAGGTCCAAGCCCCCTGAGCACTTGAATCACGGCTCCGTGGGCTCCGGTGTGCTTTTACTGCTGCTGGACAGCAGAGGCACCTGGTGTTGAGTTTGGACTCAGCTGTAACATCCCTGGCTGTGCGGACTAGCGCACATTTGCAGCAAATGAGCATCTGTTGACCTGATGTGTGACCTCAAAACAGAGTCACAGTAGCCCGCTTGAGAACGCCCATGAAACCTCCCCTCTGTTATTAACACAGTTGCAGCCTGCCCAAGTACATGTTGAGGTCCCTTCCGACCAGGATCTTAAAGATTCCATAAACTTAGGATGAGGTAATTCCACAGGCCCTAATCTAGGCTCTCTGTTGTTCCTATAAAAAAGATTAAAAAGGAAGACAGACAGGACAGCGTATGCCTGTTATCCCTGCACTCAAGAGTCTGAGGAGGGGCTAAGAGAGGTGAGTCAGCAGTTGCGAGTCCTGGCTTGCTGTTCTTCCAGAGGACCCAGATTTAGTTCCCAGAACACATGTGGTGGCTCATAACCATCTCTAACTCCACCATCCTCTTCTGGGCTACATGGGGGCATACATCCATGCAGACAAAAATAGCCATACACATAAGATAAAAATAAATAATATTCGAAATAGTAAAATATAAACAAACCAGGATAGGAATGTAGCTTGGTTGGCACAGTACCCACATAGCAGGCAGGAAGCCCTGGGCTCAATTGGCTGGTACCACATTAGCAGGTCATGGCGGTGCATACAGTCCTACAATCCTAGTAAGTGGAATATGGAGGAAAGTTGTGAGTTTGAGTCCAGCCTGGGGATACACAGGGAGTTTGAGGCCAAGCTGTGCTACATGAGACGCCCTCTCAAAAACAGAAAACTAAAAGAGAGGCGATGTCATGTGACTAACGGCAGAGACCAGAGAGATGTTGAACAAGGGATATGGAGGGGCGAGGAGAAGCAGCAGCAGGTGGGAAGAGACAAGGAAAGTTCTACCTAGAGTCTCAGAAGGGCCAAGCGTGGTGGCGCAGGCCTTTAGCCCCAGCACTCAGGAGGCAGAGGCAGGTGGATCTCTGTAAGTTTGAGGCCCGCCTGGTCTAGAGTGAGTCTAGGACAACTAAGGCTACACAGAGAAACCCTGTCTTGAAAAACCAAAAAGCAAGGACATGGCTGCTCAGAACCTGATTTCAGG
Source organism: Acomys minous (assembly GCF_964271855.1). Classification (NCBI taxonomy): domain Eukaryota; kingdom Metazoa; phylum Chordata; class Mammalia; order Rodentia; family Muridae; genus Acomys; species Acomys minous. The sequence goes on along the minus strand of NC_140491.1, from coordinate 49,254,923 downwards.
CTTTCATCACTCAGGGTTTGTGACATCGGGTGAGGAAGGCCCTCTCTCTCTCCAAGGGCTGACACTGCCTGCATGAGACCCCACCCACTTCTCTTACATCAGCTGAAGGCCACGCTTGGGAGGAAGCCAGCACAGCCTGTTCTTTCTTCTGTTTTCTGTTGCTATGACAACGGGGTTGGGACATTTGCGTGTTGGTACGGTTGCACCTGTGAGGGCCTCGCGCTCTCCTAACTTGGCAGAAGGCAGAGAGGCATAGGGCAGGTGATGCTTCCTTACCTCGGCTGCTCTTGTCAGAGCTGACCCTGTCTCAGGAAAACTGCGGCTATCCCAGCGCGGGCAGGTTCCCACAACCTCGTCGCCCACACGGATCTCTCCATCTCCCCGAACTCTTGCATTGGGAACCGAATTCCAGCACGAACCGTAGACGGCGCAAACCACAGCGAGACAGAGCTCAGCCTCGGGACGGCCAGGTTTTCAGAACTATCTGCTTCCTTCATCCCTTCCAACACTCAACCTGCAGCCTCCAGGTTCACAGGGCTCCCCATCCGAGCTCTGCTTGGATATAATGTTGAAGTGTCAGTCTGAAACGTCTTGCCTGTGGCCTCTTCTAGGATCCTATGGGCACAGGTGATTCCCATGCCTAGACAAATGCCTGGCACACTGAGGGTTGTATTGTATTGGTTTGTTGTTTGTTTGAGACAGGGTGTTGTTATGTAGCCCGGGCTGGCCTTAAACACATGGCACTGCTCCTGCCATAGGCTCCCAGGTGCTGGATTGCAGGTATGTTTCTACCATATCCAATTAGGCTATTTTTTAAAGTTTTATTTATGTGTTTCTGGGTTTTTTGTTTATTATTTATTATTTTAAATTATTTTTAACTATTATTTTAATTTATGTGTACGTGCGCTTGTATGTGAATATGTACACATGTGATGTCAGATCTTCTGGAGCTGTCCCATGTGGTTGCTGGGAAACATATTATGGTCTTAACCTCTAAGCTATTTTTCCAGGCCTCCTCAGTTTTGTTCTGTTTGAGTTTATTTGTTTTTGCTTGGTTTTTTAAAAATGTACAGTGTTTTGCCTACATGTGTGCGTACCAGTGCATGCAGTGCCTGGAGAGGCCAGAAGAGGGCGCCAGAGCCCAAGGAACCAGAGTGGGAGTGTGTGGCTCGCTGTCATGTGGAAATTGAACCCCTGTCCTGAGGAAGGCTACAACTGTTGAGCCCTCTCTCCAGCCACGGCCCCCTAGTTTTAAATAATTGATGAAAGACAGGAAAGAAAGGAAATGTGAAAGAAGCAAGGAAGAAGAGAAGTGTAGGAGAAGGCTAAAGCATTTACTCTTTTTTTTTTTTTTTTCAGGTATGGCAAGGAAACAGCAGGGTTTGGAGCAGGTGGGACAGATTTAAAGATGGGCCACCATTAAGTTGTTACGTTAGTGAAGTTGGCAGCTGTGCCCAGGTTAGATAATGGGGTGGTCCAAGAAGGGTGCTGGGGTTTCCTGTTGAGCTTAAAAATACAGAGTTCCATGCATAGTGGACTAGAAATAACAGACTTGCTCCAAGAGTGTCCAAGCTGGTGCCTTCTCCAGCTCCCAGAGCCCCCTGCAGTGGGCCAGGCTGCCTGACTTGCCTTGGAAGCCAGAGTACTGTTGCCTACCATCCCAGCCCACAAGGGAGAGATCTGGGATCCTGCTCACCTTGAGGCGTCGTTTATCCTTCTCAGAGGCTCCCGCAGCAGGTTCCTTATTATCCCATTTCTAGAGGGAGAAAAGAAATCACATAGCTCGTCAGTGACAACCCTGGCGCTCCCAGCTGCTGTGGCTCACCGCCACTCAGACAGTGCCTTCTCCAGAGGGGGCCTGGCCAACCCCTGACAGCATCCGGGGCACTCATGGAGGCCCTCTGACTCCGGTTTGTCCCTGTTTTGTTCTCAGCTCTGCCTCTCTACCTGATCCTGGCGACCTTCTCCTACCGTGTAGGTCTTAGGTGGGCTGGGATGCAGGTCAGAAACAAATGAGACACGTGTATTAGCTAGCTGTTGCTCTGTAACAAGTAAGTCAGCAAGACTGTTCAGTGGGTAAAGGCGCTTGATGAATTGAGTTAGACTCCCCGATGTGTGTAAAGCTTGGGGAGGGACTCCTCCAAGCTGTTCCCTGGTCTCTACATGCATGCCATGGCATGCGCATGCCCAAACACACAACACACTGTCCTCTGAGCCAAGAAAGTGCCATTTTTGGGGCATTCAGCTGCGTGCCCTATTTAAATGCTACTCCAGCTGGGCTTGTTGGTGCTGTGTACCCAGCTGCTTCCTTCCAACAGATAATTCTGCATGTAACACACATATAGGTGTGTGTGTGTGTGTGTGTGTGTGTGTGTGTGTGTGTGTGTGTGTGTGTTGGCTATTAGAGGCTTTATCCATGTAGCTCTTTTAAAAAAAATCTATTAATTATAGTATTTTGCCTGCATGTTTGTCTGTACTCCAGAAGAGGGCACCAGATCTCATCATAGATGCTTGTGAGCTACCATGTGGTGGTTGCTTGGAACTGAACTCAGGACCTTTGGAAGAGCAGGTAGGGCTCCTAACCTATCAGCCATCTCTCCAGCCCTGGTGGGAAAGCTGTATAAGGCTTTCCAGGTGCAGGTGTGATCTTTTCTGGGGGAGCACACACACCATTATTAGCACTCCCTTGCCTCTGCTCTATAAGAAAGTCCTATTCAGCTATTGGCTCGCAGAGTGACCTTTGGAAGAGTTGTGTCTAAGTCTGTGGTTGAGACTGTAGAAGAAGGGGTTACATTGCTTACTCACCCTGGGAAGGAATTTTAGCAACACACACACACACACACACACACACACACACACACACACACACACACCAGCAGCAATAATTAATGATAATAAACAAATTAAAAATATCCATATATATCTATTCGCAATGGATTGGCTTTAGAACACTCTCCAGCAAACATCAATATCTGTGGGTGCTTGTGGGGCTTTGCTGGGCAGAGGTCTTGAGCCTGCTCCTCTCTGGATAAAGGAAACACCCCCTCCTGTCTCCAGAAACCGACCATAAAAATCCCATTTGTCAGAAAGGTGTGACGAACCTGACTCTGTTCGATAAGACAGTGCAAAGCTGCCTCTGAATCAACAAGAGGCCAGGCCCCAGAGACAGGCTCTAGGGGGTATTCGCTATAAACAAAAAGCCTATGCTGGGTCGGCCCGCCCCCTTTTTACAACCCAGAGCTTTAAACCCCCACCCCCAGCGTGTCCCAGCCGCTATGTAGAGAGGAAGCTAGCTGTCCCCCCTCCCTCCTTCCTTTCCACCTCTCCTCTTCCACTTTCTCCTTTCTCCACAATAACTCAATCAGCTGCGTACATCCCATTTTTCCACTGAAGGAAAATGTGCCTTAGAAATCTTAAATCACTGGACCAAGATGATGAGACTTGCAGGTGGCAGAGCCAGGTCTGCCCAGCTATAGAGGAGCCGGTTACTTAACTTGTTCCCGGATAAAGAGTTGAGGCACTAGGATAGGGAAAAGGATGGCTTTGGGGATACATGCTGGCATCCCAAGATTCCAATGCGGAATGTACTGGAAGTTTTGGGTTCTTTTAAAACTCACTTATGTGGGCTGGAGAGATGGCTCAGAGGTTAAGAGCACTGACTGCTTTTCCAAAGTCCTGAGTTCAATTTGCAGCAACCACATGGTGGCTCACAAGCATCTATAATGAGATCTGGTGCCCTCTACTGGCCTGCGGGTGTACATGAAGGTGAAACACTGTACGTGATAAATAAATCTTTTTAAAAGACCAAAAAACTCAGTTCTGTTTTGCAAACATATTTTTGTTTTAATCCCACGTGTGGGATATGGGGCTGCTTGTGGTTTGTCCACAGCTGATAACTATAATCACCTCGTTGTGCGACGTGGTCTTTGCCAGCTGATAGCAGCCTCCTGCAGCTAGGAGAGGGGTGCGGTCTTTGTCAGCTGAGACAGTGACACTGCTGTGGTCTTCGTTGCTGCATTGTATTTTCCAGGCAGTGTCTCTCTCTGGCTGGGCAGTGAACCCCAAGAATCTCCTGTCTCTGCAGTCCTAGCAGCGGAGGTGCAGATTGGGTGTTGAGGGCTCAAACTCAGGTCCCCGTGCTCATTAGACACTTTACTGGACAAACTATCCTCCTAGCCCCAGAATCCTTTTCTCTTGTAAAACAGAATCTCTGTCCCTGTTGAATAGTAACCCCCTTCTCCCAGGCACAACCTCCACTTTCCTGCCTTCAAGAACTGAGAGTGTGGGGCTGGAGAGATGGCTCAGAGGTTAAGGGCACTGACTGCTGCTCCAAAGGTCTTGAGTTCAATTCCCAGCAACCACATGGTGGCTCACAACCATCTATAATATGATCTGATGCCCTCTTCTGGCCTGCAGGTGTACATGCAGGCAGAGTATTATATACATAATAATAAATAAATACATCTTAAAAAAAAAAAAAGAACTGAGAGTGTGACGATTCTAAGAAGTTCCTATGAGGGGAGTCATATGAAACATGTTTAGTCCACACAATCTTCAAACAGTGTGCTTGGTCTGTGGGCGCTCATTTTACCCAGTGCTGTGTCCTCACGGTTCAGCCACAGTGACGCATGTGACTGTAGGAGAGCAAGTGAAATCCTGCGTGGATGTATGTTGTTAACATGAGCTGGCCGTGTCAAAGGTCAAAGCCTCAGGTTTATAGGAGAATGACAAAACCTTCCCTAAGCCAGGCTTGCTCAGGGAGATGGTAAACCTCCCTTCTCAATTCAGGCATATCTAGTTTTCAATTGCTGTCACAAAACGCCATGACCAAGGCAACTTTTTTTTTTTTTTGGTTTTTTGAGACAGGGTTTCTCTGTGTAGCCTTGGCTGTCCTGGACTCACTCTGTAGACCAGGCTAAGCCTTGAACTTACAGCAATCCACCCGCCTCTGCCTCCTGAGTTCTGGGATTGCAGGCATGCGCTACCACGCCCGGCTCAAGGCAACTTATAAAAGAAAGCACTTAATGTGGGGTTTGTGATTTCAGAGAGCAAGAGGTCATAGCCGTCATGGTCAGGAGCACGGCAGCAGGCAGGAGATGAGCAGGAGCTGAGAGCTCACATCTTGATCTATAATCCCCAGGCAGAGAGGGCGAGATCTAACCGAGGAGTGGGATTGGCTTTTAAAATCCCAAAGCCCACCCCTAGTAACACACCTCCTCCAACAAGACCACACCTCCCAATCCTTCCCAAACAATTCCACCAACTGGGAAACAAGCACTTAAATATATATGAGCCTATGGGGCCATTTTCATTCAAACCACCACAGTCCACTCTTTGACCTCCATAGGCTTGTGGCCAGATCATAATGCAAAGTGAAATTAGTCCAACTTCAAAAGTCCCCACAGTCTTTCACTGTCTCAACACTGTTTGAAAGTCCAGAAAAGTCTCTTCTGAGACTCAAGGCAATCTACTAATCGTTAACCCCCTTTAAAATGAAAAAAACAAATTACACATTCCAACATGCAATGGCACAGAATATAAATTACTAATCCAAAAGGGAAGAAAGGGGGGTGTGGTGAGGAAATATTGGAAGACCAAAACCCCAGCAAGACAAACTCCAAACCTGGTGGCTTCATGTCTGATATCAGGGACTTAGATGGCTCTGCCCTCCGTTCAGCTGGTTGCCTGCCACACGCTTCTCTCTCAGGCTGGTCCCACACCCTGTCTGCGGCTCTCCTCAGCAGACACCTCATGGGTCTCACATCTGGGATGTCCAAAGAAATCGAGGCATCACCATCACAGTTTCTCTTGAGCCCTCCATGCAGAGACCCCTCTGCCCCACATCTGGCCTCAGCGACCTTCTCAGCTGTAGAGAAAGATTCTACAACCCTCTGATTCTGTATCCTTCGTGACTCTGAAGCCAGAACCATGTAGCTGGTGCTGTCAAGTTTGACTACCTGCTTGGGATGGAGCCCAGACCCATCCTTGGATCATATTTGCATAAGCTTTGTTTTCTTGCTACTTTTTAGGAGCAGACAATTCCATAGACATTTTATTTTTACAAGTTGGAAGCTTAGCTGTGGGGTCTTGCCCTGAGGCTTCTCTATGACCTCCTTACCTGTTTTAGCACAAGCCTTGGCTTCAACATTTTCCCTGGTGCCCCTTTTCTCCTTAAACTGTACACTTTGAATTTCTTTTTGCCCTACTTGCTCTTTTTTTTAATAATGTAGATTTGCATAAGAATGATCATTAATAACTACCCGACAGAGTCAATGGTAGGCTGTCTTAAAATCTCCTCTGCCAAGGAAATGAATCCATTATCTTTCATTTTGGCCTTCTGGCAGATTCTTAGGACAAAGACAAAAAGTGACCTTTGCCAAAAAATGATCACTAGCCCACTTGCTAGTATTGTTCTCTCTAAAACTTCTAGAGCTGGGCCTCCATAGTCCACATTTGTCTCTACACTACTGCCTCCTGAGCTCCTACAAGGATGACCCATTAAGCCCCACATATAACATTCAGTCACTTTCCTAGCCCAAAATCTCCTACATTCCTCCCAAACCCAGCAGGCTAGACCTGTCACAGCGTTAGTCCGTTCCCGGATATCTAATTCTGTTTTAGTTACTTTTCCATTGCTGTGACCAAGGAAACTTTTAAAAAAGATTTATTTATTATTTATACAATATTCTGCCCACATGACAGAAGAGGATACCAGATCACATTATAGATGGTTGTGAGCCACCATGTGAGTGCTGGGAATTGAACTCAGGACCTCTGGAAGAGCAGTCAGTGCTCTTAACCTCTGAGCCATTTCTCTAGCCCCAAGGAACATAAAAGAAAGTGTTTTAATTTGGGGGGGGACTCCCATTTCCAGAGGGCTAGAGTCTATACCGTTATGGCAGAGACCATAGCAGCTGCCAGGCAAGCATGATGCTGGAGCAGTAGCTAAGAGCTTAGTATGAGCATGAAGCAGAGAAAGAGAGAGAGAGAGAGAGAGAGAGAGAGAGAGAGAGAGAGAGAGAGAGAGAGAGAGAGAGAATATCTGTCCCAAACAGTCCAAATACCAGGTTCCAAGCATTGAAATATGAGTCTATGGGGGACATTCTCCTTCCAACCACCACAAGGTACCAAAGCTGACAATGCGTGCAGAACATGTCCACCCTAGCTTGCTTCCCCTGAAGTTTGCAGCATGGAACCTGCTCTTATTGAGCCCAGCTAGCCCCGCCTTCTTGTTCAGCCCTATATGACTGTACAGCTGTAACTGACAACCCCGCCTCTCCGAATATAACAATCACGCTGAGTTTCTGGGAAGCCGTGGTTTATCCATCAGGGGGCCCAGTCCACACCCTCCCAGCCTTTCTGTATGTGTGTCTGTCTGTGGTCTCTTCATTTCCTTGCAGCTCCAGTTAGGTCAACCCTCAGGCCATGCAGAGTGAGGCGTGCAACAGAGCATCATGCTTTACTGGGTGTGGTAAACACATCAGTAATCGCAGCACTTAGAAAAACAGAGGCAGGAGGATTGCTGGAAGTTCAACTTCATCTATATAGCCAAGTGTCACCCCAGTCAGGACCACTATATAAAAATATATATAAATAAAGAAATAGCTGGGTGTGATGGCGCACACCTGTAATCCCAGCACTATGGGAAGTGGAGGCAGGTGGATTTCTGAGCGTTTGAGGCCAACCTGGTCTACAAAGCAAGTCCAGGACAGCCAAGGCTACACAGAGAGACCCTGTATTGAAAAGCCAGTGTGTGTGTGTGTGTGTGTGTGTGTGTGTGTATGAAGAAATAACCATAATAGCAATCTTTTTCATGATAAATAATATTATACCCTGTGGATCTGTCATAGTTGGTGTAACCATTCACCTGAGAACAAATATCTGCATGGCTTCTACATTTAACTCATGAGTAAGGCATTGGATATACAGATATTGCTTCCAGACTCACCTTGAACACTTTTAGGGAGGAAAACAAGAGAGAAGTGAAACGGAGTCTTGGGATGTTGCCCAGGCTGGCCTTGAACTCTCGGTCTTCCTCTCTCAGCTTCCTGAGTGCTGGGATTACAGTTGGGTGCCATCAAACCTGGCTACCTTGTCAACTCCTTCAGTGTGTTTTCATGTACATGCAGTTAGACATATACAGGCATATGTAATATGTACAAATACACTACATGTATGTAAATATACTTCATATTATGCAACACATATATGTTAAAAGTCTAATAAAAGATGAATGCCAATATTGCATCATGTAGTACACTGCAGTGTGATTCTGCAACCATGCTGCTCATTACACATTGTGTGGCTTGGAGAGCGAGCGTCTGCTCCAGCAGGCCCTAGTCCACCCACCCTTTAGGATGGTGGCACAGGCTTGCAGCACAGGCAGCCTATGGCTTTTTGAACCAGTCACCCAGGGAATGTTTTTCTCAGGTAGATCTTAAGAGGTAATGTTGCTGGATAGTCTAAATTTTGAGCTACAGAGATTACACCCCAAGACTCCAAAAGAGAAGAGACTGGCCCCAAATTGCAAGTCCATGGCAATGATTTGGAAATGATCTTTGTTTTGTGTGGTGTCGTGCACCATGGAGCACATGTGACACCGCTTGACAGAACTGGTTCTCTCCTTTCCCCAAGTGCCAGGATGACAGGTGTGCAACGTGCGCAGTGGGAAATGGTCTTTTGCTTTATCTTCCTTAAGTATTCACAATCCAGACCAGTGTCCTCAGGACTGGGGAGAGGGCTCAGGAGGTAAAGTGCTTGCTGTGCAAACATCAGGGCCTGTGTTCAAATCCCGAGCACCCATATAAAGGCCACATGTAGAGTATACATCTGTAGACCAGACAGAGACAGCGGGGTCCTAGAGGCTTGCTGGCCAGCCAGTCTAGCCGAATTGGAGAGCTCCCTCCAGGGGCACCCAATTCACTTGGACCCACACACACTTGAACGAACTCCCTTTCTCTCTCTCTCTCTCTCTCTCTCTCTCTCTCTCTCTCTCTCTCTCTCTCTCTCTGTGTGTGTGTGTGTGTGTGTGTGTGTGTGTGTGTGTGTGTGTCTCATGCATGCCCAGTTTGGAAACTTCTTCATAAACAGACCAGAGGTGTGGTGGCTCAGTGATTCTAAATCCAGTCAAACTGATAATGAACCTGGGGGACTGCTGATGACAAAATAGACTCACCCTGGGAAATTTGTCCTTAGGTGACTCCCTTAAGTGGGCAGCTCAAAGTATACTTAAGTGACAGTATGTGCCACTGCGGTATCATCTGTGGTACTGTCCTTAGATACGTAATAAATTGTGATTTTTTTTTTAAAACAAAATCTCCCTATGTAGCACATATGTAGCACAGGCTAGCCTATGGTTTACAATAATTTTGCTTTGAATTATTATTATATATTATGTATTTGACATTGTATTGTGTGGTTTTATGGGAACTTAACACAAGTCGAAGTCATTGGAGAAGGAACCTCAATTGAGAAAATGCCTCTAATAAGATCAAGCCTGTAGAGCCAGACGTGGTGATGCACACCTTTAATCCCAGCACTCGGGAGGCAGAGGCAGGTGGATCACTGTGAGTTCGAGGCCAGCCTAGTCTACAAAGTGAGTTCAGGACAGCCAAGGCTACACAGAGAAACCCTGTCTCGAGAAATAAAACAAAACAAAAAACAAAACAAAAATTCAAGACGGTAAGGCATTTTCTTAATTAGTGATTGACTGGGGAAGAGAGCCCTGCCCATATGGGTGGTGCCATGCCTGGGCTGGTGGCTCACATCTGTAACCCCAGCATTTGGGAGACAGAGGCAGGTGGATCTCTGTGAGTTTGAGGCCAGCCTGGTCTACAGAGTGGGTCTAGGCCAACCAAGGCTACACAGAGAAACCCTTTCTCAGAAAGAAAGAAAGAAAGAAAGAAAGAAAGAAAGAAAGAGGGAAAGAGAAGGAAGGAAGGAAGAAGAAAGCAGGCTGAGCAAGCCAGGGGAAGCAAGCCAATGAGCAGCTGCCCCCCATGGCCTGTGCATCAGCTCCTGCCCCCAGGATCCTGCCCTGTTTCAGTTCCTGCCCTGCCTCCTTCAATGAGGAACAGTGCAGTGGAAATGTACGCCGAATAAACCCTTTCCTCCCCATCTTACTTTTTGCTCATGGTGTTACATCACAGCAACAGAAACCCTAAGACCTACTCAAAAGAATGATCTAGAATGAGCCAGTAATGAAATATATCCTTCCTCTGGATCAGACACCCCAGGCCCCCGAGAGTCCCTGACTAAGCTTGCCACCAACAGAGCTCCAGTGTCGGGTACAAGTGAGGTGTGGCCTCCCCTGTTCCCTGCTGGCTCCTCTGAGGTTCTCCCACCATGGATTTTTTTTTTCAGCAACCTCATGACTTGGCTGTGACCGTCTGTCACCTCCAGGTCACTCTCCACACTGTGTTATCTCCCTGGCACAGTTAGAATGGCTAGCCGGGTGTGGTGGCGCACGCCTGTAATCCCAGCACTCAGGAGGCAGAGGCTAGCGGATCGCTGTGAGTTCGAGGCCAGCCCGGTCTACAAAGCGAGTCCAGGACAGCCAAGGCTACAACAGAGAAACCCTGTTTCAAAAAACAAAAACAAAACAAAACAAACAAAAAGAACGACATTGCTCTCTTCCTTTGAGAAGGTGTTTTAGTCAGGATTTTTAATTTCTATGGTGAAACACCATGACCAAAAGCAAGCTGGAGAGGAAAGGATTAATTTGGCTTACACTTCCACATTGTAGGCCATCACTGAAAAAAGTCAGGGCAGGAACTCAATCAGGACAGGATCCTGGAGGTAGGAGCTGATGCAGGGGCCATGGAGGGCTGCTGCTTACTGGCTTGCTTCCCTATGGCTCTTGCTCAGCCTGCTTTCTTACAGCCCAGGAATGGTATCACTCACCAAGGACTGGGCTCTCCCACATCAATCACCAATGAAGAAAATGCCCTACAGGCCTGCCTCCAGCCCTACCTTATTGGGGCATTCTCTCAAGTTGAGGTTCACTCTAGCTTGTGTCAAGTCTTCAGCTCTTGTTCTTCCTGCTCCCACCTCCCCGGGGCTGGGATTTCAGGCAGGTGCCACCATGCTTGGTGTGCTGGATAATTCTATATCAACTTGACACAAGCTCGAGTCATCAGAAAGAAGGGAGCACCGAAGCCGGTCATGCTGGCGCACGCCTTTAAACCCAGCACTCGGGAGGCAGAGGCAGGCGGATCGATGTGAGTTCGAGGCCAGCCTGGTCTATGACGTGAGTCCAGGACAGCCAAGGCTACGCAGAGAAACCCTGTCTGGAAAAACAAAACAAAACAAGAAGGGAGCATCGATTGAGAAAGTGCCCCCATCAGATTGGGCTATCGACAAACCTGAAAGGCCTTTTCTTAATTAGTGATCAATGGGGGAGGGCCCAGCCCATTGTGGGCAGGGCCATCCCTAGGCTGGTGGTCTTCCCGGAGCAGGCAGGCTGAGGAAGCCATGAGGAGCAAGTCAGTAAGCAGCACTCCTTCACACCTTCACGGCGTCTGCATCTGCTCCTGCCTCCAGGTTCCTGCCTGTTTGAGTCCCTGCCCTCACTTCAGTGATGAACAGTGACGTGGTAACATAAACCAAATAAGCCTTTTCCTCTCAGGTCGCTTTGGTCACAGTGTTTTGTTGCAGCCACAGTTCCCTTAACTAGGACACCTGTTTGTGTGGTTCTGGAGCAGGGACACAGGACAAGTCCTCTCCACACTGAGCCACTCCTCAGGTGAAAGGACCCATGGTGGACCAGCCCAGAACGCATTCATTTCACTTGCTTTCCCTGGCTTTTATCTTTTGAGACAGAGTCTCACGACACAGCTCTTGTGGACCCGGAAGTCACCAGGCTGGCCTTAGACTCACAGAGATCCTCCTACCTCTCTGCCTTGGGAGTGCTGGAATCAAAGGCCTGGTTTGAATTCTGTCCTTGACAGGTTTTTCTTCTTTAGGGAGGCTTTGGAATTTTCTCTGGCAAATCAGAAAGCAGCGTTTTCCTATGTCCCTTGTCATTCCCATCACTTCTGGGACCAGGGTGGGACACTGCTGTTCCTCACGTGTGATTTCTATCAGGGCTCACCACTGGTGCAGTCCATGAGGGTTAGGAACTGTACAGTGGCACACCCCCAGCTGTGGTTTCAGGGGGGACACCTTCACCACCCTACAGACCCTCTCTGCTCAGCTTACTCTTTTTACATTCTGAAAATGCAGGTACCTGGGCCTGAAAAGATGGCTCAGTGGTTCAGAGCACATGCTGTTCTCACAGAAAACCCAGATGTGGTGCCCAGCACCCACAGCAGGCAGCTCCCAACTCCAGGGGATCTGACACCCTCTTCTGCCCTTCTGGGGCACCCGCACCACATGGTGCATGTAGACACACTCAGAGACACAATCATATACAGTAAATATACATACATACATACATACATACATACATATTTTAAGAATACAGCTACTAAGCAGTGTATGGTGGCACACTACTGTAATTCTGGCTGAAATGGGAGGATTGTAAGCTCCTGGGCTCCACAGTTAGGGACCCTTTTCAAAAAATATATTGTATCTATCAAAAATTTTAAATTGCATTTGTGGCTCATGTATGGGATTTGCATCATATTAAATTTGACTCCAATTTACCTAGAAGAATTTTACATTGAAAGAAAGATCCTTAAAAGAAAGTCAAGCTGGGCTTGGAAAGATGTTAAGAGCACCTGTTGCTCTTGCAGAGGACCTGGGTCTGGTTCCCAGCACACACACACACACACACACACACACACACACACACACACACACACACACACGCTAACTCTCTGTAACTCTGGTTCCAGAGGATCCAGTGCCCCCTTCTGGCCTCCATAGGTACTGCACACATATAGTACACATATACGTATGCAGGCAAAACATCCATACACATAAAATAAAAATAAATAAATTAAAGCCTAGAGAGATAGCTCGGCACTTAAGATCATGGCTGCTCTTCTAAGAGAACCTGGGTTCAATTCCCAGCAACCACATGGTGGTTCACAACCGTCTATAACTAGTTCTCCAGGATCAGACTTCTGGCTTCTGCAGACACCAGACACAACACACACACACACACACACACACACACACACACACACAAACACCAAAATAAGTAGACCAGATAGCCTTATGCGTATTGGCCAATGGCTTTGCCACTGGGCTATACTTTCGGTCCAAGAGTCTGTTACATACGAAAACATTGCGCAGAGGCTCACACCTGTAATATCTGAGAGGTGGAGGCAAGGAATTTAATGTCACCTTTGGCTACATAGCCAGTGGAGGCCGGCCTGGCCCACATGGGTCCCTGTTTAAAGGAAATGGATTTAAGGTACTGATGGTATCTGCTGGTGTGAATTTGCAGGAAGCAAATGTATACAAATCGATATCTTCATAAAGAACAAATGCAAGTGTATGAGAAAACTGGGGCACTAATGAAGAAAGGATCCCAAGCACCAGTTCTCAGAGAAGCAAACGCACAGGCACTTACAGGAGGAGGCTCCCCGCTCCCTCCCAGCCTTAATGTTTACAGGGTGTTCAAGCAGTGAGATGCCTTACACCCCTGAGAGACCACCCACACTGTAAAAATAATGATAGTGTTACTTAGGAGCTGGTGAAATTGAGACCTTCATATATATGTATATATGTTATGTTATATATACTTTATATATTAATATACATATAATTTTATGTGTACATGTGTTTTGCCTGCACATATGTCTGTACACCACAGACAGGCAGTACCCAGAAGCATGTCTCAGAGTCCTTGCAACGGGAGTTATGGGTGGTTGTGAGACACATGCAGGTGCTGGGAATCGAACCCTGATCCTTTAGAACAGCCAGTGCTCTTAACCACTGAGCCATCTCTTCGGCCCTGAGACTACCATATTTTATTGGCAGGAGTAGGCATTGTTTTCTAGAAATGACTTGACACCACTTATCTGATTCCTCAAACATTTTGCCACTTTGCCTGGTGATAATCCTGGTGGAAAATAGTTCAGGTTTACAGTTATATCGAATGTATATAGGCCTGGAGAGATGGCTCAGCAATACCGATGCTGCCCACCAAGCCTGATGACTGAGTCCTATCTCTGCGGCCCACGTAATAGAAAAGGAGTGATAACTCCAAAGAGGTCTCCTCTGACCTCCACACTCACCTCATGGGACACAGACACACACACACACAGACACACACACAGAGACATACACACACACACACACACATAGACACATACATACACACACACACAGACGCAGAGAGACATACATACACACACACACACACACACACACCAGTGGGAAAAATTAAGCCCAAAATGTGTGTGTGTGTGTGTGTGTGTGTGTGTGTGTGTGTGTGTGTTCATGCATTTTAAACAGGAATTTGAAACAAGTTTAAATAAACTATGGTCCTTGATGTAGTTGGTGAATACAAGGGAAAAAATAACCATGAATCAACTTGAAAAAGATGGGACCAGATGGTGTGTGCCTCCCACTTCTGAGTGAGGCAAATCCACTCAGAGAAAGACTGAACAAGGAAAGGAAAGAGGCCACCGTGACCATTTCCTGCAAAGAGAAGCCTGTGTGGCCAAGTCTGCTAAGAGCGCATCAGTATTGTTTGATGCTGAGCAAAGAACAATATGAGACACACAGTGACCTGAAGTCCTTAAGGTGCTAGCGGTGGGGAAATGCGTTTATAAGTTCTTCCAACTCCCAGTGTCCACACCCACAGCTTCGCACGCCTGTCAGGATGCCATGACCATTGGCAGAGAAATTACCTGCTAAAGAAACTTTTCATTGCAAAACCGGCTCTGGCCCAAAAAAGAGCTTTCTTAAGAGAGCATAAAGAGAAAGAGAGAGAGAAAGGAAATGCTTCCAAAGTATAAATCTACAATATTATCACCTCAACACGTGACCAACCAATATGATTAAGAAATGATTCATATTTAATTCTGAAATATCTTGTGTTTTTGAAAGAGGTTCTACATCTTCTAAATCCAGGGTATAAATCCTGTGCTGCACATTTCAAGACTCCTGAGTGGTCAGTAAGCTGCGAGTGGTGTTACAGTGAAACTATACCCTTCGCCATCCAAATGGCAAATGACAATACCCAGCGGCTCCAAAGTGACCTTAGTTGAAAACAGTGTCATCACAGCTGTGCTTAGTGGAGGGCTGTGGGAGCCCACTAGCAGGGGTATTATCGGAGCTACACAGAGACACCCTGTCTCAAAATAACAAAAACAAAAACAAACAAACAAAAAAACGGGGGGTGGGGATATTTTATTGATTGATAACTGACATGGTGGCCGTGCTGAATAAGGCACGGGGAACAATCCAGTAAGTAATACTCCACCATGGCCTCCGTTCCAATTCCGGTCCCCAGGTTCCTGCCTTGAGTTCCTGCCCAGATGACCGTCGGGGATAGGCTGTGACCTCAGAGCTGTCAGGCGAAATAAACTTTTTCTTGCCAAGTTGCAATAGAAATCTGGCTGAGGCATTTCCTCCTCCACTCCAACCTCGTCTCTCCCTGCCCCCCGGGAAGCTCGGTACTGATGTTGTCACAATGTGACCCACATTCCACACCCATGGCTGGCCCACAGGTGTTCCCAAAGCTCCTGCCTCGCTCATGGGTCACAGGTGCTCCCCTGGCAGCTTCAGCTAAATCAGGTGACCTGCCAACAGACGACAACGCGTTGGCATACATGGCCCTGGCATCGTGATGAGAGAAAAGCGGCTTCACGGGGGGCCTCTCTTGCTCCATTTCTACACCGTAGTTAGATGGTCTCAACCTGCAGACATCTTTGCCACCGCGTGTCCCTCTGGATATGGAGGTCTTAGTCTGGGCGACGCTGGGGAAGAGTGGTTTGAACAGAGTATCAGCTTGGCAGAGAATTTAGCAAGCGGCCTCATATCCGGGCCTGCCAGGGAGGTAAGACATTTAGCTCCCTGGCTGCTAGGGCTCAACACCCAGCCCTTCAAGAGTGACGTCACCCTCACACCCTACTCTCTAGGAAGCCAGAGGACTTTAGGGGTGGTGTGGTGGTGGGAGAGCGGGAGGAGGGTAAGCAAGGGGAGGCAGAATCAGAAAACAAGTAGGTTAGTAGGTTAGGGGCCTGGGGCCCTGAGGCCACTTGTGGATTTTGGGGGTTTTTCTTCAACAAGCTAAGAGGTCTCGAACCTTTCCCAAGATTCCTGGCGCCAAGTAGGGAGAGAATGGGGGACATAGACCATCCCTATTGCTTCCAGCCAGCCCAAGGCCTTTGTTCAATGCTCTTCTTTTTTTTTTTTTTTTTTTTTTTTTTTTGTTTTCGTTTTGTTTTGGTTTTTTTGAGACAAAGTTTCTCTGTGTAGCCTTGGCTGTCCTGGACTCACTTTGTAGACCAGGCTGGCTTTGAACTCACAGCGATCCACCTGCCTCTGCCTCCCAAGTGCTGGGATTAAAGGCATGCGCCACCACCGCCCGGCTATGCTCTTCTTTCTTACTTGAATACTCATTCTCACCTCTTCCCTCCACATTGCCAATGTAGCAACTCTTCAGACGGAAGCTGCTGTGTTCTCTTCAGACATGGTTCCCATTGGATATTTCTTTCTGTGACTGTTTCACGGTCAGGCTTGGTACCCATGGGCATCTTTGCTGAACTAATGTTACACATGCAAGGACTGAGCTTCAGGAGCTTGGAGAGATGAGTCAAGGTTTCACCCCTTGCCAGGTCTGCAACCTAAGTCCTACATCCTTGGTTACCACCTACCCTGGCTGTTGAAAGATAACATAGTCTAAGCTGGGTGTGGTGGCCCACGCCTTTAATCCCAGCACTCAGGAGGCAGAGGCAGGCGGATCACTGTGAGTTTGAGGCCAGCCTGGTCTACGAAGTGAGTCCAGGATGGCCAAGATAACGTAGAGAAACCCTGTCTCAAAAAACCAAAAAGAAAAAAAGAAAAAAGAAAAAAGAGAAAAGATAACCTAGTCTGGTTGAGATCTAAGCTCAACCACTGTACCAGGGAGTCCCAGGTTGGCCTGCAGAGGAGATGGGTTTGAGCTGAGCCTCTTAGGTAGAAATGTTGAGAGAACATTCTAGGTAAAGGAGATTACCCAAAGAAAGCCACAGAGGAGACAAGCCATGCGGTCACAGGGTTCAAAGAGGTTGGGGTCAGGTCACCAAGAACCTTCAGATCCTGACATTGGGCCAGAGGTTAAGAGCACTGGCTGTTCTTCCAAAGGTCCTGAGTTCAATTCCCAGCAACCACATGGTGGCTCACAACCATCTAAAATGAGATCTGGTGCTCTCTTCTGGCCTGTTGGCTCATACGCAAGCAGAATACTGTATGAATAATAAATTTTTAAAAAGGATTCTCCTTGATGACCTAAGGAGTCTGAAACCACCTCGGTCTACCTAAGAACCCTGTATTTTTTTAAAATGCATTTTATGTATTTCAGAATATCTAAAGTTATGATATCAACATCTAATCAGTAGCAAAGATAATAAATGAAATATTTACTATTTCTGGTGCTAATCCATTGAAATCTGATCTTCTGTGTCTACTTAGCATGTTGCATACTGGCCAGTGACATGGTCAACTCATACGGAGAACTTGACTTGATCCCATGGGAGGTCAGAGGGGAAAGGTCTGGGTGGCCTGTTTCACTGCCTCCTTCCCGCTCCCATGCCACCTGCTCTCCAGAAAGTTCATACCAAGGCAGCCTGTGTTTTCTCACCCTACCCTGTGAGATCAGCCCCCTCCTACCCACTCCTTGCCCTCTGGCAGCGTGTACCTCCCAGGGGCCCACCTGGGCAGCCCTGCAGTTCCTAGCCCTGCTGATAGCCTTCGTAATAGTTTTGAGACTGTGATTGTGACATGCCAGGAACGTTCTGCTAACACTAAGAGGCACATCTTACCTAATCCCTTTTAACATCAAGAGGGTCAAGAGCGCTGGAGCTATTTGGCACCTAAGGGCTCTCCTGAGCAGTGAATATTGGCAGAGCCCAGCCTTGGAGGGTTGAGGGGAGGGGAAGGGGGCTGCGTTCTCCTTAGGCAAAAGACTCAGTCAGGGGCAGTGACATCCTCAGTTCCCACTTAGATGAGAAGGGCCTACCCCTTGCATGTGTGCTTAGGTAAGCACTCCTTAACACCCTCCTCCCCCTACACACACACACACACACACACACACACACACACACACACACACCTTACAATCCCACCCCTACCTGAGTGCCAGAGGCCAGAGCCTGAGAAGGCCTGGAGGTGGGGGCAACTTGCTACCTCACACTCTCAAGACACCTCTTGAGGGGGCAGGTCAGCTCTCTATCCCTGTAGGGTAGGCTTGATGACCTGGGGCAGAGAAATCAAAACAAAAACAAAAACCAGGGAGCACTGGGTAAGGCGGGGCAGGAACAGCGACTCTCCCTTGGGGCGGGACCAACATCAGACCTGCTTGTCAAAACCCGGTGAGGGTGGCGGTACCTGAGGCCAGGCCAAGAACACCATGAGTGGACAAGTTGGGGACCTGAGCCCGCAGCAGCAGGAGGCACTGGCCAGGGTGAGGGGTGAGGGATTGTGTGGGTGAGGGGCGAGACGGGTGGGAAGGCATGAGAGCCAAGCTGAGCCCACGGGGCCCACACTGGCTATAGCTCTGCATGGAGACCGGGCCAGGAACCTGTCTCTCTCTCTCTCTCTCTCTCTCTCTCTCTCTCTCTCTCTCTCTCTCTCTCTCTGTCTCTCTCTCTCTGTCTGTCTCTCTCTCTGTCTCTCTCTCTGTCTCTCTCTCTGTCTCTCTCTCTCTCTCTCTCTCTGTGTGTGTGTGTGTGTGTGTGTGTAAATTCAGCCTTACAAAACAGCCTGCCCCCACCACCCACTGCTCCTGGCCTGTGTCTCCTGCCAGGCAGATCTGGAGATCTCTGCCCAGATTGCGACAGTGTTTGGTTTGGCTTGGTTTCAGATGCCCAGATTCCTAGTCTCCTCACTGTCAGACTTATTTACCTTTCATTATTACAGAGAAATAGAGGGTTTGGTTCTGAGGACATCCTGCAGGCTGTACCTGGAGAAGGGGAGGGCTGTCAGGAAGGGGAGGCCCAGGTCTTAGGAGTCCCTGCCCAGGCTCACACATGGCCTTGTCTCAAAGGAAGGCCTAAGATTTGGGACAGAAAGCCAGACACTCGAGGAGTGAATCCGGAATCTCAAGCCTCAAAAGTCAAAGACGGGTAGATTTGAAGCCCAAGGCCAGCCTGAACCGAGTGACACTGTCTCAAAGCACAAGAGAAGAATGGATTGTTCTGTAGTGTCCCCCAGGGAGAAGAAGGACCTTACAGGGTGAACTGAGAATCCTGGGTGAAGGAGGGGACCTGATGGGGGGGGGGGGACGGGCTCCTCTGATGAGCCTCCCCCTGCTCGTGGGCCCAGAAAACACCAGGCACACAGTTCTGGAACTAGACACCGGGCCTCTGGGCACCGATTGGGATAGAGAATCCCACGAGCCGTTCCTGCTTTCTCCCCTATTTAAAAATAGCAAATGCTTACTATTTTAAATCTTATAGGAAAAGGAAGGAGGAAGAAGGAGAAAGGCTGTGGACGGCCTTCTGTGCCCGGAATCATTTCCTTCTAGAATCTTCCATGAGTTTAGGGTGGACCCCTGTGCTCGCAGTGCCAGACACACAGTCTTCATGTGACACTCTAAAGTGGCTTCTCTCCAGGCTGAGCGGACTGTCACCTAGAGGGGATAAGCGGTTCAGCGCTATTATTTTTTAAGAAGCACCGTTCCCCTTCACAGCACCCAACTCCCATTAAAACTTCCTCTGGCCCCTGAGACTGCAGCTCCCTCAGATGTGGATCCTCCCTTTGCCTGCCTCCCTTGATGCTACTGCCTGTTAGCACCAGAAACTGTCACAGAGTGACATGAGGGACACAGCGGCAGGTTGGGGCTGGGCGAGGGCTATGAATTTGCAAAAAAAAAAAAAAAAAGAAAGAAAGAAAGAAAAGAAAAGAAAAGAAAAATGCCAAAAAGGAAAGGTTGTTAAATTTACAGCTGCACGGGGACAGCAGTGTACCCCTCGGGAACTGAGGTGATGGGGGTCGGTCTGTCCAGGAGCTGTTTGTCCATCCGAGGCTAAAGTTAGTAAATTTTAGAACACTAGTTATTCCCAGACTGGCCACTAGGCGTCAGGCTGTAGATGCTTGTATATAGCATTGTATCAGGCCCCAAGTGTTCATGGTCTGATTGCTAGTGTGGGAATTTCTTTTTTTGTTTGTTTGTTTTTCAACACACGGTTTCTCTGTCTAGCTTTGACTGTCCTGGACTCTCTTTGTAGACCAGGCTGGCCTTGAACTCACAGAGATCTGTCTGTCTCTGCATCCCAAGTGCTGGGATTAAAGGCATGCGCCACCACTGCCTGGCCGTGTGGGAATTTCTACCTTTCCATTTGGTCATTTGTCTTCACGTGTACCTTTTTAAATTATGTAAGCAAAGCAAAATGTATTCTCATTTTATTCTTTTTTGGATTATTATTATTGGCCAGGCATGCTAATATACTCCTTTAATCCCAACACTTGGGAGGCAGAGGCAAGATAATCTCTGCAAGTTCCAGGCCAGCCTGCACTACATAGTAATACCCCGTCTCAAAACTAACAGTTATCATTGCTACTTTTCATAGGCTTGGGGTACCTAGCCCTGGCTGGCTTCAAACTCACAAAGTTTACCTACCTCTGCCTCTTGGGTACTAGGCTCAGGCTTACAGAGGTGTGTGCTCGTGTGTGTATGGGGGGGGGGGGCTGGAGTTACAGATGGTTGTGAGCTTCCGTGTGGGTATTGGGAATCAAACCTGGGTCCTCCAGAAGACTATCCAGTTATCTTTAACTGCTAAGGCATTTCTCCAGCCCTGTAGGTTTTCTTTTTTCTTCCCCCCCACCCCCCGCCCTCCTTTTTAGATATGCTTCTCATTTGTAGCCTAGGCTAGTCTCAAACTCACAATCCTCCTGCTTCAGCTTCCTGAGTGCTGGGGTTACAGATACGTACTACCAAGCCTGGTTTACATGCTTATTTTAAACACATTCAAGCCTCTGATCGGACAAATATGACCTTACCTCCATTTCACAAGTGAGGAAAGAGAAACTCAGCGAGAGTAACTGTCCTCCGATGGTGACCATCAGGATGTAATTCCAGGGGTGCTGTCTCTAGAGCTGTCAGGCTAACCTTCATCTGAATCACCCACGCGTGAGACAGAAAAGGCAGGGTTCTGATAGTTACATGGGGGAGGCCCTGGTATTAGCCAGAAGGGGCCCTTGTCTCCCAAGAGGAGATTCACACAACTCTGGCCACCTTGCAGGACAGACTGGCGCCCAATGATGGGTCAGCGATGGGCAGAACCATCCCCTGCCAGGACTGCCTAGTTATACAAACCTCTGGCCCTTTGTTTAAACTTAAGTCTCATTCCAGGACCACAGAGGACCACTTGTAGATAGGGAATCGCTGGCCCTCTTTCTCTCTTTCTCTGTCCAATTGGGGCCCGCTTTTGACTATTGCTTGTCTCTTCATTGGCCCCCTGAGGACGCGTGGCCACGCCCCTTTTGTTTGAGCTGGCCAGGGCCCAGGCTCTGACCCAGATGACTCCAGGGACACACGCCAGCCAACCATCGTATCCATCCTTTTCCTCTTAGTTCCAGGAGAACCTCCAGGATGTGCTGCCCACCCTGCCCAAGGCTGATGACCACTTCTTTCTGCGCTGGCTCCGAGGTGAGGTCACGGGGATCCCAGAGGCAGAGAGCGAGGAGAGGAGCAAAGGAGCCAGGTGGCTGGGAAGTGAGGTGGGCGGTGCTGCTGCCGCACAGGCTTCCGGTTGGCCTGCCCTCGCCTAGAAATCTCATCCCCACTGCCATCAAAGCACAGCACAGACTCTACTGGACCTAGTCTCTCTGTCTATAGAGTGGACATGAGTCACTTGGATAAAAAACAAATGAGGACATGACCGCTCCTAGTATGGTTGAGATTTATTGTAGATACGAGGGAGCCCATAGCCTGAGGCATCTGGAAGGGTCCGGGCTGACCTGGGCCATGAGGCAGGAGTGAGAGAGGAAGCGAGAGAGAAGGAACAAAGGACCTAGAAACCTGGAGACCAAGAGAGTCCAGGGACAGCATAGCCAAAATGGCTAATGATATATAAAGAAGCTTTAGCCCCTGGGCTGGAGGACTTAGGGGAGGGAGCGGGGCACACCGCCAGGGTGACTCTGTAACAGGTACTGAGACGTGCTGGGAGAGCCTGGCGGCTAGAGTCCGAATGGATCTGTTAGACAGGCACCTCAGTCAGTCATTTGTCCTGAGTTTGAGGCCTAACCTCACGAAGTGGGCCGAGTTGAATTTGTAGGCTGAGAATTACCGCACTGCGTGTGGTGCGGACGTTCCTGTGCTGGTGCCTGTGGACACCAGAGACTGCTGCAGGGTGCCTTCTTTAATCGCGCCCTGCCTTATTTATGAGCAGGGTCGCTTGCTGAACCCAGAGCTTGCTGTTTGGCTAGTCTAACTTAGACAGCTTGGCCCGGGGGGATCTTCTGCGTCCACTTCCCAGTGCTGGGATTACACATGGGCCGCCAGGCCCACTTGGCCGTTATGGAGGCTCTAGGGATATGGCCTAGTCTTCGCGTTTGTGTGGCAAACACTGTTCCCTGAGCCATCTCTGTACCTCTGACATTTCCGCGTCCTGTCAACCAGAACCTCAGTACCTGAAGCCTGCCTGGCCCCAGGGACTTGTGATTTCTTACGCAAACATTTAGAGCCTAACTCCAAATGACCACTGTGTCCCTCTCCTAGCGCTCAGTCTGAAGGAGAACAAGTGGTCCTATAAGGCCTGCTGCTCTATAAGGCAGTAAGATGCTGCCCGTGTGCGCAGTGAACGCCCTGTCAGAGGTCAGGCTGAGCTAGTGGCCTTGGCGGTTATTTCCTGAGGTGATCGGTGAACGGGGCAAAGGCTGACCTTCCACATGAACCTCTCTGGCGGTGCACTTCACTGCAGCTCCATCAGTGGAAAATTTGGTAGTGGGCTAGTAGCATTAAAAAGAAGCTGCCTGGGGCCTGGGAGAGATGGCTCAGAGGTTAAGGGCACTGACTGCTCTTCCAGAGGTCCTGAGTTCAATTCCCGGCAACCACATGGTGGCTCACAACAACCTACAATGAGATCTGCTGCCCTCTTCTGATGTTCAGGTGTACATGCAGGCAAAAGACTGTATATATAATAAATAAATGAATTTTAAAAAAAGAAGAAGAAGCTGCCAAAGCACTTTTAAAACCAGATTAATGCTGAGCTGGAGGCATGCCTGTCATTCCAGGGCTAGAGAGATGCCTGTGTTCATCAGGGTACGGGCTGAGCAAATGTGAGGACCAAGTTCCTTCTCCCAGCATGCTCTGTGTGTTACCTCAGGACTGGAGGGGGAGGGGGAGCTGAGACTTGCTGGTCAGCCATGAGTGCACATGCATGGACACAGACACACATAATTTTCCAGGCCCCGAGTAGATTTTCGGGGCTATCAGGAAAAGTGAGGACATCCTGATTTTGACTTCTTGAGCCTCTAGGGACCAACTCACCCTCACACTTCTAAATACTTTTTATATTAGTTTACTTGTTATTTACTGTGGAGCTGGGAGTACTCACGCAACCAGTGCATGCGGAGGCCGGAGAAGTCTGCGAATTGACTTCTCCCTCTTCTACATGGGGGTTCCAGAGGTCAAACCCAGGTCGTCAGGCTTGGTGGCTGAATGAAAAAGGAAAAATTTTAAAAAAGGAAGGACATGACTGTTCCGAGGTATGGTGGCAGGGAGAGGTAATAGGGGGACCACGGGCAGAGGCAGAGGCATCCGGGAGAGTCTAGAACGAGCCTGACTGTGAGCCAGACCATGTGAGGAGAGGGGGAAGGGAGAGGAGAAAGACAGACCAAGAGGCCGGGAGGATAAAGGATAGACCAAAAGCCCCAGGTAGCCAAAATGGCTGGGTTATATAGGGAAGGGCAGCTGCGGGAAAGGTCCAGCCGCTGCCAGCTATATCCTGTAGCAGGCAGGGACTGAGGCATGCTGGGAGAGCCTAGGTCCACTCTGGTATGTTAGGTAGTCACCTCAGTTAGCCACTTGCCCTGGGATGGAGGCTGAACAGTGACAAGTGCTTTTACCCCTGAGCCATCTTGCTGAACCCCCCAAAACCAGCTCGTCCTAGATTTGGCCTCTCTTTCCCGTGTTTTTGCAGCTCGGGACTTTGACCTTAAGAAATCTGAGGACATGATCCGGAAGGTAGGACACTGCCTCGCCCTGTGCTGACTCCCCCGTGCTCACCCAGGTTTATGGCCAGCAAAGAGTACCCCGTCTCATGTGTGGGGTTTTTTGTTGTTTTGGTTTTTTGGGGATTTTGTTTGTTTTTTTGTTGTTTTGTTTTGTTTTTTGCAATAGGGTTTCTCTCTGTAGCCTTGACTGTCCTGGACTCACTTTGTAGACCAGGCTGGCCTTGAACTCACAATGATGCGCCTGCCTCTGCCTCCCGAGTGCTGGGATTAAAGGCGTGCGCCACCACCGCCCGGCTTCATGATTGTTATTGTTGTTGTTTTTTAATTCCTTCTGGGTCTTTTTTGAACAAAGCCTGTGTCTCTCCTCCTTGGGCCCTTCTCTCCCCTCTTCCCCCAGTTCTGTGGAGCCTAAGGGCGCCCCAGGTAGAATCTTGTGGCTATAGGCAGAGAGACCTGGCCTTGGGTCCCTAATACCTGGACAGGCTTTTGGGGACAGACGGGTTCTCCAGCTCCCACATGTCTCTGCAGCATGTAGACTTCCGGAAACAGCATGACCTGGACCACATCCTCACATGGCAGCCATCAGAGGTGAGCCCCTGGCAGTGGCCCCTAGGCCTGCTGGTGCCCCCTCCCCCCACCTAGCCACCCGATGGCACACTGTGGCCTGGTTTGAGTCAGGACTTTGTCCACGTATCCAGGTGATCCAACTCTATGACTCGGGTGGCCTGTGTGGCTATGACTACGAAGGCTGCCCCGTGTGGTTTGACATCATCGGGACAATGGACCCCAAGGGGCTCCTGATGTCGGCTTCTAAGCAGGACCTGATCCGCAAGCGTATCAAAGTCTGTGAGCTGCTTCTTCATGAGTGTGAGCTGCAGAGTCAAAAGGTGGGGCTGACGGTGGCCTTAGTGTGGCCCAAACGGGGACACTAGGACCAAGGACAAATAGCGCCTTGTCTCTCTAGAACCCACCAGCTCTCAATACCATTTTCTCCCACTTTAATCCCTTAGTGAGCATGTGTGTGTGTGTGTGTATGTGTGTGTGTGTGTGTGTGTGTGTGTGTCTGCTGGCGTGAGTTAGGGTCACCAATGCCTTCCTTTCGGGCTGAGTTCATAAAGTGCTTGCTAAGCAAACATAAAGACCACGTTCAGTTCCCAGCACCCCCCTAAGTATCCAGGCCCTGACTGGAACCATGGGTGTAGGGACAGTCCTTTGCTCTGCTCCCGGGGTTTCTTGGAACAGCCAGCCAGCTTTGCTTACGGAAAAGCTAGTCACCACTGTCGAGTCTCTACCTACAGAAACCGATAGTCAACCTTTGTGACTTTGTGCATCCCACATGGGACTCAAGGAGATAGTACAGAGTTACACACACACACACACACACACACACACACACACACACACACACACGTGTGCAATCATTTCCTGAATTGAATCCCTGGTCGAGGGGGAGAGAATTGATTCCTGCAAGTTGTCTTCTGACTTCCAAATAAGCACCATGATATGTCTCTGCACACACACACAAGCCACACACGATAGTTAGATGGACAGACAGACAGACAGACAGACAGACAGACAGACAGAAAAATATATACACAGAGAGTTGGGTGTGATAGCACATTCCTTCAATCCCAGTACTTGGGAGACAGAGACAGGCAGGTGGATCTCTGTGAATTTGAGGCCAGAGAGACCTTTGACCCATTCTTGAAAAGCAAACAACAACAACAACAAAATACATATATACATATCCTTGCTGGTTTTGTCAATCTGAAATATGAGCCCAGCACATGTGATTGTGCACATGTGGAGATAGAAGACAGCTTCTGGGAATCGGTTCTCTTTCCACCATGTGGGTTCCAGGAACTGAACTCTTTGATCATTGGTCTCAGCAGCAAGCGCCTTTACCTGTTGAGCTATCTTATCAGCCTCTGGGTCATGCTTCGGTCATGCGCCAGGCAATAGTGTTGAGCAAATTGAGATGGTACCTGAAGAGACTGTAGCCCCTGCTAGGGCTCAGATTCAACATCCCCTCACACCCTAGATGAATAAAATCTGTTCGGGCCATGCCATGGGTTGGACAGGCCTCCTTACCAGGGGTTGTGAGTGACAAGAAGATGGAGAGAGGTAGCCAGGGTCCCTTGGGTGGATTAATGCTCTAAGCAGTGTGCCTGCTCTGTGTCACACAGTTGGGCAGGAAGATTGAGAGGCTAGTGATGGTGTTCGATGTGGAAGGACTGGGCCTGAGGCACTTGTGGAAGCCAGCTGTGGAGGTCTACCAGCAGGTAAGGCAGGGGACAAGAGCAATAAAAGCTCCAGGCCAAGAGGGACCCATAGGCACACACAACCTCCCATCCATGGACCTATGGGCACACACAACCTCCCGTCCATGGACCTATGGGCACACACAACCTCCCATCCATGGACCTATGGGCACACACAACCTCCCGTCCATGGACCTATGGGCACACACAACCTCCCGTCCATGGACCTATGGGCACACACAACCTCCCGTCCATGGACCTATGGGCACACACAACCTCCCGTCCACACACAACCTCCCGTCCATGGACCTATGGGCACACACAACCTCCCATCCATGGACCTATGGGCACACACAACCTCCCATCCATGGAAAAGTAGAGATGCCCTCCTGGGGACCTGGGGACCAGCCTGGCCTTGAGGACTCTAGAAGGGGGATGAGGAGCAAGGACAGCCTAGAGGAGGGCACACATGTCATGGGGAAGGCTGAGGTGGTGAGCCTCTTGCTCCAACGGCTCAGAGCCACAGAAGTCTGGGCATCCAAGGTGCAGGGCACAGCCATAACCAACATCACTTGTCTTCACAGTTTTTTGCCATCTTGGAAGCAAATTATCCTGAGACAGTGAAAAATCTAATCATTATTCGAGGTGAGCCTGTGACTGAGACCATCCTGCAGACTGAGATGGGGGTCACAGTAAAGAAGCCTTTGGGTTAGAACTTCTCAAAATCATCTTTTGTGAAGAATAAGGTTTTTGTTTGTTTTTAACTCCATTCCTTTGCAGACTGCTACATTTTTTCTAAAGATTTATTTATTTAGTTAGTTAGTTAACTATTGTATATGAGTGCTCTGTCTTTATGCACACCAGAAGAGGGATTCAGATTCCATCACAGATGGTTGTGAGCCACCATGTGGTTGCTGGGAATTGAACTCAGGACCTTTGGAAGAACAGCCAGTGCTCTTAACCTCTGAGCCATCTCTCCAGCCCCTGCTATTTTTTGTAATATGCAAAATCCTGCCCTGGTGTGTTACAGCCGTGTTAGTTTCCTAAATGTTTGCTGCTGTTTTCTTCCTTTGCTGTAGACTGGCCCACTGTCCCCGGGCCACACTGGCTGATGGATATCCTGTGAGCAAAACCAGTCCCTGTCTCCAGTGGCCATCCCACAGTCCCCGGGTTCAGATAACCTGGGCTCACATCCAGCTAGCTCTCTCATTCTGAACAAGTCATTTTGAGACTCAGCTTTCCCATGTTATGAAGTGGGAACAGGGTCACCATGGCACTCCGGTTACCCCTCCCCCCCACCACTCCCCCCCTCCCCCACGACCCATCCCTCCCACCGGTGACAGAGTTGGGATGTTAAATGAGAAGATTATGCATAAAACCTGACCCACAGGAAGTGCTGGGTGAGTGGGCAGGTGTCCTTGGGGCGGGACAGGATATCTAAAGCAGACACCCCCCACCTACTCTCACCCCAAAGGACTCTGAGGTCACCTAGCAGTAACACCTTGAGTCGGGAAAGGAAGGGGTGTCCTCAAGGTATCGCCGTTGCTGACCATGGGCCCAGCCTGTGCCCAACACCCTACAGCTAAATCATGGGGCGCTGCTGGTTGTTGAGAACCAGGCATCATGCCTAAGACTTTGAGAGGTGTAAGTCCTTGAAAAAGCTCACACGGACACAGCAGGGCATGGCCGACTCCACATCTGAGCAGCTCGTGTCCAGCATCTGGCCTCGGCTTATGCACTGGCGTCTCCTCTCGTCCGCCTTTCCAATGGAGTTCTGTGTGTTTCAGCTCCCAAGCTTTTCCCAGTGGCCTTCAACCTGGTCAAGCCGTTCATAGGTGAGGTGACACAGAAGAAGATAGTCATTCTGGGAGGTAAGTGCCTTGATCCTTGGCCCCCAGCTAGGGCCAGCTCTGTGCCTATCTGGGAAGCAGAAGATGCTATCAAAGGCCCCCCCCCTTCATCTGGGATGTTCTCGTATAACAGCCAGTGGCCTCGGCCTGGCCTCATTAGCACAGAGTGGGATTGCTGTTCCAGCACATGGCCTAAGAGCCAGAAGGCAAGCTCATGGGTGTTTTGCATAGACTCTCAAGGAAAACAAGTGGTTCTCTCTGTGGACTCTCAGCTGGTTTCCCAGAACCCCTCAGACGCACCTGTTCTTCATGCAGAGAACTGGAAACAGGAGCTACTCAAGTTCATGAGCCCTGACCAGCTGCCTGTGGAATTCGGGGGGACCATGACTGATCCTGACGGTAACCCCAAGTGCCTGACGAAGGTACAGAGTGCCCAGCGGATGGGGAGGGAGGAGACCACAGTGGCCTAGTGTCAACTTACCCACCTCTGACTCACAGATCAACTATGGGGGTGACGTACCCAAGCGCTATTACATGAGCAAGCAGGAGAGGCCGCAGTACGAGCACACTGTGGTTGTGGGCCGAGGTTCCTCCCACCAGGTGGAGAATGAGATCCTGTTCCCAGGCTGTGTGCTCAGGTAGGGACAGTAGCTGCCACACACCTGGGCACAGCTGGAAGGGTCTCTCCCAGCGCACACAAGAGGTCGTCAGTGGGCTCTATCTGCTGCAGGTGGCAGTTTGCATCGGATGGTGGAGACATTGGCTTTGGAGTTTTCCTGAAGACCAGGATAGGGGAGCGGCAGAAGGCTGGGGAGATGGTGGAGGTGTTGCCCAGCCAGCGCTACAATGCCCACATGGTGCCTGAGGATGGGAGCCTCACCTGCGTCAAGCCAGGAGTCTGTAAGAGCTTCCAGTTGTCCTGCAGTTGTCTTTGTGGTAGAAAGAAAGCCGGCCCGGCCGTCTTGGGCCACTCTGGCCTTTCTGGATTCCCATCCAGCTCTCAGGGAGAGTGCAGGGATTGTACCTAAGGGCTCCAGGGGTGTAGTCTTCGGGGTCTTGGATCTGATGTGTGGATGTAAGGGCGAGCACAAGAGCAGGCCTCAGAGCCCAAGGAGTGTAGTGGTAAGAGACGGCTAACTAAGCAGCCATGGACATCTCTCAGAGGTCACCAAAGGGCATCTACCAAAGGGCAGATACCCAGACATCTACCATGAACTCCAAACATCCCAAAGAGGTGGCTAGAACCGGTGTCAGCTTCACCAGAAACGATATGGTCTAGTGTCTTAGCCTGTTCTCCATTCAGTAACAAAATACCAAGGCAATTGGCTTAGGGAAAAAAGTGTGGGGAGGGTGTGTGTGTGTGTGTGTGTGTGTGTGTGTGTGTGTGTGTGTGTGTGTGTGTGTTGGGGGTTGGTATTTACCATACCACACAGGTCTGGAAATTCTAGTCCAAGATCCAATGGCCTTATTGCTTTGAGCCTGTGTCAAGGGTGGCACATCATGGCAAGAACCCTTGGAGAAAAACAAAACAAAACACCTACATCACAAGCCAGGAGGTCAAAGGGCAGGGAAGGAAGAGAAGCCAAATATTCTGGCACACACCTGTAATCCCAGCGCCTGAGGAGGCTGAATCAAGAGAGCCAGATGGTCAAAGAAAGCCTGGGTTGAGTGAGACCCAGTCAGTCCCCCTCCTAAGGTCCCCACTACCTTGTGACAGTGCTACCCTGGGGACAAAGCCTTCAACACATGGCTCTTCTAGGAACCATAGCAATGACGATGACATCCTTCCTTCAGGGGCTTCTCTGAGAAGGGATGCAGGGAACTGTGACATGCTGATGTAATGCTGGAGAGCAAGAAGGGGCCGTGCCCCTGCTGTCGTCACTGCACTCCCAGGCGGTGGTCATGAGCAGTGGGCTTGGGGTAGGGCAGTGGCTGACCCAGCGTCACCAGGAGTGCACAGGAGCTAGGCTCATGCTGTCTGCCGCCTCTCCATCCTTGCAGACGTCCTGCGCTTTGACAACACCTATAGCCTGCTGCATACCAAGAAGGTTGGCTACACGGCAGAGGTGCTGCTCCCAGACAAGTCGTGTGAGGAGAAGTTGCAGGGCCTCCGGGCGACGAGCCCCCCTCAGGACAGTGAAGACTCTGGCCGCCTCTGACCCTGCTCCATCCAACTTCACACATTCCTACCCTTTACCCCAAAGGCAGGGTGATGCTGATGCTGAATATGGCTACAGAGATCTCCAACCCCGACCTCCATCTCAGCCTCCTGTAGGACCACTTAGACACAGCCCTGCAGTTTCCTCCTCTGTCCCTAGAGAATGGGATAGGGGTGACACCATACAGCCACTGATTTGTTCTTGTCCTCCTGAAGACACCCACCCACCCACCCAGGACTCAGCCATGCTTGGTACCCCAGCTGGAATTGGGTACATCACATCCGTGTCCTGTCCCCCACAGGGAGCACAGCTAAAGGATGCCTTCTCTCCCCCACTGGAGATCAGCAAGGATGGGAGGGGCCCTGGCAGGGGGGGAGCAGCTGGGCAGGCTGTGAAGGAAGAGGTGAGGCCTCAGTCCAAGCAGAGCATCAAGGCTTTTCTAAATACCCCCTCCTTTGGAAGGAATAGCAGAGGGGAAGAGGCGGGGCGTGACAGAGGAACCATCGGAGGAAAAGCCACACTCAGCTTTACAAGGTGGAGCAGGTTGCTGAGTCTGATGAAGACACCCACCCCACCCCCTACACACACACACACACACACACACACACACACGTATGCACATGCACCTCTTGCACACACTGCTGGTATTCCACTTTGACTGTTTCTTTTTTCTTAAGGCAGTTCCCAGGCCAAGCCACCTTTAAACTCACTGTGTAGCCCAGGCAGGCCTTGCGTCAGTTAGTCTGTCTTCTCCAGTGGCCTGCATGCTGGGATTGCAGAGTCCGCCACTGTGCCTGGCTGTCTTTAGTTCTTTCTGGCCCGAGTAGAGCTCAGAACCAAAGCTGAGCTGCAGAGAGGCACTGGTGCTAGAGTGCAGGAGTGACTCATTCTGGGGGTTCACCCTGGCCTCTAACTTGCTTCTTAGAGAATCTTCCAGTTTCCCACCCATCTACATTGTCTCTAGGGAGAGAGTTGAACGGCAGCTGCCAATATCCCTTCCCGTGTGAGCCAGGAGCTGGCCAGTGATGGCTTGTGTCTGCTGACCCTCCTGGCTCCAGCAGGTACTCCAGCAGCAACCCCCCCATCCCACCCCTCCATAGGGTGCACAGAACCTAACAGCAGCTGCTGCGGAGCTTGATCCAGTGTGCCTCTGTGGGTTGGCTCAGAGAAGCCATTACCTGGGACCCAGGAGCCACTGATTTTGCCTTCTTCGTTTGTTCCGTGCTTTGGGTCAAAATGTCCCTGAAATGTAATTTTATTTTCCTTTATTATATTTGTTTTTGTTTTTTTTGAGACAGGGTTTCTCTGTGTAGCCTTGGGTGTCCTGAACTCACTGTGTAGACCAGGCTGGCCTTGAACTCACAGCGATCCGCCTGCCTCTGCCTCCCGAGTGCTGGGATTAAAGGCGTGCGCCACTGCGCTGGGCTGTAAATGTAACTTTTCCTCTCCTGAGGAAATTGTTGTCTCTGAGATTTACTGCCTCCGACTGCTAACCTAGGCCTAGTCCTGGAAGCTTCTAGCCTCTATACAATCTAATCTAGGCCTAGAATGTTTTCAGCCTCTGAGATTTACTGCTGAATAAGCTCACCCTTTCTAGTTCTTTCTGTTGCTGGCTGGTTCAACTCAACTGTTGTGGCTCAAACTCCCTTCCCAGCTGACTGATTCAAACTGTTTTCTTTTTAAGCTTCTACTTTTTTGTTCTGCTTGGCCTCATACTAACACTAGCAATCTGTTCTAATCTTCTGGCTCCTTCTCAATCTCTGGCTCGTTCTATCTTCACCTGTGCCCAGCTTGTTCGGTCTTCAATCTGTCTGTATAAAACTCTCCCAGTAAAAAAAACTGCCTCTGAATTCCATGGACAGAACTGCCACAAACTCAACTCCACAACACTGTCTCTCTGCTCACTCTCCACCAAACTGTCTGAACAGAACTGACTAGAACTCAGAGATCTGCATGTCTCTGTCTCCTGAGTGCTGGGATTAAAGGCCTGTACCACCACGCCTGGATCTCAGCTCTTCTTTACCTGAAACTTGCTCTATACCAGGCTGACTTTGAACTCAGAGCTCTGCTTACCTCTGTCTCCTTTCACCTCTGTCTGTATTCCAGCTGCTTCACACAGACCTAGAAGGTCTTTGCATGTGATCTCTTGCCAGAATAGCCATGTTCTGAATTAAAATTCCCCTACAGGGGCTGGAGAGATGGCTCAGAGGTTAAGAGCACTATATGGTCTTCCAGAGGTCCTGAGTTCAATTCCCAGCAACCACATGGTGGCTCACAACCATCTATAATGAGATCTGGTGCCCTCTTCTGGCCTGCAGATGTATATGCAGGCAGAGCACTGTATACATAATAAATAAATAAGTCTTTAAAAAAATAAAAATAAAATTCCTCTACAAACTTGTGATTAGATGTTTCTGGAAAGGGGGTCCTTTCCAGGTCTAGAAGCCTTAACAGACACAATCTTGTCTAGGCACCTTGCAAGCAAGAAACCAGGCCTCACCCCTTTCTGCTTTCAGATGCCATCATTTGATTTTGAGATACCAGAAGAACTAAAATTGGATTTCAGGGTAACTGGGGCAAAGGTTAAGAAATAGGGCCTACAGGAGATAATCTGGCCAGCTGCAGAGAAGAGCCCCGTCAGAGATAGTGTTGCCTAGCAACTGACCTGAAGGGTCCCACCAGAGATAGAGTTGATAAGAGACCCAGTTTTATGGCCACATTCCTTCCTGAGCACAGTAGATGGGTTAATAAAAAAAAAAAAACAGACACTTCCTTGGACAATGTAGTGAACAAAGAGAACAAAGAAAGCTAAGGCATGGGCAGCCTTGGAACCTTTTTCTGTAGCTTGTCACCTTTAGACATTACACCTCTTTATGTAACCCAACCAATAGATGCTTGCCAGGCTGGAAATCCCCTGCTTTGGGGCGCTGGGGGGAATAGGAGCCTATAAATTTACCCTCAGCTCAGAGTTCTGAGACTCTTTCTGGATACCACTGTGTTGGTGACTGGTCAGAGCCCAGCTCAAGTCACGAAGAATTAAAGGTCGTCATGTATATTGCATCGGCATCGAGTCCTGATGGGTTTTTTTTTTTTTGAGGGGAGGTCTCATGATCTGGGTACAGCAATTTTCTCTGCTTGCTAGATGCCTTCATTATCGAAGGCATTTTAATGGAGAAAAAAACAGTAAGCCTTGAAGATGAGGGGTTCTTCAGGGTAGCCCCTAGCCACTGTATCTGGACCAGCTGGGCTATTTACGGTCAAGGTTTACAGTCTGAATAGGGGAGTGAATGCCAAGAGGCAGTGCTGCGAGAAATTCCCGCAGAAGATCAGCTTCAGCAGGTTGGCAAGAGGAAAAACAAAACCCATGGCTCTTCTGGATACAAAGAGATAGCTTGAGGCTGTCAGGCAAGAGTCACAAGGCACTTCCAAGTCCGGGTGTGCGACTGCCCTCACTATGTGGCGAGCACGGGCACCTCTCTTGTTCAAGAAAGCACTCCAGCTTCTTGGGGGGTCTTCTCTTCACATCTTTTGACAGACTGAAAGGGGCTGGCGCTAACTGTGGTTAGGACGATCTCTAATTCATGCCAGTCTTGATGAGTGCTCAAAATGACTTATTGTGACCTTAAGGTACGAGGCCTCTAGACTTGACCCCTGATCCTTGCCCTTCTAAACACCCACAGCCAATTTTCCCCATCAATACAATCTCGATAGTATTTCTTGCTGGTAATGGAGACAGACCTGCCCCCATGCACAAGGACAGCCAATTCACCTGTCACAGAGACCGACAGACCTGTTGCTGGGAGCTCGAGGAGGCAGCAGGCACTGAGGAGCGAGTATCAGTGGCTCTGGATCCCAGAGCTGGCACAAGACTCATAGTTAAGCAAGGAGCGCAGAGGAGACCAGCGGAGGTGATGTGGAACCTGCCTAGCAAGTGGCCAGGGCATCGAGCGCTCAGGAAGTCATGTGCCCTCAGCAAGCCCTCAACTCCTGCAGGTGCATCCAACCCTCTGACATTGCAACGTGATGCTGTCACACACAAAGTTCATGACTGAGAGCCGTGCCAACCGAGTTACAAAACAACCCCAAAACCCACAGAAAACACCCACATAACGTTTCGTGCAACTTTGTGGGTTTTGTGTTTGGCCAGGCTGGACTCTCCTGGTCGAGTGTCAGTTTTGATTTCTTTTCTTTCCTCCTCCCTCTTCCTCCTCTTCGTGTGTGTGTGTGTGTGTGTGTGTGTGTGTGTGTGTGTGTGTGCGCGCGCGCGCGCGCCCGCTTGCACTTGCTGTTGTTAGAACTCATCTCCTTGCATCAGTTAGGCAAGTCCTCTGCTTGTGCGCAGCATCCCAAAAAACAAACAAGCAAGCAAACAAGAAAACTAATACTTTCTTACAAAAAAAAAAGTGTCTTCATTTGTTCATTCATTCTTCAGCTTTTGTTGAACATCTGTCCAACACCTGGCCCTGGAGGCAGCAGGGATGCTTGGCTGATCCAGCTTTGCCAACAGGAAGCTTACCCGAACTGAGGGAGGAAAAAGCGACCCTGATGCCCAGAAATCAAATGTACATGCTGTCTTCTGGTGTCTTGGGGGGGGGGGGGCAGGAACCAAATGTGTGGGGCACACCCAGAAAAGAGTGAGCTTTGACTCAAGGAGGTGACCGTGGAAGGACTGGAGGTGGAGCCATCAGACGGGGACACGACACACCTCCAGGGTGAGGGATAGGACAGAGGTGGCCATTGGGTGTTTTGGGGCCAGGAGAATGTGGCTTGTGAAGACAACGGATCATATTAATAGATGTCCGTAAACCATACGTTGGTAAGAGTTACAAAGTGGCTGTGGGAGTGTGGCGTGTCAAGGCTGGGATGGCACTGTTGACAGGGAGTCGTAGGTCCAAGTTCTTCAGGTAAGGTGCTAGGTATCTTGTGGCTTCCTCTATGCAGGGGATACAGACAAGGCTTACTCACCCCACACCACCTCCTTGTGAAAGACTCCAGCCCTTGAGAGAAGACAGATGGGCATTTATAGTGGTGTTTTCATCACAGTTGGAAGGAGTCCCCTGGCTACCCACCCCCAGATTCCCATTGTGGCTTGCGTTACCGTCTCGCCAGCAAGAACGACGCTGCACACACACACAGGATCCTTCTGCAGTAAAGCTTTAATGCATCTTGAGAGGGAGAGCATAAGCTTACAGCGAGTAAAATGGAGACCCCAAACAGCAGAAACCCATCCCTTATATAGGAAACTGTCCTCGCTTAGGATGTGTCAGTCCCTGATTGGCTGTTGCTCATCGGGCGAGATGACGCCACGGGAGAGGCAGAGCACAAGTGGAAAATCCCTTCGCACATGCGCAGATTAGTTGTTTATCAGCATGGGACACAGGATGTCAGCGCCATCTTGTAATGGCGAATGTGAGCGCGGCCTCTCACATCCCATCCTAGCCAAGCTCAGGCAGTTGAAAGGGACCCCACAGAGAGTCACTGGTGATCAGAGCAAGTTTTCAGCTATCTCCTATGGCCCCGCCCTCCACAGTTTGCACAACTCCTTGTGTGCCACCCTGAGGCAGATAGAGTTCAAGTCCCATTTTACAGGCCAGGACACACAGGCTTAGCAAAGTGGGGGTAGGTCTTGAACAAAGTCTGTGTGCAGTGGCCCATGGGGGCAAGTAACCAGATCAGTGGACCTCTGTGCCCTCGCTGCCTCCTGAGAGGAAAGAGTTTACTTGGGTGTGTGGGCCTCTGTCATAAAGGGCTGTGTGGGTGAGGTTTCAGTGTGGGACAGAGGAAGCATGGAGTTCCAGGGCGAAGGAGAAGGCCAGCTTATCCTGAACTTACTCTGTACCCAGCTCAGTCTGTGGCAGCAAGCTTTGTGCCCAGTAACAGATGGGGAGATCCAGGCTTAGCGCAAGATGAGACTTGTCCTGAGACACAGTGTAAGAAAAGAAAACGTAGTCCGGCAGTGGTGGTGCACGCCTTTAATCCCAGCACTCAAGGGAGGCAGAGGCAGGGGGAGCTCTGTGAGTTTGAGGCCAGCCTGGTCTACAGAGTGAGATCCAGGGCAGCAGGGGTTACACAAACAAACCCTGCCTTGAAAAACAAAAGCAAAACAAAACAAAAGGCCAGATGTGAACTTGAGGTGTTGGGCTCCATGGTAGAGCATTTGCTCAGGCTGTGCAAGACCCTGAGATCAATCCAGGTGCCACTAAAACAACGGTGGCAGAACCCCATGAACTCGAATAAGTCTAGCCTGCCCAAGTAGCGAGGGAATAGGCTCAGCGGCTTCAGAGAAAAAGCGACCAACCCAACCAGGAACTGCGATTTGCTCCCTTGGCCTGTGACAGCTACCTTTCTCCACAGGGGGGCAGTATTGAGCCAGGCGTACCTCAGCTCACAGGGACTCAAACAGAATCCATTAGCCTCTTTAGGGACAACTTTACCTCACAGGTTGAGGTCCGGGAGGACAAGCTCTCCAGCCCCAGGGATTTGAGGGTGCCGAGAGTGGCAAAGAGAGGTGGTCTGATCCCACTTCAGATCCTGCCTCCTTAGCTCGTTCTCAGTGGACTGCATCTTCCTCCTATAGCCCTTGCCCAGTCACCTCCACCTCCAGCTTAGATGCTTTAAAGCCATCGTTAACCTCCCATCCAGACTCCATAAATCTTCCTGAAATGACAGCCGGGTCTCAGTTCTCTGCGTAAGTCCTTCTTTGGCTCCTCGAGTGCCCCTGTATGTGCAGAGAGGCCCTCTGTGACCTGCCGCAACCTTCCTTCCTGTACCATCTTCACCTAGTACTGTATTTTTCGAACCATAAGATGCACTTCCCCCCACCCCCACCCCCCGCCCAAAATAAAGTGTGTGGGAGGGATTAGGGTGCTCCTTATGGTCCGATTGCTGTTTTTACTGTTTTTCTTGTTTTACTGCTCTAAGAACTAGGTGCGTCTTATAGCCAGGTGTGTCTTATAGTCCGAAAAATACAGTACCCTGAATCTCCCACTCCTTGGTTATACCACCTGCCTGGTCGGCGCCTTCAGCCCGGGACTCCCTCTCCCACTGCGGCTCTGTGGAGCTTCCGGGAGTCCCACTTCCACCTTCACTCAGCAGAATTCACTGCAGAGCAGCAGGACCAGTGTCCCCCCTCAGACAGACCATCTGCCTCTACTCTCTCTCCTGCTCATCCATGCAGCTAGCCCAGGCTACATGGCCATAGATAACAGTTACCGTTTACTGCATCCTGCCCTGTCTTGTAGCCGTCCCCCACTACGGCCACAGAGACAGTGACTGGCTCAGTGGCCGTAGGAGGACCTCTGACTCCACAGCCATGGGCCTCTTTGTTAAGTTTCCATTGTTACAACACAACACCTGAAACAATTAACTTACAAAAGGGAACATCTTCCCTTGGTCCACAGTTCTGGAAGTTCCATTTTAAATCAGGTGCCCCAATTGCTTTGGGGGGGGGGGGACGACTCCTGCTCAAGGAAATACAACACAAGTTAGTTCATTAGCATATTAAGGCCAGTTATTGGACTTAGCTCTATTTGACCTGTTATGTGGCTGGCCCACTAACACACTGTTTACCTCGGAAGCGTGTGGACTGAGTTAGGCCAATAGGACACATGTTCAAAAGCCACACGTGGTGACACAGGCCTGTCATCCCAACACAGAAGAGGCTAGCCAAGCAGATCCCTAGGGGCTGGCCAGCCAGCTAGCCTAGCCTGATGGGTGAGCTACAGGCCAGGTGACGTGTCACCACCCTGACACGTCATGGTGCTAATTGTTCAGTGGCCAGAGACTTTCAGTTGTCGACAGCTCTGCACATTTGGAATGCTCGCAATGGCACTGAATTGTAGACTAAAATTACTGAATCAGTAAGAATTATTTGACGTACACTGTCGCAACAATACAAATAAATAGAGAAACAAAAACAAAGCCTGTGTGTAAAGTCGAACTTGGTGTCGTCAGTCGGGAGATGGCGAGAAAGACCATAAATACAAGGTCATCCTCAGCTACGTAGCAAGTGTGAGGCCAGCCTGCTCTACACGAGACTTTATCTCAAATATTAATGAGTCAATTAATTAGAATCAGTAAGGATTTTTCCCTGAAAAAAGAAAAGGAAACCCGGGAACAATTGTTTTTGAGTTTAGCTCAGCAGCCTGAGGCACACACAGCACGCACTCCCGTGGGGAACTATGGCCCAGTTCTCAGCATCCATGTAGAGTGTCTCACAGCTAACTGTAACTCCAGTGTAGAAGCAAAGCCGGGGTCTTCCTACTACCTGCTGTAATGTATATAAATATAGAGGCCGCGCGACAGGTCTGGTACAAAGAAGTTCACTATATGAAAGAGAGGAGAGAGAAGGGGAGAAGTTACAGTCTGAGTGGACCATGAGGGCACAGGGAGAGAGACAGAGACAGAGAGACAGTGGGAGAGCAACCGGGGACATGAGAGAGAGCAGGAGAGCTGGGGAGAGGTTGAGCAAGGCAGTAGCCTGAGGTGGGGAACGAGGTATGTGTATCATCTGGGCAAGGCACAAACCCCGAAGTCCTGCACTTGTGAGATCTGGGAAGGAGGGTTGGGAGCTCAGGCTCACCTTGGGCTACATAGCCTGTTTTGGACAGCCTGGGCTACATGAGACCCTGTCTGAGAAAAAAAAAAATGAAGTATGCTTTGTTAGACGCTCTTGGTTAAACTGTGGTCTGTGTGATCATTGTCTGAAGGGCCAGGCAGTTTCCCTCGGTTTGATTAGTCTTCCTTGGTGAGGCAGCTTCGGTTTTCAACACTGGCTAATTGCACCGTGAGTGATGGAAACGTCTTTACTTAGGGCAAATCAACCTTTGTGTTGCCAGTTTTCAGACAGACAACTCTAAGACTTATGTTGTTGCCAGGCATGGTGGCACATGCGTTTAGTCCCAGCAGAGGCAGGCGGATTCTCTGTGAGTTCGAGGCCAGCCTGGTCTACAAAGTAAGTCCAGGACAGCCACGGCTACACAGAGAAACCCTGTCTTGAAAAAAAAAAAAAGACTTATGCTGTTATGTGAGTGTGTGTGCTCACTCATGTATACCTGTGTGGTATATGTGCCATATGTGCATATGAGTGCAGGTGTCCTGAGAAACCAAAGGGCTCAGATCTCCCTGGAGCCGGAGTTATGGCCTCGTGTGAGCTGCCCAGAACGGATGCTGGCAACCAAACTTAGTTCCCTGAAAGCTTAAGTTCTCTCCAGACCCTAGATAGAAACTTTTAAACACTTTAAACTCTACAGAGAGAGATGAGCCAGAATCTGTCCCAACAGTTAAGGCAGCAAAGAGGACAGCTGCAAAATGGGGGGCAGAGATGCCCCATGGTCACCCACTTAGTTACTCCCCGGGCATCATAGCACCCCGCCCCCCCCTTCCCCAGTAATAATTTGCCTCTGAACCTTTTTACAGTTAGATGTTTGCACAGGACCCTATGAGTGTTCTAAAAACCACTGAGCTGCATATGAGGAACGAAGTATTTCCATTGTATGTGTGTTTGTGTAGGAAAAGGTCATATTACATTTAAATTTTCTTCCATTTTCCTTAACAACGTATTTGAAGCTCAGTAGTGGAGCACTCCTCCAGCATGCTCTATGCCCTGGGTTTGATCCCTAGTATGAGAAAAATTATAGACAGACAAATAAATCATCCCCAGGTAAAGGCTGGCCCATGAACCGCCAGAGGGCATGGCAGCACCGCTGGGGGGGGGGGGGGCAACCTACTTCCTTTCTCCCGCCCCCTTTAGCCTCCTTGTCTCTGCTGCCTGCTCCTTCCCAGTGATGTTTGCCCACCACAAGGCCTCGGCATTCCTTGCAGACTCACAGGGCTGATCCCATCACTATCTACTTAGGGAAGGCGGGCAGGAATGCGTGGACGCAGGAGTCCGTGGCAAGTCGTGCTTCCACATTGCCTAGAAACCAAGGAGGGCTCTTGGGTGAGGCAAGGGCAGCTATGTCAACTCCACTGCCTGTGTTTGCTTATGTGTTTTGTCACTGTTGCCTTGGTCCCCTGAATCCTTGACAAATGAGTTGAACAATTCAACACAGCCTGGGGGTGTTTACCTGGGGAAGGAAGTTCCCCAGGCCCTTTGTTTGAAAACGTTCAACTTCTGCTGGCTCCACACATCCCGCAGCCCACTGTGTGTGTGTGTGTGTGTGTGTGTGTGTGTGTGTAAGTAAGTAGGGACAGACCCAAGATCCTAACCTGTGATGGTACTTGCGGCTGTTTACTGAATTCTTGCTGTGTTCCAGGCCCAGTGTTAAGTTCTACCAGTGGGATGGGAGATGGGGTGGGGGATGGGGTGGGGGGGATAAGGGGTGCAGGGGAAGGGGAGGGGCTTGTTCCAGTCCCACTCTCTGGACCAAAAGCCCTCAAGCTGGCCTCCAATTGTAGCTGCACAACTTCTGAAGGTTCCTTGACCTCTGAATACCATTGCTGTGGCTGGGAAAGGGGCTACATGGAGCCGCCTCCATGAAGACGTGAGGTTCTCAGCCCAGATGAGGTCATCAGCAAACAGGAACCCAAGTGCTCTCTGCAGAATCCCTGCCCGTTCCCCTCACCAGCTCATTGTCTTTAGATACAATAGCTAAATACGATATCATATCCAGATATGAAGTCCCGGTCCACAATGTCCACCAATGTATGGAAGGCCTCGGCGCCAGCTGATGTGCTATTGAGAGACGGTTGGACAATTCCTGGCTTAATGCCCTGGTTTACTACTGGATGTGGCCTGATCAGAGGAGGTGTGTTGGGCGGGGGGTTGCCTTTGAAGGGCACTTCTTGCCCCTGTCATCCCCTCCCTCTCTCAACTTCCTGGCCAGCAAGAGATGAGCAGCCATATGGGTGACCTCTGTGCTGTGTCCCCTTCCTTACCAGTGAGATGCTCCTGGAGCAAAGGCTGTGGGACAGTCAAGTAGGTGATAGCACGGGCTTGGCCCTGGATGAGTTATCTAAATGCTTTATGTCATGCCTTGATTTGCTCATCTGTAGAATATGCTAAACAATGACACACACACACACACACACACACACACACACACACACACACACACACACACCTGTTTAACTGTAGTAGAGATAATGTGATCAGACTTTGACTTGGCATGCAACATGACTTGGCTAAATGTGATAGTTTTTGCTATAAGCCACATTGGGGGGAACTAAAGTGCCTTAAATTAAATGTCAGGCCTAGTGGTGTGGCCCTGTGATCTCACTTACTTGGGAAGCTAAGGGGGAAGATCACAAGTGTAAGGCTTGCCCTGGGCTACCCAATGGATGAAGGGCCATCACAGGCAATTAGCGAAACCCTGTCTCAAAATAAAAAGTAAAGCGGGTTGGAAAGCCCTGCGGTGGTGATGCACACCTTTAATCCCAGCACTCGGGAGGCAGAGGCAGGCCCATCTCTGTAAGTTTTAGGCTAGCCTGGTCTACAAAGTGAGTCCAGGACAGCCAGGGATAAAACAGAGGAATCTGTCTCTGGGGTAGTGTGATTCAGTGGTAAGAGACCCGCATAGCCTGGTGTAAGGCTCACTCTCCATTACTAGAGAGAAAGAAAAAAAGAGTGGAGAGAAGACTCAGTTAAAACTCCAGTTCTGCCGGCCATGCTGGCCGACTACACTGGAGATGTGCAAGCACTCAGCACCAGCCTGGGCTACGGTTTTATAAGCTGGGTGTGTCAGGGTGCCCCTGTGATCCCAGTACTTGGGAGGTAAATCAGGATCTTGAGTTTGAGGCCAGCCTGGGTTACACTGGGAAACAGTCTCAAAACAACAGTAAAAAAAAAAACCCAGACCAGCTGTTCTGTTACTAACTGTGTCAACTGGGACGGGCACGTGTAGACCACGTCGGCCGTCACAGGAGGTTCTGTTGGTGGGCCTATGGACAGTGATGGCTCCTGCACAGTAAACTGCTCGGCAGATTTGTGGTCCAGTCCGGAGAAAGGCTCAGAGCTGCTCCAGGGAGGACACTTACGTCTCTTCACACCTTCCTACCCAGCCTCTGGGGTCCCAGGGAACCTCCCTTAGAGGGATTAGGGAGCTAACAGAGACTGGTGAGAAACTGGTCGGATTAGGAGCTAATGAGAGAGCAGCTGTGGAACCCAATCTCCACAGGGCCGCCAGCCTGGGGGAAGTGGGTGGTTGGAATGTGAAGGGGGGGGCTGGGGTGTGGAGAGTTACCTAACAGCTCCCTAGGGACACACCAAGTAGCCAGGCAGAGGGAGAATGCCTAAGGTGGCATGTTCTCCTGTGGTCGTGTGGTGCCCATATCAGGGGCACAAGTCAGGCAAGATGCCAGCA
The DNA here is from genome assembly GCF_964271855.1 of Acomys minous. NCBI lineage: Eukaryota > Metazoa > Chordata > Mammalia > Rodentia > Muridae > Acomys > Acomys minous. Next base: position 49,212,075 of record NC_140491.1, on the reverse strand, counting down.
GGCAGCACCTGGAATGTCCCAAATTCACCTCCTTAAAGAACTTGAAGCTCCAGAGATAGCTCAGGAAAGAGGCTCAGGATTGCCCCAAAATTGGCCATACAGGACCTTCTAGATCAGGGATAGTGGGCCTGGGACAGTCTTGGGCTGAGTGGCTTGGGTTAGCCTAACTATGTCGACTAAGGCTAGCCCAGGCTAGTTTTGGCTGATTCATTTAAGGCAGCTTTGCTTGCTTGCTTGTTTACTTGGGTCTTGCTATGTAGACTAGTGTGTCCTTGAACTTACAACCCTGCTGCCTCAGCCTCCTGAGTGCTGAGGTCATAAGCACATGCCGGGTAGAGACAGTCATTGACAGTATGGTTTTTCCCTTACCAGTGCTTCTGTGAATGGGAAGAGAGCAATGCCTTAGCAGTGTATAACCCTACCCAATTAGTCTTTGCATCCAAGTAAGCAGAGCCAGCAGCTCTCCGTTAGAAATGGGCAGGCCCAGGGAGCGCAAGGCTGAACGGTTTTACAAGGAAATCCAGAGCAGGCCTGGGCCTCAGGCTTGTCTGGTGGCCGAATGTTGGAATGGGACAGAAAGAGAAAGACATAGCGATCTGGGCTTCCTCAGGTGTCTGCTGTGGGTGACCCACTGGCCTCCTCACATGCCAGTGGATGCCTCTTGCTGGCCATATATGAAAACCTCCCAGAAGACATCCTTGTCCCCGAGAGCATGCTCCTGCCCCACCCAAACCCTCAGAGCTAATGGGAGCTGTGCATAACCAGAGGCCCCACACAAGGGCTTCCGGGTAGACATCCATGGAAGAAGGTGCCTGACCTTTCCCAATGTTCAAGTCATGGACCACTTCCTTGCAATGGAATTTGAAAGACATCGGGAAAAATAGCACCTCCCCTGAGAAAAAGACGAACCTTCACCAAGGACCTTTGAGTCCCATCTTCTGTCCCAGCCAGCCTGGGTGTGTGTGGGGGTGGGGGAACAGCCCCCCCTCCTCATTTTTGCAGTACTGGGAATTGAACCCAGGGCTTTAGACACACTAGGCAAACCCCCAAACTGCATCCTGTTGCACAGCCTGCCTGCCTGCCTCTTGACTCAGTGTTTGGTACAACTGAAGTACGTGAGAGGGTGGTCAGCAGGCCAGGCCTCAGACTCCCATCCGGCAGAGGTCAGTGGAGGCTTTGGGGAGACTCTTCGTTAGGAACATGAGGAGACTGATGCTTAGGGAAAGCTGTACCCCTGAGGAGTAGGGCTCGTGCTCCATGGGACTCTCCTTCTTCAGGGCAGCGGTCCCTGGAAGGCAGCGACCACTAAGAGAAGCTCACAGGGAAGGCCGGTTTCCCTCTTTTACAACGGCCTCTTCTAACCTAGGGCCTCTTGGCATAGCTTCTGAGCCTGCCATTTCTTCCAGACCTGTCCCAGAGCCAAACACGGGACCTCACATAATCCCGGTTATGTAATGTGCAATCTAAAGAGTTGGTCCGGAGGAGGCGCCTGAGCCACACCCAGGAGTGGGGGCAAAAGGCTCCAGCTGCTTCTGGGCAGACAGATGAGGCTGGGCCTCTGCCTCCAGCGGCCACTGCTCCTCAGTCTCAGTCAGCACCATGAGTGGTCGCGTTGGAGACCTGAGCCCCAAGCAGGCAGAGACCCTGGCCAAGGTGAGAGATCCCCCTCCTGTGGGACCTCAGGGGGAAATGGCTGAGGGGGTGGGGTGGAAAGAATGGCCAGGACTCTGTGTCCACCTGTTGAGTCTGTATGTCCGTGACAGTGTCTCTTCGCTGTCACCTCCAAAGGGGTCACATCCTACCCAGCCTAGAGACAGATGGCCTGACCAGAATGGATGTTAAGGGGAAAGCTCCACTTTGGCAGTCATGTGTGTGACGTGTGCAGAACTAGGCTCGAACTCACCCAGAAAACTTTTTTTTTTTTTTGGGTTTTTGGAGACAGGGTCTCTCTGTGTAGCCTTGGCTGTCCTGGACTCACTTTGTAGACCAGGCTGGCCTCGAGCTCACAGTGATCTGCCTGCCTCTGCCTCCCGAGTGCTGGGATTAAAGGCGTGCGCCACCACTGTCTGGCTCACCCAGAGAGCTTTACCTTGCAGTTGCCCCCACTACTTCCTCCTTCCCTGCCCCACCCCCCACCCCCACCCCCCCCCGGGTGGGAGCTAAAGGATGCAGCCTCTGCCCTCTGCTGGATTCTTCTTCCCTGAGACTCTGGAAAGAAAGAAAATCTGTATGAAAGCCGGATAAGAGACAGAACACCATGGCTGATGTGCCCATGGCTGAAAGGAATAAGGACCCTTGATCATGACCCTGTCCTTCCTTCCTTCCTTCTGTCTTTCCTTCCTTCTGTCCTTCCTTCCTTCATTCCTTCCTTTTTTTTTTAAGATTTATTTATTTATTACAGATACAGTGTTCTGCCTGCACATCAGAAGGGGCACCAGATCCTATTATAGATGGTTATGAGCCACCATGTGGTTGCTGGGAATTGAACTCAGGACCTCTGGAAGAGCAGCCAGGGCCCTTAACCATTGAGCCATCGCTCCAGCCCCCTTCCTTCCTTCTTTCCTTCCTCCTTTCGGAACCACATTTCTGTAAAAGACAGGAAGATGAGTGAACAAACGAAGGGAACTAAGGAAATACCCGCAGGCCTGCGCACTCACCCACCCGCCCATTTCTCCGTTTCCCCTTCCACTCACCCATCTCTCTGTCCTTCGGCTCACCTACCTGCCTCTCCTATCCACTTGCCTGCCTATATATCCATCCATCCATTGATCGCTTGATCCTTTTTTCTTGCATGAGTTGTGAGGTCAAGGCTCAGAGTGAGAAGCACACTAAACAGGAATCTCTCTCGTCAGTTCCGAGAAAATGTCCAGGACGTGCTGCCGGCCCTGCCCAACCCTGATGATTATTTTCTTCTTCGTTGGCTCCGAGGTGAGAGACGAGGAGGAGGTGTTGAAGCTGAGGGAACAAGCAAGAGGACCTGGGTCTCCACAGCTTCGTCGCAGTCTGTGGCTCTTAGGAGCTGACCACGCACACTACTGTGTTTTACATGTTCAAGTCTCGGAAAGGGGAGGAAGAAGCAGGGTCTGCCCACCCAAATCCCCAGGGGCCCTCCCAAGTCCTCTCACTAGTTAGGGGCAAGGAAAGGCCACTGTGCCCCATACTCACCTTCCCCCTACCCCCATCTTCCCTCAGCTCGGAATTTTGACCTACAGAAATCGGAGGCCATGCTCCGAAAGGTAAAGCATCACCCCAGGGATTTGGAGGCAGTGTTCAAATGGGGGGGGGGGGAAACAAGCAATTCCACACACCCCTGCTTCCCTGCCCTTCCCCGGGGTGCTTGGAGCCCCACAGGGCCTAACCACCCTTTCATTTTCAGTACATGGAGTTCCGTAAGAACATGGACATTGACCACATCCTTGACTGGCAGCCCCCAGAGGTGAGCCCCATCCCCTCAAACGCCTCAGTCTCGATAGACACATCACTCAGCAACCTCTGGTCACAGGAGACCATGAGGGAAGGACAGCAGAGATGTTCTTAGAAGCCCTTCGCCCCACAGGACCTTTTCTGAAAGAGCTGAAATAATTCCTGAGTCAAGAGTTCCAGCTTGGTGGGCAGACACCTTTAATCCCAAATCTCTTAAGTTCAAGGCCAGCCTGGTCTACAGAGTGAGTTCCAAGAGCCTGGGCTACACAGAGAAACCCTGTCTCCCTAAGTCAGAGTAGCTAAGAAGTGCCAGCATCAGATCATCCGATGAACACTAGGAGGCAGGTGTTTCACTTCTTTCCTCCAGCAAAAATCCAGCGACTTGACCAAAATCCCACAGTCCCACGGTGGGACAGGGGTTTGCACTCCCAAACTTGTACCTGAGCCACTATGGCCAGTCAATCCCTCTGTGCTCCCACCCCAGAGTCTAAAAGAATCCTGTCCAGATGGGAAAACAAAATCCTATCAAGGGAACTGGCCGTGGTAGCGAAGCCAGGTAGGCAGGACCAGTGAGCCCAGAAGCCCAAAGGCAGGCTGGGCTGGTCCTGGGCTTTCCTATTCACAGCTATGAATAAAGCCTCCCTTGCCAGACCCTCAGTTTTCTCACTTGAGACAGGGCAGACCAATGTTTTGTTCCACTGCAGGGTATAGACTTGGGTCTGATAGGTTAGCAGATCAGGGGACTCCCAGGGAGACGTGTGACGCCGAGTGTCCTGTACCTTCCCATGCCCAGGTGATCCAGAAGTACATGCCCGGAGGCCTGTGTGGCTATGATCGCGATGGCTGCCCCGTGTGGTATGACATCATCGGGCCACTGGACCCCAAGGGGCTGCTCTTCTCCGTCACCAAGCAGGACCTGCTGAAGACTAAGATGAGGGATTGTGAGCGCATCCTGCATGAGTGTGACCTGCAGACGGAGCGGGTGAGGTTCCGACTGGGTGGGTGGGTGACTGACGAGAGACAGGAGAGGCTGCAGAGAGTAAAAAGATGATGACAGTGAGGGTGCTCCCCAACTTAGGCTGGGGTCACATTCTAAGTTAGAAATACCATTAGTCAAATATACACTTGAAACGCCTGGCCCACTCAGCTCCATTGAGTAGCCTAGCCGGCCTCAAACACGCCAAGTGTTTTCATTAGCTACAGTTGGACACTGGAAGACAGTACCAGCCTGGATAGCACAAGCCCAGCGGGGAAATCAAAATTCAACATTCAGTCTAAGAGTTTGAGAGAATGTGTGTGCTTCACACTGTCATAAAGTTAAAAACAAAAAGCGTTAAGTCCAGTATTGTCGGTGAACAGATGGGTGGGTGGGTGACTGGGGAGATGTGTTCGTTCTTGTCCACTTGCTACTCTGAGGACAAGGTAGAGCATTGGGGGACCCTGGGGGAGTCATGTCGTTGGGGTGCCAATTCCCAAGCCCACGCTTGACCCTGCCACTGCCCCTTGCTCGGCCTCACAGTTGGGGAGGAAGATCGAAACCATTGTGATGATATTTGACTGCGAGGGCCTGGGACTGAAGCACTTCTGGAAACCTCTGGTGGAAGTGTACCAGGAGGTGAGGAGGCCCAGGGGTGGACACACACACACACACACCCCACATACTACACAAACACACACATACCACATTACACACCACACTACACAAACACACAGCACATCACACACACCACACACTACACAAACATACACACACCATACACACATCACATTACACACACCACATACTATACAAACACACACACATACACACCACGCTACACATACCACATACTACACAAACACACACACCACACACACCACATTACACACACCACATACTACACAAGTACACACACCACATTATACAACACACACTACACAAACACATGCCACATCAAACACACCACATCACACACACCACACACTATACAAATACATACACACCACACATACACCACATCACACACATCACATACCACACACTACACAAACATAAACATCATACACACACCATATCACACACACACACACACCATACATCACACACATCATACACACACATAGCACACACACCACATTGTACACACCACACACTACACAAACACACACCACATACCACATACTACCCAAACACACACACCACATTACACACACATACACACACACACACACACACACACACACACACACACACACACACACACCCTACACACACAGAGCACATATCACACACACCATGCACACACACTACACTTGGGTGACCAGCTTGGCCTGCTTCAACCTTACACCACCAAAAGCACAAATAAATAAAAGGTTCCCTTCCTATCCCCCAACCCCAAAAGAAACCTTAGTAGGACCCCTGGGGAGTCCGCAGAACAGATCTTAGGAAAGCACAGGGCCTGTTTCCTCAAGCAGTTCCAGCCCTGTCACTCCCTCGCTCTGAGCCTTGGGCAAGTCATCCCCCATCTGCCCTGGTCCCCACCAGGCTTTAGGTCCCTCCCCTCAGAATAGGGACAGTGAGGCCCGGGAGTGAGTCTGTAAAGCACACGCACCACGCCACGGTCCGACACACTGCCACACCACGATTGTCATCTGTCGTCATGGTGATTATGTGCTTACTGTGAGCTTCTGGCTCTAACGGCCTCAGGTGGGAAGGTTGCCTTCAGAGGTCAGTGGAGGTGGTAGTAAAAAGGGAAATTCCCTCTAAAACCTCCAGGGAGGAGATGGCAGAGGGAGAGAAGGGAGGAGGTGGAAGCTGTGAATGTTTTTCTTGGTTCCACAGTTCTTCGGCCTCCTTGAGGAGAATTACCCAGAGACCTTGAAGTTCATGCTCATTGTGAAAGGTAAGAGGAAGGTGGCGCCCCTACCTGAGCCTCCACCTCTATCCTGCACCCTCAGCGTCTCAAGGTCAACACCCCGCTGTTGAGAGGACGCTTGCTTGCTGACTCCAGGCAAACCGCCTGGGGTCTGGCACAGAGGAAGGGCCAGGAAATGGTAACAGCTGGCTTCACTCCAAGATCGGTAGCTCCTAACCACTCCCCTGGAAATGCCTCTTCCCCCACTCCCCCCTCTTCTTCCCCCCACCCTCGTGTTCATCGCTCCCTCCATGGGCTGTCTGTGGCCCTAAGCTGCCCAGGCTGGCCTTGAACTCACTTGGTAGCACACATATGCAGTTGGGATGCTCCTGCCTCAGCCTTAAGAATATACTGTATTATAGGCATGTACCAATGAGCCTATACCTCTATTCACTGTTTGTTTTTTTTCTTTGTGTGTGTGGGGGGGTGTTGTTTGTTAGTGGGTGTTGTTTGTTAGGTGAGACAGGATCTTCCTATGCAGTTCTGGCTTATGTGCAGGCTGGCCTTGAACTCACAGAGATTCCACCTGCCTATCCCTCCCAAGTGCTGGGACTAAAGGTGTGCACCACCACATCCAGCTCATTCTGTTTTTCTGGACAAGTTATCTGCTCCCTGAATGACTCTGAGCCTACTCCTGTGGTGCACATTCCTGGCCTGGCACCAATTTGGGTGCTCACTAGCCACTTGGGTGGCTGTTGCTTGGTAGGTAGGTACACAGGTAGGTAGGTAGGTAGGTAGGTAAGGTGGCTTGTTTGATGGTGAGCTCATTGCTTGGCTAGTTGTCCAGCGGATTGGCTAGCTGGTTGTCTGAGTAACTGGTAATAGGTTAGAGAGTTGACTGGGATGGCTTAACTGGTCGGCTGGCTTTTAGCTTGGTTGACCGTCTGGCTAGCATTTCAGTGAGTGGATATTTGGGTGGTGCCCTGGTGTGTTGGTTTCTTCTGCAGCTGAATTTGCGTGGCCGGCTGGTTATTTGGATATCAGCTCTCGGTATGAACGCTTTGCCATCTAGTTGGTTGGTCTGTGGACTGATTGATTTTCTGTTTGGCCGACTTGTTAATTCTGGCCATCTGGCAAGTTGGTGAACTGGCAGATCATTTCTTAGCCGGCTGCCTAGTTTGTTGGCACTTGATTGGCGGTTGGCAGACTGGTTAGCTTATTGACATCAATGGCTAATGAGGAAGCTGGAGACTGGGTCATTTGTGAGATGGCTGGTTAACTGGCTACTTTTTGGGTGACTGGTTCTGGGTTGGCTGGGTCCATCATGACTTCTATATCAGTGGCTGTGACCGTTGTGGAAAGGTGGCCTGGTGGCTTGGTTTCTCCCTTTGTTGTTAATCTTCTTGTGTCTTTCCAGCCACCAAATTGTTCCCTGTGGGCTACAACCTCATGAAGCCATTCCTGAGTGAGGACACACGGAGGAAAATCGTGGTGTTGGGAAGTAGTAAGTCACCCCAGTGGCCCTGTCCCCGCGCCGCACCTCACACCTGAGCTTTAGAATAATAGCCTTAGCTCAGCACCACTCCCAGCACTCAGCACATCCTGCAGCCAGGGGCTCCTTCTTCCTCCGCCTTGGGGTGAGCGAGGAGATGGGCCCCCACACCCCCTCCCCGCCCACTCATGTTTCAGCCCCATCACTTCTCAACTTCTGCTCCATGCGCCCTGGCTTTCTTTCTGCACCTGCAAAGCCAGTGCTGCTGATGGCAACTCTCGCTGAGGAGGCGTAGCCAAGATTCAGGGATGCGTCTGGGCAGGTGCAGGATGATGCATCCACTCTGGAACTCTGGGCAGCAGAAGCTGTGCTGCATGGGGGGGTGTCACTTTGTGTTGTTTAGTTTGTTCTTCAAGGCAGGGTATCGTGTAGATCCTGCAGGCTTCAAACTAAGGAGCTAAAGGGAGCCTTGAACTCCTTCTCCCCTTCCTCCAGCTGATTACAAGAGTGCATCACACACACACACACACACACACACACACACACACACACACACACCACACACACACACACACACACACACACACACACACTAAGCAATTTGCAACTGAATAAAGGCAAAGGAAATGTCGCCAAGTAGTGGGGGAGGGGAAATGGAAGTAGATCAGAAAGACGGACAGTGAGCAGGGAAGGCTTGGTCAGAGAGCTTGCCTTATAAGCAGCAGGACTAAGAAAGCACTAGCCTCCTGGTGTAAAAAAAAAAAAAAAAAAAGAACAATCTGGGGACTGGAGAGGTGGCTCAGAGGTTAAGAGCACTGTATGTTCTTCCAAAGGTCCTGAGTTCAATTCCCAGCAACCATATGGTGGCCATAACCATCTATAATGAGATCTGGTGCCCCCTTCAGGAGGGCAGGAGTACATGCAGGCAAAATACTATGTATGTAATAAATAAATAAATCTTTAAAAAAAAAAGAAGAAGAAGAAGAAGAAGAAGAACAATCTGATTGTGGTAGAACACCCTTAGTAATCCCATAACCGGGAGCTGCTCATTGGCCAGAATTAGCCTCGCCTAATTGGTAATCCCAAGCCAATGAGAGACTCATCTCAAAAAAAAAAAAAAAAAATCAAGGAGGTTAGGCCTTGAAGAATGTTGGCTTGGGTTATCCTCCGGCCTCCTCATGGATGCTATGATATGTGATCCTCCACACAGAAAACAAATAAATAAACAGAATTTTAAAATAATACAATAAAACAAATATATACAAGACAAACACATTTTTAGAAGAACATACAAACAGAATAAATCTTTTTTTCTTTTTCTGGCTTTTTGAGACAGGGTTTCTCTGTGTGGCCTTGGCTGTCCTGGGCTTGCTTTTTAGACCAGGCTGGCCTTGAACTCACAGAGATCTACCTGCCTCAGCCTCCAGAGTGTTGGTATTAAAGGCGTGCGCCACCATGCCCTGCTAGAATAAATTGTTCTTAAAGGTATTGTTTGTAGCCAGGTGTGTACAGGAGTATAATCCCAGCACTTGGGAGGCAGAGGCAGGCGGATCTCTGTGAGTTTGAGGCCAACCTGGTCTACAAAGTAAGTCCAGGACATCCAGGGCTGTTACACAGAGAAACCCCATCTCCAAAAACCTGACCTGAGGATCTAGAAATGGGGGTGTAAGTTTTATGTTCCTCGCTTTCTCTTTCTTCCCAACACCCTCAGCTCCTATCTCTACCCACTACCACTAGGAAATAAAGCAAGATGGATGATGACGTAACCTGGTTGTGGGGAGGCACCCAATCCTGGAGCAATATGGAGCCAACCAAGTCTGTGCCCTCTGCTCCTCTTGATGCCTACAAGGCTCAGTGATTTGGCCTTAGCATTCCAGGCATTGTGATGTTTCCCACTGGGAGGAAGGAATATTCCACTGCCATAAGGGTTGATGAAAATTAGCCACAAGGCTAGAACCGCAGCAATCCCCAGGACCCAGGGCCCCTAGAGACTCACATATGCTAACAGTAATGGTTGTGGTGCTGAAAGAGGCAGATGTCTCTCTAGACGGGGCTGCTCCAACCACAAGATCCGACTTACTGATTGAATAACCTCAGAAAGGTCCTGAACTCTCAGGCCTTTTAAAGTCACCTGGAAACATTGAAGCAACTCTCTGCTTTACTACTCATGACTGGGAAATCTTCAAGAATGTCCAGACCCATCAGCCAAGGGCAAACATGTTTCCATAGCAACTGGATGCTAGGAAAAACTGTTTCCTATAGCCTGAGGTCTAGGAGACCTGGAAGTTATTCCTGGCCCCCTAACTCCCATGGGGCTTAAAGACATAAGTCCAGGGTGCCCTGATGGGTGTGGGGGGATGTTTGGTCCCCTCTATGTGTGATAACCACATTTAATCTTCCTACCCTCAGATAGCTGGAAGGAAGGTTTGCTGAAACTCATCAGTCCTGAGGAACTGCCGGCCCATTTTGGGGGGACTCTGACTGACCCAGATGGGAACCCCAAATGTTTAACCAAGGTACACAGAGCCTGGACCAGGAAGGAGTTGGAAGAGTAGAGCTGGGGTTTTTTTTTTTCCCCCACGCACTCATTCATTCCACAAACATCTCCAGCTAGACTCCTGGGTATAGAGAACAGGTATTGAGCTGGGTGGGTCCAGCTTATTAGGGCTTATGGGAGCTCCTGAGATGTGCAGAGAAAGTTGAAATGGGGGAGTTTTGCTTTGGAAATAAGCTTCAAGAAGCTTCCAGAGGAAGTGCTAACCCCCTAGACAGCCAGAAGGGTATTTGGGGGAAGGGTGGTGGGAATCTTCCCAATGGTGATTAAAAAAAAAAAAGTGTCTCTGGCAACAAGAGAAATGACCGAAGAATCTATTGTAGATCAACTATGGTGGGGAAATCCCAAAGTCCATGTATGTGCGGGACCAGGTGAAGACTCAGTACGAGCACACGGTGCAGATTAGCCGTGGCTCCTCCCACCAGGTGGAATATGAGATCCTGTTTCCAGGCTGTGTCCTCAGGTAGGCATGGGCCACTGCTCCTCCCATGGCTAGGCTCGGACCCCTCAGGGACCCATCAGACTGAGCAGCAGCCTGTCTGCTCACAGGTGGCAGTTCTCATCTGATGGCGCAGACATTGGCTTTGGAGTCTTCCTCAAGACCAAGATGGGGGAGAGGCAGAAAGCAGGAGAAATGACCGAGGTGCTAGCCAGCCAGCGCTACAATGCCCACATGGTACCTGAGGATGGAAGCCTCACCTGCTCAGAGGCTGGCGTCTGTAAGTCCATCCCAACTGCCCACTGACTCTGAAGGCAGGAGCCACCTTCCACATGCTTTAAAGGATAAACATGGGCCCCTTAGTGTAATGATTAAAAAATAAGATGCCAGGCAACAGATCTGATATGGATAAGTTTATTATATGTGCATGGGAGGGGGAGGAAGAAGGGGACACCCCAGAAACAGACAGACAGACAGACAGAGGCAGAGAAAGAGAGAAACAAGAGAGGAGAAAAGTAAGAGAATTAGAGGGAGAAGTAGGTGGGTTTGTCCTTTTATATACTCCTAGGCAGGTGGATGCCCAATAGCAGGTAGGCAATGACGTCACAGGTTGCTAGGCAGACTGGAGCAGTATCCTAACACTTACCCCAGACACATAGTCCAGGTTAGATCCTTCATTCACTCCCAAGACATATTCATGAACTCCTAGTGTGTACAAACAGTCAGAGACACATGGGCCTTGAGGGATTGAGGGTGCTTGGGCCATAGGACACAGGCAAGAGACCATAGGGCAGGTGTCACTTTCCCCACGAGGCTGTGAGAAGTAAAACAACTTAACACCCAGCCTCAAAGCTGAATGGCAATGCTATCCCAGCTCCAAAGCAGCCTCCATGTAGCTGCACAGGTGCAGAACTCTGCCCAATCTGGGAAGGACTGTTGGTTGGGTCACCCCATGGCCTGAGGATTAAAACCATTACGTCAGGCTTTGCCCAGCCCCAGCTTGTCCAAGAGGGCTGGGCCGCCTCTGTGGCTCTCAATTTATAGTCTCTGTCACGTGACACCCAGGTGCGAAGACAACGGAATGTAATCAACACCTAGTGTTCTACTGTCTGTTGATGCAATGAAAGCCAGGCGAGGGTGATTGCCAAGAGGAGGGAGTGTCTGTTTCCAGGCCCTGCTCAGGGTGACAGGTCCCACACAGGGAGGCGGAATGGGACAATGGGAGGTTGCACCAGCTTGACAAGGCTCATCCAATAGGAACTCATCTTCCATTTTGTCCCCTAGATGTCCTGCGCTTTGACAACACCTATAGCTTCGTCCATGCCAAGAAGGTCAGCTTCACGGTTGAAGTGCTTCTCCCAGACGAGGGCATGCAGAAGTACGAGGAAGAGCTCACCCCTGTCTAAGTGGGACCCCCCAACCTCTCAGAGACACCCCCCTCACCCTCTGTTTTCTCTCTACTCTCCTTTCATCCCTAAAGTCGATCATTAGCTCCCTCTACTCTGTGACACCAGTGAACAGAGAAAGAGATGGCCAGGAGAAGATTTATCTGCTGTAACCACAATTTAAAAGTAGGACAGGTTGGAGGGTATAATGTTTGCAAAAGAGAGAGAAGCAAGAGGGAAGATAAGAGATCGGCGTCATTGGGGCCCAAGACTAGGGAAACAACCCCCCTTGACCTCATCTGCCCTGCAACGTTTGTCCTTGAGACCCTCCCTGTGAGGTCTGAGTGGCTTGATCTGGAGATTGACGAAATCCTCTCTGCTTCCACTCACACTATATGGTAGGTACTTAGCATATTCCTGTAAGTTAGAGGGTAGCATATTCCTGTAAATTAGCCTATTCCCTGTAAGGCAGGGAAGCGTGTGGTTCCCCAGCAGTGGTAAGGAGAGACCAGACAGCATATTTCAGCACCCTGGACAGAGCCACGCTTGGAGAAAACCCCAGCTGTCTAACCTGATAGGGGTTTCCTTTTGGGAGTCTCAGACACAAAAGCTCCACAGCTCTCTGGCAGGAGGCACCCACTTCTGACTTTGCCTGACCCAGGGGCAAAGGTGCGCCATTCACTATTCCCACGATCACTTCCTTCCTTTTGAGCTCACAGCTCATATTTTAAGCAATTAAAAGAATGTTCCCCAAAGCAAAGGAGGTCATATCCTACTCTCCCAGCTGCTGCCTGGCAAAGCAGCAGCAGCAACAACAACAATGCCTGTTGTTTGGTGAGGACTGTCACTATTCCAAGTGATTTACGTGCTAGGCTCATGGCATACACACACACACACACACACACACACACACACACACACACACACACCAGAACACCTTATCAAAGCCACTTTACAAATGAGTAAAACCAAGCTCAGAGAGGCTAAAGTTCTCACCCAAGAGGCATATCTAGGACCTGAGGGTTTCTTGCTTGTTTGTTGTGTTCTTTATTTAGTCAGGAGGTGTTGTTATAAATGGTTGTAAACCCCCTCATAAGGCCCAGCTCCGACAATGAGATAAGTAGTGTGTTGAGAGTGTTTTGGATATCTCCTCTCCTCGAGGCCCCTTTGTAGATGCAAATGGTAATCCCTCAAATTGGGCAGCCCAGCTAACGGAGAGCCACAGTGCTTAAGAGGATTGTTCAAGGAGCCTCACAGAAGGCTGGGGAGGCCTTGTGCTCCCATGCCCGGTGTTCTGTCCTCTGCTCATGTAGATGTAAGGGATGACCTACCTGATGTTCACCATAGCCCTGGGGACCTGGGACAAGGCAAGGGCTCCAGGGTCCTCAACACCCATGCCCCATGCAGGATACACAGACCCTGGACTGAGTCCTGGCTCCTGGCACAACTCTTGCCAAGAGATGATTAATTACTCCAGAGAATGAGGATGGGCTGTGCTGGTGCCATGCAATGCACCATGGGAAACGAGTGTGCACTGAGCGTGCAGCCTGGCAACACTCGTGAAGCTAGTGTTGTGCTGTGGAGGAGAGTAGAGAAATGAACACACTTAAGGGCACAGACTCTCATGCCCATAAGATGGGAATTGGCTTAGGGTTTCTATTGTTGTGATGAAACACCATGACCAAAAGCAACTTGGGAGGAAAAGTGTTTATTTTACTCACAGTCCCACATAACAGTTCATCATCAAAAAACCAAACCAAAACAACAACAACAACAACAAAAAAATGGTGAGGGCAGGAAGCTGGTGCAGAAGAGATGTTTTCATTTTTTAAAAAAACTAGATTTATTTATATATTCATTTTACATCCCAATCACAGCTCCCTTCCTCCTCTCCACCTTGTCCCGCCCTCTCTTCCCCTTTTCCCTTCTCCTCAGAAAAGGGGAGCCCCCCCAATACAAACCCACCCTGGCATATCAAGTCTCACCAGAACTAAGAGCATCCTCTCCCACTGAGGCCAGACAAGGCAGCCCTGTTAGGGGAAGTCATCCAACAGCAGGCAGGAGGATGCACATCAGAGATGGCCCTGCTCCACTTGCTAGGGGACCCACACGATGACCAAGTTGCCCATCAGTTGTCAGATGCATAAGTGTGGAGGCCTAGGTCCCAGGACCACCAGCCTAGGGATGTGACCCTGCTCACAACGGGCTGGGTCCTCCTGCACTGCTCACTAATTGCAGTCAGGTATTATGAAGGCATTTTTCTTGGCTGAGGCCTCCCCCTCTCTCTGATAATGACTCTAGCTTGTGTCCAGTTGACATAAAAGTAGTCAGGGCAGGAACTGAGCTTCCAACAGCTCCAATTGGCCTTGCTTTCCTCAACCTGTGGGTAGTAGGATTGGGCCAGAGGCAAGGTACCCACTTGGCTTTATGACCTTCAGGTTCCAAACAGGGCAAGACTGCCTCCTCCTCCTTCCTGAGTAAGGTGGGGAAGGGAGAAGTAGCTGGAATCACAAGAGAGGAGAGGAAAGGCAAGGAAGAGAAAGCTGTCAGACTCTGAAAGACTAAAGGAGTGACACCGGATGGTACTTAAAAATGTATTCGTTATCTAACATTAAAGTTTAACTGGACATCTCATGTTTTCCGCAAACGTTTCCTTGTGCCTTGGTAATTTCACATGTACCTACAACGTGCTTGGATCACATTCATGCCTCCTAGATTTCCTCCACTTGCACACCTTCTCAACCTCCTGTCTTCTTTTGTTTTTCTAACGTGCTGAGTCCAACTAGCGCCACTCACATACTCAATACTCACGAATATGGGACACCACTCACTGTAGCGTAGGCAGCGTGCCGTGGGTCACACTGTCGAAGGACATCAACTCTTTCTTCCAGAAGCCAGCAGTTGCCAGCAGCTCTTCGGCTCAATGGCAGACCCCTTGAGCCCCGCCCTTTACATGCTGGAGTGCTTACTGATCTGGTCAGTGCGGGCCACAGCTGCTGCGGGCTTATGAGCCTGTTGGTCTTATCATACCCAGAAGACATCACTTCCCAAATCTTTGCCAGCCTCTGGCTCTTATAAATTTTCCATCCCCTCGTCTGTGCCTCGCAGTGTATGGAGTGACACAAGTGTCCCTGTTAGGGCCGAGTACTTCCAGGGTCACTGAGTCTCTGCACTTTGATCAATTCTGAGTCTCTGTGTTAGCCACCATGTGCTGCATGAAGAAGTTTCTCCGGGGTGGGTGAGAGTCGCATGTGGGTGCAATGTTAAGAATTTAGAAGGTGGCCGGGCGTGGCGGCGCACGCCTTTAATCCCAGCACTCGGGAGGCGGAGGCAGGCGGATCGATGTGAGTTCGAGGCCAGCCTGGTCTACAAAGCGAATCCAGGACAGCCAAGGCTACACAGAGACACCCTGTCTCAAAAATAAATAAATAAATAAAATAAAATAAAATAAAAAAAAGAATTTAGAAGGCACTGTGATACTATATTGCTTTAGCAAAATAGTAGCAGTTGATTTCAGGACCTCTTCAGTCATGGGTTCTTGGTTTACAGTACCAGGCATGAGTTGCCTCCTGCAGAATAAACCTTAATTGCAATTAAAACACTGTTGGAGCTGGGAATAGTGGCGCACGCCTTTAATCCCAGCACTCAGGAGGCAGAGGCAGGCAGATCACTGTGAGTTCGAGGCCAGCCTGGTCTACAAAGGGAGTCCAGGACAGCCAGGGCTATACACAGAGACACCTTGTCTCAAAAAACAAAACAAACAAAAAAACACTATTGGAACTGGGCACAGGGCCACACACCTGTGATCTCAGCACTCTGGGAGGCAGAGGCAGATGGATCGCTGTGAGTTTGAGGCCAGTCTGGTCTACAAAGTGAGTCCAGGATAGCCAGGGCTACACAGAGAAACCCTGTCTTGAAAAACCAAAGCCAAAACTAAAGCAAAACAACAAAAACACTGTTGGTTTGGTTACTCCGATGAGATTTCACGCCATTATTGCATCAGTGGGCATGCCTTTCTAGGCTTGATATTTATTTGTAGATAAATACCTACGCCCAGCTCTAGGCTTGTTATTATTGCAGTTTATAGCATTCACATCTGGCTAAGGTTCCTGACGGCTTTTTTGTGCCATCAGCCTGCAGAGCACTTCCTTGCACTATGAAATCTAGCCATCAGGGAAGACGTTTTCAGGTCAGTACCAGTTTGATTTCTTCACGTTCTGTAATCAAAGTGTGTGTTGCCGTCAGCAGTGGAGCCTCACGCACTCTAATAAGATCTGGGTAGACAAGAGCGATGACAACCGTCTTATTGTTTTGGGGACCCGTGGGCCCCACACCAACACCCTGACAAAAGGCATCTCATACGGGGTGGGGGGGAGGGGGGGAACCTGGGTTTAATTATCTATGGCTTCCGGAAGGAACGTTCAATGTAAGATAACACTGACAAAATCTTTTAAATAGACAATATTGTTTTAGGAAGTTTGTAAAACAGTAGTTTTTATATAGCTTTTTCTTCTTTTTTCATAGTTTTTTTTTTCCAATCAGCCCTCTCCCTACCGCATCCTGGTTTGTTTGTTTGTTTGTTTGTTTGTTTTTGGTTTGGTTGCTTGTTTGTTTTAGACAGAGTTTCTCTGTACAGCCTTAGCTATCCTAGACTTACTTTGTAGACTAGGCTGGCCTCGAACTCACAGCGATCGGCCAGCCTCTGCCTCCCAAGTGCTGGGATTAAAGGCGTGCGCCACCACCCCTGGCCCAGCATCCTGTATTTGATCTGGCACGCCTATAATGAAGAATAAGGGAGAGAAGTGGGAGGGACCTGGAGAGATCTAGAGAACTTCCTGATTTTCCAGAGAACTTGGTTCCCAGCTTACAGAAAAGTGACTTCAGCGTTGGGGAATCCAACGCCCTCTACTGGTCTCCATCAGCACTACACCCACGTGCTCACACAGAGAAGTAAAGATTAAAAATAAGTAGGGATTAAAAATTAAAAGTAGGGATGAGCCACACGCCTTTAATCCCAGCACTTGGGAGGCAGAGGCAGGCAGATTGCTGTGAGTTCAAGGCCAGCCTGGTCTACAAAGCGAGTCCAGGACAGCCAAAGCTAACACAGAAAGATCCTGTCTCAACTCCCGCCCTCCCCCCCAAGAATGAACTGTCGCAGCACCTATGGTTTTGGCCACGTATGACATGAGAACCTTGGAAGAAGATGGCTCAGCATCAGTAATACAAGGCTGGAGACTGGTGACCTCCCCTGTGCCCGCTGAGGCGGTAGAGTCAGAGGACAGAGTATGGGCTCCTTGCACACCGGGAGCTGAGTAAGCTGTGAGCGGCGATTTGGGGTATTTCCTTGTTCAAGCTCCTCTCCCTGCAGCTGAGCAGAGCGACGCGGGTTGCCCCACGTGGGTGTTGGGGCTGCGTCTTGCAGGTGCACAGGAAATCTCGGTTCTTGCTTCTTCCTTCCCCAAGAAGCCGTTGCCAAGGAGACAACACCAAGGGGCCATGTCTGTCTCTTAACATACAGTGCAAGAAAACATGAGAGCCACATAAAGTGGATATGGGAAAAGACCTCTAAAGAGAGAGAATCTTCGATGTAAAGATTGTAGAGGAATGCTGAGTGAATGTATCAGCCGTCAATAAAGTGCTGTTTAGCCAATCAGCTGGGCAGAAGGACAGGAAGTGGAAGGCGGGACTTCCTGGAGGGGAGGAGAAAGTTTGACAGTTGGGGAAGGGACAGGAGTTTGACGGTTGGAGGAGGATGGTGGGGTCTGGATGAGGACCAGCCCAGGGGTCATAGTGGCAAGTGTCTGGAATATATGTATGTTATAAGATTTAGATTACAAGTAGATTAGAATCAGTTCAGACTCTGCCCGGCGAAGTGCTGGCAGCTTTAAAGTACGTTTCAGCCTCCCTGTGTCAGTTATTTGCTTTGTTGGCCGAGGGGATACAAATTACTGTAACGGGCTGGAGAGATGGCTCAGAGGTTAAGAGCAGTGACTGCTCTTCCAGAGGTCGTGTGTTCAATTCCCAGCAACCACATGGTGGCTCATAACCACATGGTGGTGTAATGTGATCTGGTGCCCTCTTCTGGCCTGCAGATGTACATGCAGATAGAGCACTCACACACATAAAATAATATTTTTAAATTACTGTAACAAATGATAATGAAGGATTACTTGATCTGGTTGTGGTGGTCTATATCTGTCACCCTGTCACTTGGGAGGTGGGGACAGGACAATCAAGAGTTCATCTTTGTCTCCATGGGCAGCTTCAGGCCAGCCTAGGCTACACAAATATATCCCATGCCACACTCAGAGCACAGTTCTAAGAGACCCACCTGAAACAGGTGGCACCTGACCTCATTTGTGTTCATCAAACCTGGAAACTCACAGCGCAGCCAACATCCCTTTCCTGAGGGGACCACAAAAGAGCCCCGGGGAGAGGAAGCAGAGTAGCCAGAAGAAACTTCCCAGCAGAGCCTGGGGCACCCCTGGAGCCCCTCCCCTCATCCTCTCCTACACCGCTGAGCAAGAAGTCATTGACACAACACTCAGTGTCCTGTGACCATGGACTAGACCTGGGAACCAAGACTCGGGGAAGGTTAGATGACCCGTCCAAATCCACACAGCCTCTGGAAGGTACCCCCTCTGTCCCTCTTCTGGCTGCTCCAGGCCTTTTTCTTCCCTAGCTTAAGTTTCCTGGAGAAATTTTGATTCCTTCAGAACCATTGCTTTAACAGGATACAGTGTCTCCCTAGACCAGTGGTTATCAACATTCTTAGTGTTTTGACCCTTTAATACAGCTCCTTGTGTTGTGGTGACCCCCTAGCATGAAATTATTTTCATTGCTACTTCAGAACTGCAACTTTGCTACTGTGGTGAATCATAATGTAAATCTCTGTGTTTTCTTTTTCTTTTTTCTTTTTTTTTCTTTTTGGTTTTTCGAGACAGGGTTTCTCTGTATAGCCTTGGCTGTCCTAGACACACTTTGTAGACCAGGCTGGCCTTGAACTCATATCGATCCACCTGCCTCTGCCTCCCGAGTGCTGGGATTAAAGGCGTGCGCCACCACGCCTGGCCACTTGTATTTTTTTAGGTGAGCCCTGCGAACTGGTCTTTCAACCCCCCCACCCCCGGAAGGGGTCACGACCTGCAGGCCGAGAACTGCTGCTCCAGAACGTCTTCATTCCAGAGAAAAAGACCACATGGCGAAGCTTTTGCCAGCACAGCATTTCCTGGAAACATTTGATGTCTGTTATTTACTTATAGCTTGAGACAGGGTCTCCCTACTTAGCCCTGGCTGCCCTGGAACTCACTATGTAGACTAGGTTGGCCTTGAACTCCTGAAGACACTTACAGTCAGTACTGCACAGTTCACTTCCTGTTCTTGGGGCGCTCAGCACATGAGACTGTAGTGAGGATCCATCCCTGCCCCGCCCCCACCTTTCTCTCCATGTCTCAGTGTGTGGCATAGGCTGGCCTGGAGCGCGCCATTCTCCTGACTCAGCATCTTCAGCACACAGATCACAGAGACCCTCACTGGTTCATTACAGGGATTCACAGCACATGGTTTTGTATAGTCCTCTGTGGGCGTCACTTAGTAACCCCCACGATGACGGAGAGCGCCACAAAGCAGGAGGATTCTGTCCAGGGGAGAGGGTGGTCTTGGGGCTGAGCGTTGAAAGATTGAGAAGGAAAGAAAGTGCAGTAAGTGTGCATTCCTGGTAGGCGGCACGTCTAGCCAGGGAGGCTAGATGTGGAGGGCACATCCAGAGAACGGGGAGAGCTGGGAGAAGCAATCACATGGGCATACAGTGTGTCGTGTGAGAGAGGAAACTCCGTGGGTGGCAGCTCTGAGGGGTCCATCAAGAGTCACGGAAAGATTCAGCCCCACATGATCTGGTCAGAAGAGTGTCCCTTCAGGCACTGAGCAAAAAAGGACTTCCCACACTTTTTAAGTGTATGGACACACACACACACACACACACACACACACACACACACACACCCCTGGAGATCATACCAGAATTTCCTCCAGGTTCCAAAGATCCTGAGTTCAATTCACATGGTGGCTCATAACCATCTATAATGAGATCTTGGCCTGCAAGTATACATGCAACCAAAATACTGAATACATAATAAGCAAATAAGTATTTTTAAAAAGTCATTAAAAATTAATTTCCTCCAAATAAACTATTTCATTAGGTATGGAGGAGGACAAGGTCTTGCTATGTAGCCCAGGCAGGACCAAAAACTCACATAATTCCTCCCTCAGCCTCTCAAGAAGTGGGACTATAGGCCTGAGCTACCATGCCTGGATAAGGAAATGCTTAGGGTGGGATCCCTCGATGCTATGATTGGCCAACCAGGTTAACCATCAGAGGGAAAACTCAATCATTTTCTCTCTCTCTCTCTCTCTCTCTTTTTTTTTTTTTTTTTTTTTTTTTTTTTTTTTTTGGTTTGGTTTTTTGAGACAAGGTTTCTCTGTGTAGCCTTGGCTGTCCTGGACTCACTTTGTAGACCAGGCTGGCCTCGAACTCACAGCGATCCGCCTGCCTCTGCCTCCCGAGTGCTGGGATTAAAGGCGTGCGCCACCACCTCCCGGCTTCAATCATTTTCTCTTAAAGTGGATATCTTTCAGTACAACAGTAAAACCCAATGATGGTGGAATTACCACCCAGCTGAATGTTTTCCCAGACATTTCTCCTGTCATGTTTTTAGTTGTTTCAGATAATTACAAACTGCACTCTGAGGGAACCAAGACTCGGATCATTAAATAACTTGTCCAAAGTCCCACAGCCTGTGTAGTCAGTTCTGTCCTGACTGAAAAGTGATGGCATGTGTGTGGCTTCATGAGCTTGGGCCTGCAATTCAAGCTTTAGGAAACAGGAACCAAAAACATTCATCTAATGTTGAGGTTTTAAAGTTGAAATGAGCCACAGCAGCAGATCACGGAGGTATACGTAAAGTCTCTTCACTTACAAGGCCGAGACAGGAGGATAGCAGATCTGAAGCCAGTCTTGGCTACAAGATAAGTCCCACGCCATCCTGGACTACACGGCAGAATCCTACCAAAAACCTTACCAAGGCATATGCTGTGGCTCTGAGGCAGTTCATTAATGGACCTTCATCAATGACCAGTTTGACCAGTCAACAAGGGCATGTTGGGTCATGCTGCCCCCTAGTGGCTAACTTGAGTGCTTCCCTAAAACTACCCAGGGCTTGCCCAAGGGACCCAACTGCCAGGATGTTCTAGGACAAAAGCCGTAAAGCCTGGGGCTGACTGCACGTCCCTCCCTCCACTCTCTCCTGAAGATGCCTCCTTTGGGATGGATCTTACCCTCTTGTGCTGTACCACCTTCCTTTGGAAGAGGAGCCTTCTGGGTATATTCCATGTGAGCCTTAAGTAGCCCATAGAGGCTCCCCTGAATCGAATGAGAGTCCTGCCACACGGGAAAGTTAGGATTTCTGCAGAGGTAGAATAGCCACCAAGCTCTTCCTGGTTCCTCTGGTAAAGGAACAGCTTGTTTACCATATGGCATCTTCGGGGCTAATAGGTGACTCCCAGGGCCATTTTTGGCAGCAAACACCTCAAAAGTGCTGAGAGGTGGGCGCAAGGATCTGAGGCAGACCTTAGCTCCTCTCCTCTGCTCCAACTGAAGCCACCAGTGAGGTGTGACACAGCCTGGCCTGAGCCGTCAAGGCCTAGGTCTGACAGGGAGGTCACCTCATTATGGAAAAAAGCAACCTTTACCCTAGTCTGGATTAGCAGAGCCTTTGTGTGTGTGGGAGCGTGCACGCATGTGCGCATGGGGGGGATAGGGAGGGGGAGATGGGGGGTAGGGGGTGAGGGGTGTCACATGACTGCTGGAAACCAAGGCAAGCTGACTGTAAATTTTTAACTTATTTTTTCCTTCTCCTTCTCCTTTATAGATAGGGCTGGCTTTGAACTCAGAGATCCACCTGCCTCTGCCTCCTGAATGCTGGGATTAAAAGCGTGCACCACCACTGCCTGGCTGACATGTAACTCTTTGGGCCTCCTCACACTCAAGGAGAGAAGCCAACTGCTGCCCACTGCTGAGAAGAAACGCTTATGCTTGCTGTCTGCCTGGGGCGTCTATTGGTCTAACTCTCCTAATGCGCCTTCCCCAGAGTCCTCTGCAGCAGCCGCAAGCAGGCCCACCTCACAGATAGGGAAACTGAGACTTTAGGTCACATAGGCTGGAACCTAGTAGTGCCACCTCTTGGAATCCACAGAGAACTGGCTTCAAGACAACATAATATTGCTGTGATCTTAACATCTGAGGACACTCAGGTGCCTTATATAAAGTAGCATTGTAGCCGGGTGTGATGGTGCATGCCTTTAATCCCAGCACTCAGGAGGCAGAGGCAGGTGGATCGCTGTGAGTTCGAGGCCAGCCTGGTCTACAAAGTGAGTCCAGGACAGCCAAGGCTACAGAGAGAAACCCTGTCTCAAAAAACAAAACAATAAATAAGTAAAGAAAGAAAGAAAGTGGCATTGTGATGATTTGAGCCTGAGGTGTCCCCCACAGGCTCCCTCTGTGGAATGAGGAGTCTCTCACGCTCCCACAGCCTCCCCTGCCATGACAGGCTAAGGCCCTGTGGAACATGAGCCAAGTAAACCTGTCCTGTCTTAAGTCGTTTCTGTCAGGTGTCGTGGCCACACCAATGCAGGAGCGTCTAACCCAGGCGTGACACGATCATGTGGCCAACACAGCCACCATCATCTCTTGATTACTGGTCACACTAAATACAAAGCAATTGCTGCATAAATGTTGGAGGAGGGGCTGTTTGAAATGGTTTCTCTGTGTAGCCTTGGTTGTCCTAAAACTCACTGTGTTAACCAGGCTGACCTTGAACTCGGAGATCCGCCTGCCTCTTCCTTCCCAGTGCTGGGATTAAGGGCGCGCACCACCACTGCCCAGCATGCATAGATGTTCTTAAACTGTACTTAGAGAATTGTGTTGACGTCTGTATGTACTCCACACGCATGCCATTTGTTTTCCAAATATTCTTCATTGGTGGTGAGTTGAATCTGCAGATGTGAAACATGTAGATACACATACGTGGCCGCCTCCCACCTCAGCTATATTTCCCAGACGCCTCCCTGTCCAGGCTGCAGTTATACTTTCTGCCTCTCTGAGCTCTAACTCCCCCTCCCCCCTCCAACCCCAAGACAGGGTCTCTCTGTGTAGCCCTGGATTCGCTTTGTAGACCAGGCTGGCCTTGAACCCACAGAGATCCACCTGCCTCTGCCTCCCGAGTGCTGGGACACCAGACACCAGAAAGCCATGTCTTGCGGCCCAGAGGCCAGGGAGGGACAGACCTGCCTCATTGACAGCTGTCTCCAGAGGCTTCTAGAAGTCACTGAAGGTCAGAATTCCTCAAGCTTTCAAGTGAGGAGGTGAATTCTTTGATTCTAACACACATTCTCGTTAGCGGTTATTGTCAATCTCGGAAATGAGGTGTTAGGTGGGGCAGCGCTAGGGTGGTGGGCGACTGTGAAAACTCAGCTTTCACAAAAGGGGCCCAGGCAGACTTCAGCCAAGAGCTGGTCCAAAGCCCATTGGAAGTGTCGGGGAATCCTCAAAGCCAGCAAGGCCGTTCCTGCGGGCCATCCTTCTCTACCAAACTTTGATGCCATGACAGGTGATCCTGACATTGCCACCAGTTATACCAAACTGGAGCGTCCGAGGTTAGCAGAATTCTTGAGGTTTGCTGTTATTATTTTGGGTTTTCAAGACAGGCTTTTTCTGTAGCCTTGGCTGTCCTGGACTCAATTTGTACACCAGGCTGGCCTTGAACTCACAGAGATCTGGCCTGCTTCTGCCTCCTGAGTGCTGGGATTACAAGTGTGCACCACAGCACCCAGCCTGTTGTTTTTGTTTTGAGACTAAATCTCATCACGTAGCCCTGGCTAGCCTGGGCTCAGTGTAGAACAGGTTGGCCTTGAACTCACAGTGATTCACCTAGCTCTGCCTCTCAAGTACTCAGATAAAGGTTGGCAGCACCAAGCCTGGTTAGAGGTTTCTTTCTAAGGAGACTTCCTCAATTTGTCCTTTATTTTTTATTTTTATTTTTTGGAGACGGGGTTTCTCTGTGTAGCCTTGGCTGTCCTGGACTGGCTTTGTAGACCTGGCTGGCCTCGAACTCACATCAATTTGCCTGCCTCTGCCTCCGGAGTGCTGGGATTACAGGCATGTGCCACCACACCTGGCTTCAATTTGTCCTTTAATTTTCCTCTATTATGTCACAGAGTGAAGCCACTGTCCTTGGCTGACACGCTCCTCTCTCCCACAGTAGTCTTAAGGCCAACTTTCCAGAAGCAATTATCTCAGATTTGGCCACTGGTGGATCTCAGGACAATCTATGGCGCCTCCACGACTGCAAATGCTTTTAGCCACCGAGCCACTTCGCAGCCCATATGGAGATTATTTGTGTCTATCAGCAGCAGCCTTGCTGATGGTTTCTATGCAGCAGTTGCCTATAGTCAGTTGCAGTCTAAGTATTAAGTGGAAGATTCCAGAAACAATCGGTTGGTACGTTTTGAATAGCTATCACTATAGTATGTGGTTACAGCTGGTCTAGCTTACTATTGCCTTTGTAGTTGGTTGCACAGGGACTCTCCTCAGAGCCAAACTGCCCCTCTCTTCAAGCGTTCAGCGGTGTCCACTTACAAAAAAAGATCATCACAGCTGGGCTTTGCCAACTTGACACTTTTTCATAGGACAGTGTCCAGCCACTCCTCTCGGGCTGCTGTAATGGCACAGGGCCTCAGGGAAGGGACTAGGAGGATCTAGGTGGGGAAGGGCTTGGGGGGGGCTTCATCACACATGCTGGGTGCAGGCCTTCCCGGGTTGCTGTTTTAGGGTCACCCACGCTGTTTGCAACTCCTCCTGCATGTTCTGTAAACCAAATGAGCTCACGGGCTCCCCAGGGTCAACCCAGGTGGAAACAAACCTGGATGTTATCTTGTCGCTTGATGCTGCCTAGTCCCTCCTCAGGGGTGGCTTTCAGGACATACACACTGTGGTCAGTCCCTCCCTGTTCCTAACTTGTACATTAAACTTGGTCACAGATGTGCACATGCCCAATGAGACACAGCCTAGAGGGTCTGACAGCATCTCTGGTGTGAGGGGTCCTTGAAAGAAATAGCTTCTGGCGGTCACCTATATAGCATGATGCTGTTCCCAGTTGCGTTAAAGGCTTCCCTTGGGTGGCTTTAAAGATGACATGATGGAGCTGGGCGTGGTGGCGCACGCCTTTAATCCCAGCACTCGGGAGGCAGAGGCAGGCGGATCGCTGTGAGTTCGAGGCCAGCCTGGTCTACAAAGTGAGTCCAGGACAGCCAAGGCTACACAGAGAAACCCTGTCTCAAAAAAACCAAAAAAAAAAAAAAAAAAAAAAAAAAAAAAAGATGACATGATGGGGGCATTTTCACCATAGAGATGAACAAGTCTTCCTATCCTAGAGAAGCCAGGGGTTAAACACTGACCAGCAACATACGGCTCTGGCCCTCCCACTAGACCAGGAGGAGGGTACATGGCATGACTCTCTCTCTTTTCCAGATCTAAATTCTAAGGATCAGAGAAGGCAAGTCACCTAGCAGAGGCCTCACAGCATGGTTTTAAGACTCAGACATGCGCTGTTCGTCCACCCACTTCCTTTACATTTTTATAGCCAAATGAAAGGCCACATTTTTATTATCCGTTCATGTTGGTGGGCTGGTTCCATTCCCTAGCTGTGGTAAACAGAGCGGCAGTGAACATGGGTGTGCAAGTGTCTCTGTGTGAGTATAAACAGTTCTTTGGGTTGACGCCCAGGAGTGCTGTGGCTGGGTCAATACAGTCACTCTATTTTTAATTTTTTGTGGAGCCTCCATACTGACTTCCATAATGGCCGCACTAGTTTACATTTCACCAGCTGAGGACAAGGGTTCCTCTTCCTCTATGTCTTCCCCCAGACTTTCCAACCACTCCGCATAAGCTGTGACCCACCCACCCCCACCTCAGCTCTTGAAGCCCCCCCCATCACGTAGACAATACCACCCCACCCACCACACCAAACACCCTCCCCGTGTCCCCCGCCTAAACCTCCATTTCGGACTCTTTTTTTTCTTTTCCTTGGGTCTGATACTCTTCTTAAACAGGCTTGAGGCACCCCCTGCCCCCCTACCTCCCCCCACTTCCTGCAGAGCCAGGAAACCAGCCCACTTCTCCCTCAGTTTACCTGTCCCAGAGGAAGCCGCACCAGAGTGGTCACATGAAGAAAAGTAGATGCCATTTTTGAAGGGTTTATTGGGCTAGCACTTAGTTTGTGATTGTCCTGCCTCCCAGCCAGGTCCCAGCAGCTCCCATGACAGGAAGGGGCTGGCCAGAGGCTCTGTCCTGAGTGTCCCAAATGCTGTACCCACATGTCTTCCCCCTAAGGCAGTCAGCCACGAAGTGACTCAGAGCAGCTGGAGGCCTGGTCCTCACTGTCTTGTGATCTTAGTGAGTGTTCCTTGCCCTCTCTGGGCCTTACTATCCCTGTGCTGTGTGGGAGGATATGTCTTCTCCATCACAAGATAAGTCCAGAGGCAGAGAGGCGCTGAGCTGGCTGCACTTACAGAGGAACCAGGGTCAGTTCTCAGGGCCCACATGGTGGCTCACAACTATTCCTGACTCCAGTTCTGAGGTGGGGTTGGGGAGGGGGAGTCTAACGACCTCTTTTAACCTCCAAGGGTGGTGAACATACATCATACATCATACATGCAGGTAAGACACTTATACACCTAAAATAAATACTTTAAAAAAAAAAAAAGAGTTCAAAAAGATGGGCCCAGCTAGCGTCCATTCCCACTCGGTACAACCACGGCCACTGAGGCAGACAGGGTTGGGTCCCGCCTCTGGGACGCACTGTAGGCCTTTGTCTCTAAGCTCCCATCAGTTTGAACCCACTCAGATGTCAGTGCCGTGGACCCCCAAAACAGCCATGCATCCACGTTCTCTGATATGAGTGGGCCACGCATGGGCAAGGCACAGGACAGGGTCAAGAGGAGCTGGGCTTCCCCACCGCCGGGTAGAGCTTGCGCAGGCTGGAGTCCAGGAGGAAGTCTACTGACCTACAGGGAGAGAAGACCCGGTGAGCAGGCAGCTAAGGGAGGGCATGCAGGGGACACGCGGGACTAGGGGGAAAGACTCCTAGATCCAGGGTCCCAACAACAAGGAGAACCATTCATCCTTCTCCTCCCAGCTGGGCTACTTAGGAAGTCAAACTAATCACCCAAGAACAACAGCCACTTTCCTTTTCTTTCTACAGTTGGGGAAACTGAGGCACAGTGGGTAAAGGACTCACTGTGAGGCTCAAGGTAAGCTATGCTCCTACACACATGCGTGGAACCCCTCCTCATACTCTTTGTTGGTCTGCTTTGATAGATACCTACCTCTAGTTCATACATATATATTTTATTTTTTAATTTTAATTTTTTAATTAAATTTTTAATTTATTTCCATAGTTGGGTAGTGGTGGCTCATGCCTTTAATCCCAGCACTCAATAGGCAGAGGCAGGCAGATCTTTGAGTGTGAGGCCAGCCTCGAACAGTCTCCAGAGTAAGTTTCAGGATAGCCACCACTACACAGAGAAACCCTATCATGGGGGGGGGGGAAATCTGTATTTTTTTAAATGTATATTTGCATATGTACCTGCATGCAAAAGGAAGGCATCAGACCCCATTATAGATGGTTGTGAGCCGCCACCACCTGGGAATTGAACTCAAGTGCTGGGAATTGAACTCAGGACCTCTGGGAGAGCAGCCAGTGCTTTTATCCACTGAGCCATCTCTCCAGCCTGGTCCTACCCCTAGTTCTAAGAGCAAGCCCATGACACAGGGTTGGCCAATCAGAAGGACAACGGCTCAGACATGGGCACCTTGTTTGAATGAACCAATGGGAATCTGGCTTGGGATTTTTGCTATCATTATGAAGAAGGTTTGATGGGGCTCAAGACGTCAGGAGGGACAGGGCACTGTAGTCGCTAGAGGAGGTGGCAGGGGAGTGAATGGAGCCAGCAAGGAGAGTTGAGTGGACCGGGGAGAAAAGCTGGAGGAAGGGACGAGGTCGTGACAGCATCACTCGGATGCCTGGGCCAGACACGCTTGAAAACACTCTCCCGAGGGTTTGTTGTGTTTTTGTTTTTTGAGACGTGGTTTCTCTGTATAGCCCTGCCTGTCCTGAACTCACTCTGTAGACCAGGCTGGCCTCGAACTCAGAGATCGACCTGCCTCTGCCTCCCGAGTGCTGGGATTAAAGCGGCGCACCACGTCCTCCCAGCTTCTCTCCCAAGGCTTTTATTCTTTACTTAGCTAACAGACTGAGTTCGACCCGCACCACTCTCACCTCCCTCAAGCCCACTACCCCACCTGTTCCTGGCCGCCTCCGGCCATTTCACAACAGGACTCTTTCCTTCTGGGAACTTACTTGTCCTTTGTCCCGTACCTCCGGGCCCTCGGACTTCCTCCTCTGCCAAATCGTATGACAAGAGCTCAGATACCCTCTCTGTGTCCGCCCTGCAGTTGCGCCCACAGCTCTCACGGCCTAACTCCACCTGCAGAACGGCTGGTCCCTGAGGCCAGGAAGGCACCTTACCTGTCGATGGGGTGGACGATGACCGGGATGGCCAGCAGCCCAAGCGTGGTAGTGGTCCATTTTCGGACAGTCAGGGGCCAGCGGGTCATATTACCCAGGGCATACAGAGAGGCAGCACACAGACGGTTGATGGTAAAGCCTGGGATGGCTACAGAGGCCAGAGACTGCCATACAAAGGTGTCTATCACAGCCAGGGTCACTCTGGTGCTGCGGCCTGCTTCGGGGCTTGGCACCTGGTAGATATAGAGACATTTAACCCAGCTGGGGCAGAGGCCGGAAACCTATAGCCAGAAGCAGGTGGGTGGGCCAGGAAGGAGGAAGGAGCAAGAGGAAGTAGCAGGGCAGAAGGAAATTGGGAGGGGGGCTATAGTACACTCAGGGTTGGGGGTGACCCGCCTACACCCCGGAGAGGTACTGCCACCTCCATCCCATGTGAGTTGAGCCGGTGAACGATCCTACAGACAGAATTCCCTTATGGACTGCACTTCGAGGTGCTAAAGGGGACAGGGCTGTCCCCCATGCAAGGCTGCACACTGAGCCACACCAGGATGGGGTTGGAAGGGTTAATTAACACTCACCTCGTCTGCCTTCTTGCCTTTGTCTATGGCATCCGCCAGCACATAGGAGCTGGACACACCATAGCTCAACCACACCACAGCCGTAGGCACCAGGGATCGGAAAGCCTCCCCCACCTCATTGGCATAGCCTGGAGGGAAAAGGTATTTAATTCTCTGGCCCGTGGGGGCTGTTCCACAAGGGGGCGCTACACAGAGAGCAGCTTCTAAATGCTAACCGGCTAAACTGCGGTGAGACAGGGACCTCTCAAGCCAAGTGACTTTACCTTTTGGGTTCTAGGCCGTGGGACTGACACCAACAATGAAATTCATGGCTCATTGATCGAAGTCCCCAGGCATGGTTCTGGGGACCCGCACCAGTGAGTCGACGGAGAGCCCGCGAAAGACTGAGCGTGAGCCCAATTGACAGGTATCAAGCGCCAGGCCTTTCAAGGTCTTATCTCTCAGCCCGCTCTTACAATCAGCACCCGGCAAGAGTGTTCAGCCCTTTTTGCAGAAGAGGAAACTGAGGCTTAGGAAGAGCCAGAGAACGGCTGCGCTAGAAGCTCTGATCCTCTGATCCCACGGCTAGTGCTACAGCCATGGCAGAGGGCAACGCACTGGGCTTATGCCTCCAACAGAGCCCCCACGACCAGAGCTAACCCCAGAGTGTTGTGTGACCTTGGACAAGTCCTTAGCCTTCTCCTGAGCTCGATCTCCAGCCCAAGCCTAATAAGAACTAAGCCCCTCCCTTCAGACTCCAGATCTACATCCCACGACCACTGTTTTCCCAAAGTGGTGGGGTCGCTGCGTCAGTCACTCCCAAGCTCACCCAGGTAGCGCACCCACGTGTCCCGGTAGAGGTCGCGCTCGGCGCTCTGCCGCTGCTGCTCCGACATGATTTCCCCTGCACGGTGCGAATCACTGCAAGTTACAGCGTCACTGCCACCACCGTCTCCCCCGACACTCAGCTAAGGCCAGGCAAGGACCCGCCAGAAGTCCGAGGCTGAAGGTCGGGTTATCGCCAATGCAGGGAGTGTCTGAAAATTGCCTTGTACGCCCAAGCCCCTCTCCCAGGCTTGGATTTTGCAGACGGATGGTCGTGTTTTCTCTAAGCAGTTATTGCAAAATTCTCCCAGGCTTGATTAGCTTTTGGAGGTAAAGAGGTCAGGGTTCCGGTCGGAGGATGGTATCTTCTTAGGTGTACGACTTCTAGCAAAATGTGTTTGTTTGTTTGTTTGTTTGTTTCCGAGCTTTGGTTCGTGTGTAAATGGGAGGCATGCCAGCATTCACTACCTTGGGCAGTCACAAGGGACTAATTAGTTATTACAGTCACGCTGTACCCCGGCCATTCAAGTTTGCTTCCTTAAGCTCTTGCGCTAGCGTCGGGTCCAATTTTACCGTAGTGAAATAGAGACAAAAAAGGTCAATCTCCTGACTCACATAGCTGTTAAGCGAAGAAGGGAAATGAGCAAAATAAAAAGAAGGAAGTTGGGGGAGTTCGTTATTAAAGACGAACCTTTCCCTCTCCACTCTGGGATATCAGAGAGGCAATGCTATGGCCGCTGCAGACAAATCCTTGGGGCGCTTAATAGATGTTCGCCACCAATGGATGGGGCTGGAGAGATGATGGCTCAGTGCTTAAGAGCTCTTACACCTCTTCCAGAGGACCCGAGTTCCATTCCCAGCACCTACAATAGGTGGTCGCAGCCACCTGTAACTCCACCTCCAGAGTGTCTGGCACGTCTGCCCTCTACATTACATTACAGAATGTAAATAAAAATTGTCTTAATTTTTTTTTTCAAAAGTCAGGCATGGTGGCTCATGCTTTTAATCCCAGAATTTAGGAGGCAAAACCAGACAGCATTATGTGCGTTGAGACCAGCCTGTCTACACGGGAGTTCCAGGCCTGGCTGGAGTACATAGTTTAAAAAAAAAAAAAGAACAAAACAAACAAAAAAGAAACCCCAGGGTTTCTGCACAGCTTTTAGCTTTCATTTCTTTTCTTTTCTAATCAGTGACCAGAGATCCAAAGGGTGGATCCCGAATCCCTACGCAGGCCACCCACCGTTTTCAGCTTAGGATCTTATGGGTCACTGGGTTCAGGGCCCGCCACGGGTGAAGGTAGATCTGCATGCGGGCCCTGAAACTCCGCTAGTGCTGGAGCGGAATTAGGAGACGGTCCCTAGAACCACGTGACGCTAATCCCCTGCCTCCCTCCCTTTTAGTGCCCGTTGCAGACGCTAGACGCGCTTGCCGCCGCGCGGGTGCCGGCGGACGAACCTCCCAACACCGAATGGGGCGGGGCCTCCGCCCTCACCGTGAAGGCTGTCGGGAGCATCGCAATGCCATGAGCAAAGATGGCGGAAAGTTCACGCGAGAGCGACAGACCGCCTTTGCGCGTACGTCATTTTAGCTCGAGTACGCTACTTGGCCCCTGAGAAGTCGAAGTTCGGCTCTAGTGTCGCTAGGAAGCCGGCGAAGGCCAATGAATTCTACTCCCTTTGCTTTGAAAATTGATTTATTCATTGGTTAATGAACCTAACAGCATTGTAAACCGAGGTCAGGATATCCTCCTGAGATATGTGACTAGATCCTGGGTAGTCTCGGCGCTCTCTGATCGCTAGCCCTGCACCTGCCCAGAGCTCCCTCCGCAGCCTGGTCCAGGGCCTCATCCCGAGGGGAAAGGGGTCCCCGCAAGGGCCTAGGGCCGCTTTCCGGAATTCTGGGCAACCCGTAACCTGGCGTTTGCTAGCAAATTGTGTAGAGTCAAGATGCTATTGCGCGGTCGCCTGTGGCCGCCCCTAGCTCAGATGCTTGCCTAGCCTATGGCTACCTTCCCGGGCAACCTCCCTCTTTGGTTACCTGTGTACCCCAGGCAAGAGGAAGCCACTGCGGCCGTTACACACCTCCACAGAGAAGGGTCTGCCACGCCCTTGCTCGGGTCAGTCAGGAGACCGGTTCTCAGGCACTATGGGAGACTAGACTGGGAAGTGCTGTTTCAGTCCCACTTGTCATCGCTGTGTAGGGTTGCTTAATGAGACGGGTAGGACCCACCTACAGCCCTTTCTTATCTGTGATAATTACCTGAAGTTAATTACCTTGTGCTTTTGGGAGGGTGTCTTTTTTTTCCACTGGAGAACAGTGGCGCTGGGTCACTGGCAACCATCAATAACTAAACAGGCAGCCAGTGGGGCCCAGGAGTTGGTGAGGTTCTTAAGGGGGGAGAGAGAGAGGACCCCTGTTTGCCTTCTAGTGCTGACTTGAGCCACTCCTGAGACTTGCGGGGAAGGGGGGCGGTTTACAGGGGTCGGAGGGTACTCAAGCCTTATGACAAAAAGTTTCAAAGAGCTTCATTTAGTCCTCGTGTGTCTCGCAGTTTGCTGCCTTGCAACCGTCATTACAATCATGGAAGTTTGCTCCACGATTGTTAAGGAGCAAGTCTCTCCCCAGCCGCTGGCTTCCCTGAGTGTAACACCCCAATCTCTCCACTTCTCTCTAATTTCTTCCCTGCTGCCAGCCTGGGTACCCCTCCCCTCCCTATCTCAGCTGTCACTGGGCAGGTGATGGTGGCAGGGTCTACAAAATAGGCATCATGACATCCAGTGTCTGGAGACCCCTTGGTAGGCTGGACCCACTCCAGCTGTATTTGTCCTCCCCCGATTCTGCACGGGAAATCTCCTGTGCGGCCTGAAGTCTTCCCTCCGGCTCAGTTTCTTCTGGCTACTAGGTTGTAGGAAAATGACTACTAGAAAGAAACAGGAAGACACCAAGGGGGCCAGGCCTGCTGCAGGGGGCACTGTTATTTGGGGGTGAGTAACCCCTGCTGAGTCATCTTCTCTTCCGCCGTTTTGTCCGGGAGCAGGACCTCCACGGTGAAACTGACTTTCTTGGCATGGATGAAGCTGTAGGTGTTGTCAAACCGCAGGACATCTGAGGGAGCAGAAAATCAGATATTCAGGTGGTTCCCACCCAGAGGCAAGGCACGGGTGAATGGGACCAGGTTTTACTGACTGAGCAAGATGGTGTGGTGGGAGATGGAGGGGAAAGTGGAGTAATAGCCAACAGCTTGGAAGGAAAATCCTGGCTTCTCTAGACCAGGTAGAGTAGTGTTAACAGCCACCGTGGTCATGATGACACTGTCTGTGTGGGCACATGGGTGTGTGATCACATGCTCCCTCACAAGTCTGAATTCAGCCTCTGTCCTCCTTGGCATCAGCTCACAGGGTTTTATGTCTCACAGTGAGCCATGGAGGGTCTGGGGTTTCCCGCTGCTGTGCATTTCTACCCGTGGAACTGCCTGACTTGGAACCTGGGAGGCCCAGCCCGTTCTTTTCTCAGCAAACTTGACGACGCGGGTGCTTTACCCTCTGGGAAGAGTAATGGGGCAAGGGTGCTCACTTCGTGGCTGCCCATGATAAAAGATGGGCCCTTCATCAAGGGAGAGTTGCCCGAGCCATTTGTCATATACCGGAACACTGTTCTGCCATAAAAAGAAAGAGTGTAGCTGGGTGTGGTGGTACACACCTGTGGTGAGTTTTACACTGTCAGACTTTCCCATAATGCTTGTGAAAGCACCTGTGTAAGTACTTGCTGGGCTTGTTATGGAAATGCATCTCTAAAGGGATGGGCCGTGTTTGGTAGGCTGGCAGGTGAGAAGGCGCTTAGCTGTGGTTTGCGCCGGGAAGAGCAAGGACACAGTTGGCAGCTCCGGCTTCTAATGCTTGGCAGCTGAACAGGCTTGCTTTCACTCTCACCCTGCCTCTTTGCAGGCTTGTTCCATTTCACTCAAATGCTCCTTCAAGACAGCTAGGCATGAGAACAAAAGCACGAGGCTTGGCCCTCTGTGCTGCTCCCTCATTTTCTCAGTGCCTTTCTCTTCTCTGGTCCCCCTGGATAAACTGCATGAGGGTGGCAGTCAGCACAGCGCCCACTCCTCCTCCCTGGCATGCAGTGTCAGTCATCTGTCTTCCCTCTCTCCCGGAGGTCCTGCAGATCCCACACGCCCCCTTCTCAGCCCCGATGCCAGCCTTGGCTAGCAAAGTCCGTCGCACTTTGATCTCCTCAGACCAGCATCAAGATGTTTGCAGGAAACACAGGAAGGGCCTTATAGGAGGCACAGGCGCAGTGGGGTCACTACTGCTCCAGAGTCAGCATAGCTCACTGGGACACTAAGCCTGGGCCCACAGCCCCGTGGAGACCCTGGAGGCCCTCTGGTCTAGGGCTTCTCAAAATGTGGATAACTGGTCCCTTTGAGCATCTTAAGGTTATCAGGGCCAGTGACCCAGAGGAAATGGTGCTGTCCTTGAGGGAAGCAGGACAGGAAGTGTCATCTTGCCCTCCCATGAGTGCAGTGAAAAATGTGTAAGTTCTAGGTCGGGGGCTGAAGCTTAGGCCAGAGCACGTGGCCAGCATGCAAGGAGCCCTGGGTTGAGTCCTGGTGCCGCGGAGTAGCTATTACAGTCACATTGACTCCCTTCCGTTTCTCTTGCTTTACAGATGGAACATAGTGGTTTTTAAACTCCACGTGCAGGTGCGTTACATTATCTGTGAGTTTCTCTTCAGAATGGTAACGGGGGCCGTAGACACTATAAGAAACGCCCTGTCTTAGATTCAGAACCACGTCTCCGGGAAGTGCATGGACCCCAGGAGGAATCTGCTATAGCCCACCCCCCTCACTTTATGGTGAGAAAAACCAGAAGCAACTGTGTTGCTCCTCCATGACCTTGATCTGAGACTTGTCACATTGAGGGTGAGTGTCCTCACTGTTTCTCAGATAGTTTGTGACTAGAAGCCTCTAGTATCCTCAGCATCCACACTAGTTACTTGATGGGGGAGAAGCTATCTCTCGCCTATGCCTCGGTTTTCTCATCTTGTTTTGTCCCGTATGAGCTGCCTTCTCATGTCCTGCACTTCCCCTTTGGTCGACCTGGAGATGAGCGGCGCTCAGAGCATTCAAAGATGGCCTGCTCTGCCCTGTGAGATCCCTACACCCACCCAGTCAGTCCTGCCTCTGCAGCTTCTAAATGTCTGGCTTCTGTCTCGGGCCTAGTTAGCCTTGGGAAAAGCCTGTGTTACCTCAGCCTGGCCTCAACTTGCAACCCTGCCCCAGCCTCCGATGTGCCGGGATTGCAGGGCTGCTCCGCCATGCTGTGCTTTCAAAAGCAGATGCTCTGAACCCCTGTGCTCGCCTGTTACAGTGAATGAGGGGAGAGTCCCGCCCTGCTGTTAGCTATGTAGGCCCCCTTAAGCAAGCCACCGCATCTTTCCAAATCTAGTGCTCCTCATCTGTGCCGGGAGAGGTGACGTCACAGAGTGTCCCTTCCTATTCTATCCCTGTGAGGTGACCAGTCCACCGAGGAAGAGGTGCCTCATAAACAGGTTATGGGTTTCAAGCATTGCTAAGACCCCGATACTTACAGATGCCTGGCTCACTGCAGGTGAGGGTCCCATCCTCAGGGACCATGTGGGCATTGTATCTCTGGTTGGGCAGCACCTCTGTCATTTCCCCTGCCCGCTGCCGTTCCCCCATCTTGGTCTTCAGGAAAATCCCAAAACCCACGTCTGATCCCTCCGACATAAACTGCCACCTGCAGAGGACATCCACCTATGTGCGTGTCCATGGCAACTGGGTTTCTTCCATCCCAGCCCACCCACTGGCACTGACAAGAGCTCAGGTCCCTGGTAGCACCCAGTCCTACCTGAGGACACAGCCAGGGAAAAGGATCTCATACTCGACTTGGTGGGAGGAGCCCCGGGAGATCTGCACACTGTGTTCATACTGCTGTTTCACCTGGTCGCGCACGTAATACTGCTTGGGGATGTCACCCCCGTAGTTGATCTGGAAGCAGAGCACAGGGTGAGCCGGGTGCACACCTGATCTGAGAGCCTCCCCGTTGACCTCTGGCTGACCCATACCTTGGATTTACACTTGGGGTCTCCATCAGGGTCAGTCATAGTCCCTCCGTACTCCACGGGCAACTGGTCAGCGCTGATGTGTTTGAGTAAAACCTCCTTCCAGTTTGCTAGCAGGAGAGGGAAGGACAGAACGGTGTCACAAGGCAGAACTTCATACCTGGTCGTCAGCCCCAAAGAGGCAGAAAAGGCTGGCCCTGCCCTAAAAGGGAGCAGTATAAGCTGGGCCTGGTGTACACTTGGGCACTCAAGGGGCCATAGGCAGGAGAACCAGCCTTGGCTCCATGATGAGACCGTCTCAGGGGAAAGGGGATACTTCCTAAGCATGCGATGCATGCTGGGAAAACGACCCTGCTTGGTCAAGGGTTCAGAAACCCTGGCTGCTGTCATCATCAGCCACCTTAGGGACCCACTCCTGAGCTGCCTGCTGTGTAGGACTGTGGAGGCAGGGAAATGAAGCCGAGGCTATGGTAGAGGGCCTTGTAAACTAGTACACTATCACTCCCAGGAAAGGATACAAACATTGAAATAGAAGCCAAATGGGACAGAAGCAGGGAGAGCATTCCATGCAGAGGAGCATGTGGCAGGCCCGGGAGTCCCGAATCCACGGGCTCTGACCCACTTACACTGATCTCCCGGCTTCTCCCACACCTCGTTGGGCTGAGTCATGACTTAATGAGTGAGCACCTCGCTGTAGAGTGACCCCTTAAATGGGCTTAGTCGCCTTTACCCCAGCCCACTTCAAGTTGGTTGTTTTTTTGTTTTGTTTTGTTTTTGTTTTTCTAATCAAATCCTCTCCTGATCGGAGCAATTAACTCTCAAGTGTCCACTGCTGAGAACCATTTCTCCAAGAAGTGCCAGCCTAGCACAATCCTTTAATAGCAAAAACCACTCCAACTATTCAGACCATCAGCTGACTCTGGCAGGCAGCTCCAGGGCAGGGACTAGCCTAACCTCCTCTGAGACAGATAGAGACGTCTGGACCCCTGACCATCCTGTGTCTGCCTGCCAACCCTCAGGTATCTGAAATCAGGGGTGATTTCATTGGCGCTGTTACACTCCAGTGACCAACCAGGAGTAACTTTTATCCCTCCTCTGTTGGAGATCTTGTTTCTTCCCAATCTGCCCAAGGCACATTTGGTTAAAAAAATTTTAAGTGTGGGCAGGAGAACAGACCGAACCTCCTACATAGCTCTGCTGCCAGGAGCCAAACCGCCTCACGCGCTGGGTGGGTGGTAGCAGCAGAAAAACTAGGAACCATAAAAACCTATTGCTCTGATTTTTTTTTTTTCTCTCTCTCTCCCAGCTGAGCTGGAGAGCTGGGAAAAAAACCAGGAGGGCCCTTCTCAGCTCCAGGCAGCGACGGCCATAGCCAAAACTGGGACTTGACTGCAGAAGTCCTGGTGTCCTTTTGTCTGAAACAGGGTCTCACTGTGTAACCCAGGCAAGCCTGGAATTCACTCTGTAGTTTAAACCTTCTTCTGCCTCCCTAGTCCTGGGATATCACAAATGCATTTTTGTCCTTTCATTGCTGTTATATGTGTGTACGGCACATGTGTTTGTTGGGGGTGGTGCATGTGTGGAAATGAAAGGACAGCTTTTGAGAGTTGTTTCTTGCCTTCCACTGTGGGACCTGGGTCATTAACCTTGTATAACAAGCATGTTTACCCGTGGAACCAGCCTAGCCCACATTATTGTTTTCAGACAGGGTCTCACTATGTAACCTGGGTCATCCTTGAACTTAGAATGGAGATCTGCAACCTCCAAAGTGCTGGGGTTACAGACATTCGCCACTTCCCCAGTGTGAAGTTGCCACTCCCACTTGATCTTAGCCCAAAGGTCAAGAAGCAATCCCAAACTGCCGCTTGCAGTGTTATTTAAAGGCAGCCCGGAAGCCAGGCGTGGTGGCGCACGCCTTTAGTCCCAGCACTCGGGAGGCAGAGGCAGGTGGATCACTGTGAGTTCGAGGCCAGCCTGGTCTACAAAGTGAGTCCAGGACAGCCAAGGCTACACAGAGAGCCCCTGTCTCGAAAAACAAACAAACAAACAAAAATAAATAAATAAAGGCAGCCCGGCACACGCCTTCGCCTCAGAGTTATTATACCGCCAATTCAACTCCAGAGCCTGTCCCAGGCCACCTTCATAGTCCATCAGTCCACTCCCTGTCACCAGTAGGCCTGTTTCCTGTGTGTCCTCCTGGCTGGTTTGGGGACGGGGGGGTGTGTGTCACACATTCCCTTGCGTCCTGGCATTCTACCCACTCCCCACTAGCTGTCCACTCTGGTTTTAGCCTCTGTGCAGCCAGTTGAATTCTGCTCTTTTGCTTCCTGGGCAGCTTGTAAGTCCAGCCTTTCCTCCTTTTCCCTGCAGCCACTGCCTCAGTTTACACCATCAGCACAGCATGTAAACTGGTATGAGCCAGTTGAAAATCTGACCGTGGCACTCCCTGCTAAGCACTCTTCTGGTTCCCAGTGGCCTGAAGAGTCATGCCCCAGCCTCTCAACATGGTGCCCTGGTTTCTGTGTGCCTTGGCTCCTGGCTCCCTCTCCAGCCTCAGAGTCCATGACAAGGGAGGTCTTGACTCAGTGCCCCTCTTTTTGCTTTGTCCCATGGGGCCAGCTTGCTCATGTTGCTGCGTGTAGCTTGAGGAGCCACGGCTCTCACCTCAGCTCTAGTGGGACGTGTGTTGCTGCGAGGTGTGCGTCCCCTTCCGTCCACACATCCCATCATCCTGATACGCATGTTCGTATCTCCCTCCCCTGAGCACGAGCCAACGGACTCTATCTTAACCATCTTGGCAGCCTGCTACCTTCCCTGGAGCTGGCATAGAAAAGCCATTTGTGGGAGTGGATCCACTCCTACCTGCCCCAAAGTGATCTCCATGGCACCCCCTTGACACTCTTTCTAGTGCCTTCTGGTTCATTCCAGAGCCTTTTCTCTGCAGGCGCCTCTCCCCTGTGATGTTGTAAGCCCCTTAGGATAAGCACTGGAATGCCATTCATCTTCGGCTCTGCATAGGGAGCCCAGTGCTTGCTTCTAGAGTATGTGAGAAAAACTGTCCTTACGAAAACACAAGGTGGCCCAGATCTGTCTCCACTTGCCCCTGTGTCCCAGCTGCTCCCAATGCAGAAGACAGGCTTCTGCCCTGGAGACTGCGGCCAGACCTCTAAAGCTGCATACCAATCTGCAGGGTTTGGGCCACTTACCTCCCAGGACCACAATCTTCCTACGAGTGTCCTCACTCAGGAAGGGCTTGATGAGGTTGTAGGCCACAGGAAACAGCTTGGGGGCTGGAAGTGTGACAAGCACGTGAAGCAGAGTGAGCCAGCGCAAGGGTCACTCAGCTGCCAACAGCATCAGCTCCCACCCACCTCTGCCCTGTACGTGGGGCGGCTAAGCCTGAGGCTCAGCCGGGCATGTCTGAGGTCTAGCTCCCAGTCCGTACAGGGTTGTGGCCAACTGAGGCGCCTCCTATGGTGTCACAAACTGAGGGCTACTGGGCCAGGTGGCTCAAATGCCCTGGGAACTGTAAAGCATCTGTACAGGTCAAGGTTAAGGTCAAGGCCAGGCTTCTGAGCAGGTCCTTGGGCCCCCCCCCCTTTGGCTCACTGTTCACTCAGTCTGCCCCAAGAGATGGCTCCAGCCCCGTGTCCCCTTCTGCTTCATAACCAGAGACACGCCCCCACCCCGCCCCCAGCTTACCTTTAACAACAAACAGACGCTTGAGCGTTTCCGGATAGTTTTCTTCAAACATGGAGAGAAACTGTGGATGCAGAATCGGTTTCCTTTCAGTAGCGCAGGCCTCCAGGCCATAGTGCCCTCCATCCCCGGAGGCAGCCTAGCTGAGCGGCCCCTCCTGCCCCGTCTCCTCCTGCCCTGGCCCCTCCTGCCCTGGCCCCTCCCACCTCTTACCTCTCCATAGGCCTCCACTGCAGGTTTCCAGAGGTGCCTAAGACCGAGGCCCTCGCAGTCATAAATCATGGTGATGGTCTCTATCTTCTTCCCTAGCTGCAGGGAGCAGAGAGACAGAGGAAGAGGTCTTACCGCTCCGCCCCCTGGAGGACTCGCCAAACTCAGGGCCAAGGGCGACCATACCAGGAGCCAGCGGCTCACAGGGGCCTGGCCCCCAGGGTTTTTTTTTTTTTTTTTCCAGACACCATTATCATCTAGACAAACTGTTTTCATCTGACAAACGACTGGGTGGGTCAAGATCACATGGGAGGTCCCCTCTGTCCCGTGGGTTTTCCTGATGGCCTCTGTTTTCCTGTCAACTACTGTGTGTTTTCTGGGCAGCACCCATGTGGGGCCTGGGCCTAAACCACCCCTCCCTCAGGCATAGATGCTCCATCCTATGTAAGCCCTAAGGAAGCATCAGGTTGAACCCCCTTTGTGTCCCCAGCCTCTTAGGGGTTCTGTGCTAAGTGCGCTCTCTGAGCATCTACAAGTAACAGTGTTGAGAGGTGCCCATACTTTAACATGCCTGCAACTAGGCCAGCTCCAGCTTGGTCCTCAGAGCCTCTTTTCTTTTCTTTTTTAAAGTTACGTTTATGTATGCATGTCTGAGTGTACGTATCTGTTGGTGTGTGTGTGTCTATGCTGAGACTTGGGGTGTTGGTGTGTACGTGTTTACGAGTGTACATGCCACAGTGCGAGTGTGCAGCTCAGAAGACACTTGGGACAGTTGGCTCTCCTCCACCACTGTCTTAAGTCCTCAGGCTAGCTGGCGAGTCCGTTCACCTGCTGAACCGTCTCTCCAGCCCTTAATCTTTTTCTTAGTCTGATCTCTTGAAAATATACTTGGAGGAGCAGGGATTCTGGGTTTGTCTACACCAGGAGTACCCCCCCAACCCCTGCCCAGGGGTAGGTTAGCCCAAAACAGGATTTCACAGAAATGAGAGCAGTTCCCTGACAATGTGGTAAGGTGCTTTTCTTTATCCTTCTGGGTTTTTATTGTGCTGAGAATTAAACCCAGGCCCTCGCCTGTGCTAGGCGTGCTTTCTGTCACTGAGCGACATCTCCAGCTGTAGTAATTGTAGTTTTAGGTTTTCTTTTGTTTGTATTTAGGGTCTTGTTGTATAGCCCAGGCTAGCTTCACACTCAAGAGCCCCCTGCCTCAGGCTTGTGAGTCGTGGCATTGCAGGTGTGTACCACCCAGCTCACTGTAGTGCATTGTTCTTTGCTGTGCTTGGGTGAAAGCCCTGGGTGTGCAGTGAGTGCTGCACAGCTGAGCTCCCGCCCTTGCCCTAGTGATGTTTGTATTAAGCCAAACGTCTTCAGTATAAAGGACTGCTTTTTGGTTTTGTGTTTTGTTTTTTGTTTTTGTTTTTCTCGAGACAGGGTCTCTTTGTGTTAGCCTTGGCTGTCCTGGACTCACTTTGTAGACCAGACTGGCCTCAAACTCACAGTGATCTGCCTGTCTCTGCCTCCCGAGTGCTGGGATTAAAGGCGTGCATCATCACGCCCGGCATAAGGACTGCTTTTTATTATCAGGTCTTCCCTATATACCATTCCTATAGCTGTGGGCTCATCACAGCAGTAACAGATGGTTATTTTAAGTTTTCACTTAGCAGAATGACAGTGCGACCAGATGGAGGTCCAGTCTAACGGCGGGGTAGAGCCCTTGCCTACTGCGTGTTTGGCACCCCTGCTTCTCCTCCACTACCCCTTGCTGGCTGACAGGCCACCCACCTTCGTGGTCTGATGGACACACTCCTGCAGAAGCAGCTCACAGTCTCTCGTCTTAGTCCTGAGCAGGTCCTGCTTGGAGGCGGAAAACAGCAGACCCTTGGCGTCCAGCGGCCCGATGATGTCGTACCACACAGGGCAGCCATCTAGGTCGTAGCCACACCTGCCACCTGCCAGATACTGTTGGATCACCTGGCCAAAGACATAGTAAAAGCAGCTGGTGAGCAAGCCCAAGACATCCATGCCTTCCCTGGCTTCATGAGCCCCTCGCTCCACACCCCTCCCCAGGTGCCAAGAGATACCTATTTTGGAACTATAGCGACTCCTTTGGCAGAATAGACCAGCGTACAGACTGTGAGTCTAATAAGCATCCTTACACAGGGATGGAGTGGAATAATTTGTCCTCACCTCTGGTGGCTGCCAGCTGATGATGTTGTCAATGTCCTTTTGCTTCCGGAATTCCACATGCTAGAAACACACAAGGATTCAGAAAGCACAGGGTGGAAAGATAGGTGTGTGGTGGGATGGGGTCTTGAGTAGGAAAGAACAGGTCACCACGAGCTGACCACCAGACCGTAGGTGACCCCCTAGAAGGAACTGGACAGGAATAGAAAATGAGGCCCCGTTTTCTTCAGAATATCATTCTTGGCTGGTCCAGAAGTAGGAAAACCTGATGTTTCCAAGGAAGAAAACGCAGTTTGTCCCTCAGGGATAAAGCAACACTTGTCGGCTAACAGCTATGTCCCACAAACCAAGACCTGTGATGGTGCAGGGGATGGCTAGGCAGGAGAAGTCCAGGCGAGACGTGAGTCTGAGGGGAGGAACTCACCTTCCGGAGCATGGCCTCTGACTTCTGCAGGTCAAAGCTTCGGGCTGTAACAAAAGCATGGTCAGGGTGGGCATCAGACTGCACTGCACCTCTAGGGACCCGTTCCCAGGCTGGGGCCGAGTCCCCTTGTGGGCTTCCCCCGTCAACTGTCAGGTGTGGCTCCCAGAGTCTTCACTGAGGACTTGTAAAACACCACAGTCCTGAGTCTGTGGAATGGACAGGCCAAAGTCAAGACAGGTGGGAGTGGGCAGCATTGCAACCATGGGGTCAGAGTACTCTGGCACATAGCCAGGTAAAGGGTCTTATCTCAGAGAAAGTGAACCCTGGATCTCTTTATCAATTGGCCATCCCCCAAAAAGACAAAATTTATCTCCTTCACAGTATAACATTGAGCCCTG
Organism: Acomys minous; assembly: GCF_964271855.1. NCBI lineage: Eukaryota > Metazoa > Chordata > Mammalia > Rodentia > Muridae > Acomys > Acomys minous. The sequence goes on along the minus strand of NC_140491.1, from coordinate 49,168,927 downwards.
AGAAATTGACCCACAGTTCAAAGGTTAAACACAGCTGCCCCAGAGTCTGGGGCACAGCTGGCTGAACATCCTGGAGAGGAGAAGAGTCACAATGCCAGGCAACCCTGACATTTCTGTAAAGGACCCACACGCTCCTTATGGGAACACAGCGGGTTCTGGAGTTCTCAGTTCACTGGGACCCAAACAAATTATCCTACCCAAGTCTGAACCCAAGATTTCACTATCCCCTGAGGCCACTTCCAGATTACCAGAACTGCCATCTGCACCAGTTGGTTGTGTGCTGCAGTCTACTCCAGAGACACCCCCAAAGACAGTGTCGTTTCTGCCATCATGAAACAGCCCCCCCCCCCAAACATGAATTCTGTGCTGCCTTCCAGGGCCTTCTGTCCCAGTGGGTGGCCCGTCCGTGGAGCCTTCTTTCTCACACTGAGCTCCACGCCCATCCTAATCGCCTCCCTTGGATGTTGTTGCATGGTTGGGGCCCCTCTCAGGTGAGCTTCACAAGGTAAGCCCAGGTGTTGGGTGCCTTTTCTCCAAGAACCCCTAAAATCCCTCTTAGCAACAGTCATGCCTTTAGTTCAAGCAGAGCTTAGAGTCAACCGACACCCCAAATCCATCACACCTGTGCTCTGGCTAAGCCTGTGTTGGAGAGAGCCAGGACTTCAAGGCAGCCTTCTCACATTTCCATGCCAGGGTCTCCCGCATTCCATCATGGGAAGACTTAACTGAAACTCTTGAGCATTCGGCCTCTGTTCTGTGAACGCTCCCTCCTGCCGTGCATCCTCCATGGATTTAACTGACATCTAGATCTGCTGCTGATAGCCTGGAACCCAGCCCTACGGGCTGCCCTTTGGGCTGTCAGCAAAGCCTGGGAGCAGGGGCGCATACTCCCTGACTCTGCATTCAGGAACCACAATCCTCTGAGTCAGGATGGCACGTCTAAAGGTCTGACCAGACTGGGTGTGGTGCCTTGGTAGGCTGAGACCACAGGGTCTCGAGTGTGGAGTCAGCCAGGACTGCACAGGAAGTTCAGTCTCATTCTGGACTATGTATTGAAACACTATCTTATGGAAAAAGAAAAGCGGCAGGGGGGGGGGGCAGTAAGATGGTTCAGTGGATGGAGGAGTGCACTGTACAAGCCCAGCAACCTGACAATTTGGGAGTGCTCCCCAGAACCCATGTAAAGGAACATAACTCCACAAAAATACTTTTTGAAGAGAAAGGGTTGGCCAGGCCACCGCCACCATGCACGCCAGCTCCTCTCTGGCAGAGCTGAGCGGCTCCTCTGGCCAGCTGGGCTTAGGCATTTCTTCATGGCCACCCTTCCTGTGCCACCAACAGCCCTGGGTGACTTTCAGAGGAATTCAATGTGAGTCTGCATCTCAGCTTGGTCCACCTTGTGTGTTTTACCTTGGGCAAGAGACTGCATATGCCAGGGCCATGCTGCTTGTGAAGCCAGAACTGCCTGCCCTTTTGTGGAGATGACTTTCTCACAGAGAGGTTACCCTCTAGAGAGGAAAGTCCTTCTCTTCCAAGAGAACAGGTAGCAGTGCACCAACCGTAAGCGCCCTTATCTTGGGAGAACCTCTCCAGTTGACACTTAGGTTCCAAGGTCCAAAATTCAGGGTCTTTCTCGCCTTGTCTGATGAGTCAGGTCTTTGTAGGCTCATGCCACCCTGCTCAGAAGCAGCGGAAAGCCTGGCCCAAGAGCAGCTGCACTGGGCTCTGGTTTGCTCGTACCCTGGCCCTGTAAGCTGCACACTCACTCAGCTTTGCTCTTCTCTCTCTGCCTCTGTCTCTGTCTCTGTCTCTGTCTCTGTCTCTGTCTCTGTCTCTGTCTCTGTCTCTGTCTCTGTCTCTCTCTCTCTCTGTTCCTGTTTACCTCTGTTCTGTCCTGATTGCTGACCTTCCTTGCTGGGGTACCCAGATCTCACTTCCAGTCAGAAAGGCAGTGGCCACTTGTGTGCCTGAGGAGAGGGCCAGCAGAAAACTGAACCCCAAGTTCATAGCACATTCTCCTGCAAACATCTCCTTTAGAATCTAAGGGATGAGGGAATAAAAAGACTGTTTCTCCCCTCCCCGCTGGAGACAGGGTTTCTCTGTGTGGCCTTGGCTGTCCTGGACTCTCTTTGTAGACCAGGCTGGCCTCAAACCCACAAAGATCCGCCTGCCTCTGCTTCCTGAGTGCTAGGATTAAAGCCATGTGTGTACCACCAAGCCCGGCTTTTTTAAAAAAATATTTTATTTATTTATTCATTTATTTTATATGAGTGCTTTATCTGCAGAAGAGGCATCAGATCACATTATAGATGGTTTTGAGTCATCATGTGGTTGCTGGGAATTGAACTCAGGACCTCTGGAAGAGCAGGCGGCGCTCTTAACCACTGAGCCATCTCTCCAGCCCCCACCCCTTTTTTTTTTAAGGCAACAAAAATCCCAATTCAAATTTGTAATTGGGTCTGAGTAGGCCTGAGCTCCTGCCCAGAAAAACAGGAGGCACAAATGAACTACAGAGGTTACACTTCCTCCACTCTGAGAAGCAGAGTTTGGAACCAGGAGTATAACTCAGTGGGAAAATTCTTGCCTGGCATGCACCAGACCCTGGGTTCTATCCTCAGCAGCTCAGAAAACAATTATGAAGCAATCGGCTTCAGGAGCAAGCAGCTGTCTGGAAAGGAGCTGCCTCTTTACTGGAAAGATGCTGGCTGGGAACACGTAGCCCTAGGCCTCACTGTGGTTGCGTTTCCCTTTGTCTCTGTGCCTTCAGGCCATCCTATGAGGCTGCTGCTGGTGCCAGATGTGGGCCCTGGCTAAATCATCGGGCCTTATAGAAACGGTTTATCCCGTCCTAGGACCCTGACAGCAAATGGTTAGTGTCTGGGAGACCAGCTGCCATACCTCACACTGGCCCGAGCTGCAGAGCTGCTCCGTGGCTCCCTTTCATGCTCTCCCTCCTAGGAGCAGCTCCACAGCTGGTTGGATCATACTGCAGCTGGCCCTTTAAGAAGCTACTACCTTCCCAGTCTCTCCACCTACCTGCTTGGAGCTGTAGCCTTTCAGCAAACGTTAGGCCAAAATTTCCTCCAGCACTGACTGACTTCACTGCCACCCCCACACTCTCTAGGTGCACTGGCAAAGGGGCCATATCATATGGGGGTGGGGTGGGGGTAAGGGTGGGCCGGTGACACTTCCAAAGGCCCATAAGCCCCACATGGCCCTCCTGGGTACACCTGTACTGAGGTGTTGCTTCCACCTTCCAGAATATACCAGCTTTATTAAATTTCTGGAAACAACAATTGCATCTTTTTATCTATTGCAAGTCTTCCTGGGCCCGGGGAATGTGTGAATGTGCCACCAGGCTCCTCACATCTGTGACAGAATTCTATGTAACACCTGGAGCTCTGCTAGCCAAACTCAGTAGAATTTTCTCGTTTTTACGTCTGATAATAAAGTTTCTGGGCTGGAGAGATGGCTCAGTGGATAAGAGCGCCGTCTGCTCTTCCAGAGGCCCTGAGTTCAATTCCCAGCAACCACATGGTGGCTCACAACCATCCATAATGTGATCTGATGCCCTCTTTGGGAGATAAAGCACTCAAATACAAATAAAGTTAAAAAAAAAAAAGAGCACCATAAAGTTTCTATAAAGAAAAGGTATAGTGTGTCAGAAGAGCCTGGGAGGGTGGTATAGGCCTTGAACGGGAAGAAGACAAGAAAGTGCCAAGAGTGGGCTGCGTCTGGTCCTGACAGTAGCGGCAACCTGTTCCCATCATCCACCAGCAGTCCTCGGCATGCCACATCTTGCGAAAGGGCTAGGCACCCTGTCTAATCCACTTCTCACAGGAGGAGCCTAGAGATCTGTGACTTTGGCCCAGGTGTCAGAGGCAAGATTAGAACTCAGGACCCTGGCCTGGGGAGGGGGGAGGGGTAGCCTCCTCAGTCCCCTTGCACAGGGCCCTTCACTCAAGCTGACAGGACCAGGACCCGTCTGGTTCTAATCTCAGCTCTGCCTTCAACTTCTCACATAGAAGAGCCTTTCTGCGCCGGGGCTTCCCTTCACCTGTCTGCAGAGTGGGCTTATAGAGTCGATGAAAAGGATGCTGACAGTCCAGGCCCAGAGGTTTCTGCCTGCAGCTCAGCCAGCGAGTCCCTTCACCTCTCTGATCTTCCATGTCTGTATCCTGTGGAAGGGCTTGACGGGGGCGGGGGTTGCCAGCCACCTTTTTGTCTCAGCTTGGAAGGGGTCTCCAGAGGACACCGTGCTATTGTCCAGACCACACCCCTGCCCCAGGCCCTCTTCCCTCACCTCGGAGCCATCGAAGGAGAAAGTAGTCATCCGGGTTGGGCAGGGTGGGCAGCACATCCTGGACATTTTCTCGAAACTACAGGGAGAGACAGCTGGATGAGTGGGAGGTCCCCGGACTCACTCTGCCTAGAGCACCCCTCCTTTTACATACTGCTGGCCAGAGCGAGGCTGTGGGCTGTGTTGTTAGGGGTGCCGGGTAGGAGATGAGGGCACGGAAAGGGAAGAGGACCCTTCCCTGCCTCACATAGGACCATGTCTGCACACTGATCCAGTGGTCAAGTAGGTATGTTCCCAGCCAGGCACCCTGGGCACACCACAATGAACCCTGTCTATAAACGAGCAGAGCGCCTGTCGGGTGTACAGCACTGAGCTCGGCAGCAGCGAGGCTTACAGCTCAGCCACAGCCCCTTAGAGGTACCGCTGTCCCCATTTCCCAGGTGAAGAGACGGACACACAAAGGCTCAGCAAGGCATCCAACAGCTGGGACACAGATCTGAGTCAGATCCTGGGCTCTTTCCTCAGCAGCCCTCCTGCCGACTTGGTAATGGAATGGGGGTAGGGGTGCGCACATGGAAAGAAGAGGCTAATCTCAGATGATTTCATTCAAAAGTGGTAACTGAGCTGAACTGGAAAGTCTATAAAAGCAGCTGAGGGAGGCAGAGGGAGCCCAAATGGAGGGGACAGCTCCAGCAGGTGGCCACAAAAGGGAAAAGTTATACTAAGGGAGCCCCCAAGTAAGCTGGACAGCAACCCCGAGGGACAGCCATACCTAACCCCAGTCTCTCACTACCCAGTTGTGAGCAGGCCCCCTGCTGCCCTCCCCAAGCCTCCTGTCCCAGAAGTGACGCTTATCTGGTTACTGACCTGTAGGACACCCCCAGAGGGGACCAATGAGGACTGGGCACCTCTGCCCTTTGCCTTAGGTCAGATAAGTCTAGTCAGACCCTCCCATCCCCCTAAAACAGCTCCCAGCATTAGGACAGTGGTCATCTAAACAGCAAGCAGGAGGCCACTCTTTACCAAGACCCTAACTTAGCCCCTGACTTGATCACCACCAAACCTATGTTCGACAGACTTGCCCGGCAGGTCATCAGTAAACTTGGCATAGAACAAAAGCCACGCACAGCGGCCACATTTGCTGCCACGCTCTAGAATAAGAACTAAACAGCCGTGGAGCCTCTGAACTTTGGGGCTGGACCCCATCAATTTTGGTCCCGTGCAACTGAGGTCCAGCCCCTGAACTTGACTAAAGTAGATAGCTCTCCCTCTGCCTAGGTGCCAAGTTAACCTCCTTAACTCATCAAAGAGCACACAGGACAGGGCTTGGCCCAAGGTCGCACAGTGACTTGGTACCTCACAAGGGCTCTGGGAATTTTGCCAAGGAGCTGTCCAGGACCCTTCCATATGCCAATGTACCCGCAAGAGGAAAACCTCCCGGAAATGGGAGGAAACCTGGGGCCCTGCCCCTGTCCCACGGCCCTGCTGTCAGTCCCTGCCAGCCAGCCCCAAGGATGAATGTTGTCTTTGTGCCCTAGCTGCCTCCGAGGACTTCCAAGCAACCACTGCTTCCCAGGGGGCACCTCCGGGGCTGCTTGGTGCTGGAGACCGCGACGACCAAACTTCCCGAGGTCCTCACACTGAGCAAGAAGCGCTCCGCTGGGCACTAGCCAAGCGGGGGCGAGCGCTCGCCCGCCCGCAGGGACCGTCCCTTAGTAGCCGCTTGCAGCCGAGGGCGAGGGCCACAGCCGGGCCAGGAGCAGGCTCACCTTGGCCAGTGCCTCCTCCTGTTTGGGGCTCAGGTCACCGACTCTACCGCTCATCGTGTCTCAGCCTCGGGGCGCGGCGCCTGCGGCAGCTGATGGAACTCGGACCCGTTTGCCGCCGCAGCTGCTGGAGTAAAGTCCCAGTCTTTGGCCGAGGCCCTGGGGCTGGCGGCCAAGACCCGCCTCTTAAAGGAGCCCGAGGGGCGGGGCGAGACGCGCAGAGGCCCTGGATGCGAGCCAGGATGCCTCCTCAAACACCTGAGCTTCTTGGACCTGGGATCCTCATCTTAACCAAGTGGAGGCTGGAAAGCGCTGCCTAATGAGCTCTTCTAAGGTGCAACTCCACAGAGCTAGACAGGGCTGCTCCTTCACTGCTTTCCTTACCCCCAAACGTTGACAGCTCTCCTGGTGCCCACTCAGAAGCATCTTTCTACCCGTTAAGAACTGTGATATTGACTCTGCTATCACTCCTACCAGCCCAGCTTGGGGGGTCATCCAGAGTTGACACCCAGGGTTGCCAATGTAACTCAACTGGTGGTAGAGGGCTTACCCAGCACGCACAACCTTGAGTTGGATCCACCATGGTTATGGTGGCACATTCCTGCACATACTTGTAATCCCAGCACTGGGGAGGTAAGACGCTGGAGAATCAGAAGTTCAAGATCACCCCTTAGTTGCTTCTTGAGTTTGAGGGGAGCCAGGAATACAAACAAACTAGACAAATAGCGTGGACAGCTTTTTCCCTCTACCTAAAGAACAGACATGGTAAAGAACATGGCATCTGGCTGAGGGGAACGGAAGAACAGCCTCCCCCGCCTACGACCCAGTTCTCTGCATCTAACCCCCCTGCTCTCTGGGAGCCACTCCCAAGGCCCTCACATCTCAGCTGGCACACACTGCTTCCTCTCTGGAAATCAGGAGGCTTGGGTCTGAGTGCCTGTGTTCCACAACTAACGCTTTGCCTCACTGTGTTGTTGCTCCTTCACTAACTGGGGGGTGGGGGGTGGGGATGGGGGGTGGGGGGTGGGGATGGGGGGTGGGGGGTGGGGATGGGGGGTGGGGGGGTGAGGGGATTATTGGCCTATAAGTCAGCAGGAGGCTAAAGGGAGTTACTGTACATGATTCCCAGGCTTGACTGCTTGTGGCCACTTCCTAGCTGGCCATGCCCAGTCGTCCTTTGCTGGCTGCCTGGCCTGATCTTAGCCATAGGCTAGACAGAGAGGAAACCACAGTGGGAGCCAGGGCTCGCAGCAGCCCTACTGTGGCTTATCTCTTTCCCAGCTCTGGTCCAAGGGCCTGTGGGTTCCTCACTAGTGACAAGTCTGACTTGTAGTGGACTCTGGCAGCTGCAGCCTAGCAGCCTCTGGTCTAGCCTATGCTGCCAGGCTGGCCCCACCCCCAGCTACTGCTTCTGCCTCTCACAAGAGAGTTCAACAGCCTGCTCCTGCTCCAGTGCCCTGCCACTTTGATCTTATTTCCACGGTGGCACCTGGTCACAGAGCCAGGGCCGCTCTTTCTTCCTACTGTTATGCCAATCTGTTAGGATTGTTCTGGACGCCAGCAGTGTTCAGACACCACCCCCTTGCTCCCCGACATACAAGAGCAAGGCAGATGGCCAAGAAGAGAAATCAGACTTAGATAGCACACCATTTGCCTTGGATGAAGAGACCCTAGAAGGCTCCATGGAGAGAGTAAAAGTTTACCTCCACCTACCAGCAATGTAGCCCCAGCTAAGTTCTGATGGTGGGTGCAAAGTGTGGCTACAACTAGAGAGAGAAGTGGAGGAGGCAGCCGGCCAGTGGCGGGGGTGGGGTGATGGCTTAAAACTCTGGTGTGAGGTGGGGGTGAGGGGGCGGTGTGGTGGCCAGGAGCCTTAAATCCCAGCCCTTGGGAGTCAGAGGCAGGCGGATCGCTGTGAGTGCCAGGCCAGCTTGGTCTACAAAGTGAGTCCAGGACAGGCAAGACTACACAGAGAAACCCTGTCTCAAAAACAAACAACAACAAAACAAACAAACAACTCTGGTGTGACCTTGCTTAGTAACGTCTACCTTGTAGATCATGAGGCCCTCAGGACACACTGCCTTGTTTCAATTACCAGACTCCCCACAAACCCTGTGTCCCCCAGCATAGGCTCTTGTAGATATAGATGGCCAGCCCATGCTCAAATGACCGGGATTAGAGGGGGAAAGCAGGAAGCAGAAGAGAGGGTGAGAGAAGGGCTTCACACTAAAGCTCACAGAGTTCATGTGGCCTCTAACGGTGGGGGGTGGGGGTGGAGGGATGCAGATGGGGGTGGGGGGAAGGAGGCCCAGAGAAGCCCTGCCCTGCCCAAAGTCATTAATAGCACAACAGATGTAGAGTGCCCTGTAGCTGGCCAATGGAAAGCTCTCAGTTGGACCCACTCCTTCCTGCCTGGCCTCAGTGCAGAGGTAACCCTGAGCTGCCTCAAATGGACTCAGGAGTGTAGGAAGCCAAGTGTCCCTTGGGTCTCCCCTCACTCAGAGCCAAGACAGGTGGCAACAGGCCTGATCTTGGCATGTGAAAGGATGGTGCTGTGCTCCTCCTGTGACTTCCTCCTAAGAGATCTGGTGAAGGGTGGGCTGAGGGGGGAAGCCTAGGCTGGCAGGCCCCCAGAGCGACCTCAGAGGAGTTTCCAGGCAATGCAGGTGTCCCTGCCCTAGTGACAGCCTCCTCGTGGCTTCTGGCTTAGTGCAGCACTTAGCTGCCTTGCTCACTGGATGTGAGGCTTTACAAGCCTCCCAGGGACAGTGTGCTCTTTGCTGGGTAGGGCCTGGTAAAAAGAAAGTAGGTCCCCTTCTGGTGGCTCAGCCCCTTCCAGTTTATAATGCCCTCGCAGATGGCTTCCCTTGGAAGGGTTGGCCAGTCCTCTGAAGTGCCAAGTCACCTGATGGGTACAGGAACCTGAGAAGGAGGGTGGTACCCAAGAGCACCTGCAGTCAAGACAAAGCTGGCTGCGGGAGCCACTCAGACAACCACAAGTGGCGTGCTTATCCCAAAGGACACGGTCCCCAGGGTCTCTCCCCAAGCCCAAAGTCTGTAGATAGATACCCAAGAAAAAGTCTAAGCAAAGAACCCCCTCTCTTGTCTGCCCCTCTCCAGTTCTCTGGCTGCTCACTGATTCCGCTGAGATTTGCCTTGCCCAGCCCTCCGGGAAGCCAATGGTTAATCTGATAATATAAATCCTAGGTAGATAGTCCAATAAACTCGGGAGCTGGTTGCGGAGTCTTATCTTTTCTTCCCTTCCCACCCCTGCCCTACAGTTCTCCCTCTCTGCAAAGCACTGTGCTTCCCTCGCCTCAAGAACCATCACTGGCTCCCCCGTTCCTTCAGAAGTCACCCCCAATCTCACTGACTTGCTTCAAGGCCTACTCCACTTCTTCCCAGCATCCCTTGCCACCTGAACTGCCAAAGTCCCTCTTTCTGTACACTTTCTTTTTTGTTTGTTTGTTTGTTGAGACAGGGTTTCTCTGTGTAGTCCTGGTTGTCCTGGACTCGCTTTGTAGACCAGGCTGGCCTCGAACTCACAGTGATCCACCTGCCTCTGCCTCCCAAGTGCTGGGATAATTAAAGGCGTGCGCCACCACACCCGGCTTTCTGTACACTTTCTTATGGATCAGAAATGTTCCCTGCTGTCCCCTAAACACACTTCTACCTTCCTGCCTCTGTCAGAGTTATATTCTTATTTCTTCCTGCCAGCTCCTCCTTGGCCCTCAAAGCCCTGACTCAAAGCTGTTTCCAGAAACTTCTCCCTTATCTGCCCATTGAAATGTGACCTCTGCCAACCAGAAACCCTTTTCTCCTGACCTTAACAGGGACTCTTCTGAATTGTAACTCTCGCTGGGACAGGCAGCCTGGAAGTAAGCTTTGGTACCGTGAGTGTGCAGGGGCTCTGACTGCACTGTGCTGGGAACTGAGACAGAGGAAGTGTAGACAGGCAAAAGAGCAGCTAAGGACATTTAAATTGGGGAGTTAGGGCCTTGGGATTTAAATCCTTCTAGGGAGCAAGCAGCTCTGGGCACAGGAAGAGCTTGGGACTGAGGGTGTCAGCCTTGCTCTATGTCCCCAGAACTAATGCGTTAGAGGGGCTGTTCAGCACAGGTATGCATGGGGGTGCGAGTGAGACTGGGGACACTGTGTTATCTCTTCATGGCTGTTTGCTTGTGCCTCCGGGGCCTCCTCATCAAATGGAGAACATTGGCTTCAGAATCAAAGTCCCTCCCCTGGTCCCCTGACCTCAGATGTCCTGATAACCATGGCAGGCAAAGAAGTGCAAAGATTGGCACTGTGATTTGTGAGTCAGAAACATAGTCCAGCCTTTTAAACCCTTCGACAAATATTTGTGGAACACTCTACTTCTACAATGCCAGGGCCATAGGAACTTTCTAGAAGGCCCTTGAACTCATAGGGCAGGCAGGCCCATAGGAAGCTGCCCTCCTCTTAGCCCTGCCTAGTAGGGCTGCAACCGCCTCAGGTTAGCTCTCTTCTTTGAGCTTGGAGTGAAAACTAATCCTTGCTTTTCTCCCTGGGGCCACTGTGATAATTCCAGGTGACACAATGGCTGGGAAAGTGCCGAATGCGCAAGCTGAAGGGATTATTATTGTTGTTGTTATCTTTTTTTTTTTTTTTTTTTGTGAAGGCACAAGAGAAAATGAGAGCCAAGTCCATCCTTCTCTGCCCTGGGGCCCCCACTTCCTCCTCACTCCAGCAGTCCAGCCTGGCTTTGTCAAGAGCTACAACAAATCCTCTCCCGAGGCCCATTTCCCACACCTGAACCCCCCTGATTAAGTCCTTTACCTTCCCGGGTATCACTGTCTAATCCCTAAGTCCTTTCTCACCAGTCTCCAGTCCTCTCAGAGAATCAAATCCCTTTAGAATGAGCTGGCCCAGTTAGCTGCCAAGGGAGAGGCTGGGAGCAGGGAGCGGGGACCTCCAGATTACCTCAGAGGAGACTGGCGGACAGGAGGGGTCCCCAGGGCCTTACTCAATCTGGCACTAGCTGGCAGGAGGCTGGGGAATTCCCCAAGGGAAGGGATGCTTCTACCCTGCATCCCAATATGGAAGCCAGATCTGAGCATCAGGTCTATTCACCCTTTTAACAGAGTGGTGGGGAAACAGAATGGTGGCCCATCAACTCTGGAGCCAGGCTCTCACTGTCACCATCCTCAGTCTCCTATTGAGACAAAGGCTTGATCTCCTCACGTTCCCAGCTGGGGTGAAGCCAGGTGGACTAGTTCATGAAAACTAGAACCTGGAGAACACAGCGGCAGCGTCTGTCCACTTGCACTTCCTGTTTTCTACCCCAGTCATTCTGTAGGCGGCCACCCACAGGCCGTCTGGGAGTGGCTTTCCTGTTCTTATCTCAAGACCCAAGTGGCCCCGGGCCCCCATGCCTGTTGCATTTGTTTTACTCTCCCTGTGGCACTCTACTGTGGTCTGAAATGGTCTTTTAGTGTAGGTGCTTAGCTTCACTCTCTGTTCTCAAGGGCAGGAGCCATCGTGAGCCAGGGCCACTGTGGTACGCCCAGTGTGGGTCTCTCCTTCCCTCCTCCTACTATGTGACAACAGCCCCCTGCTGCTCTCCACCTGGCCTATGTAAACCTGGGTGACTGAGTCAGTTATTGGGTGACTGCATCCCCAACCCTCTCTGGGCATCCAGGTGAGCAGAGGGGTGTGTGTGGTGGCAACCAAGGGACAGTCAACGATTCTTTCTGTGTTGTTTTGGGTCTCAAGTCTGCAAGGTGAAGAGAGTTCTGAATTCTAAAGTGACCACCCCCATCCCACCGAGGTGTCTCTTGTTGGCCCTGAATTCCAGGCCCCTCGGGCTGGGATTTGATCCTGTGAGCTGGGCATTTCTTCAGTCGAGTTTTTTTTTTTTTTTTCTGTATAAAACAACACACCAAACCATGAATTCCAAGGTGGCAACCTTCCCCCTGGCACCAGGATGCCACCTGGTGGCAGTGTGCCGACAGTGGCCCGTCCTGGTCATTAGAACTTAGAACCAGCAACGTGGATTTACACTCCCCGCCCTTCCTCCCCTGCCAGCACCCTGGTCCATGGCACGCCTCACCCACCCCAGTGGTGTTTGCACAGTCTAATAGCAGTGGAGGACTCACTCTATAACGAAGTGAGCAATCACAAGGGAGCTCAGGGCCCTCACCGGCCTCACTGTGCTCACCATCACTGATACCCATCCTCCAGCTGTCATTCGGGACATATATACACACACATATACTTAATACACACACACACACACACACACACACACACACACACACACATCAACCTGGATCCTCCTACAGCTTTAGAGTGTAAGAAAAGATAGCAACTGGGGTCCCCTCTGTTTCCAGGCTCGGGCCAGGAAACCTGGTGTAACCAAGAACAAGCTATTTGGAATCAGAGCACGAGTGTCAGAAAAGGCCCAAATCTTTTCACGCAAAACCCATAAGAGCTGCCTAAAGGAGAGAAGGCTTACTTGGAAGCATGCAATAAGAAAACGACAGTTCTGTCCCTATTGGCTCCCCATCCTGTCCCAGAAGTCAAGCAAGCTGGGAGCTGCAGGCCGGACTCCTTCAAAGATGTTAAAAGAGTTGAGCATCCATAACAATCTTTAATGTGATATGGCGCCCTCTTCTGGCTTGCAGGAGTACATGCAAGCAGAGCACTGTATACATAATAATAAATATATAAATCTTTTTTTTAAAAAAGGAGTTGAGCTGGGCGTGGTGGCGCACGCCTTTAATCCCAGCACTCGGGAGGCAGAGGCAGGTGGATCGACCTGAGTTCGAGGCCAGTCTGGTCTACAAAGGGAGTCCAGGACAGAGAAACCCTGTCTCAAAAAACCAAAAAAAATAAAAAATAAATAAATAAATAAAATATTGTGGCAACGACAATAAAGTACAAGACTTGACTAAATAAATAAATAAATAAATAAATAAATAAATAAATAAATAAATAAAAATAAAAAATAAAAAAGGAGTTGTACCCACTGCTGGAAACATGGGGTCGGTCAGCCTCATTCCCAGCCAGCTGGGGGGCGGGGCTGGGGCGGGGCCAGTGTCTTCCCCTTTGCTGCACCGTTTCCTTGTTGTCTTCTGAAACACTGCTTCTTCAGACACTCACACCACAAGCCAGGGCGGCGGGGGGTCTGAGCCACACTGTGACAACATTCTTTGCTTCTTATACCCTGACCACAGTTTCCTCTTCTCTCTTCCCAGTCCCTCCTCTCTATGTCCCCTCTCCCCACCCCCGCAACCCCACCCACTCTTCCTCTGTTTCTCTTCAGAAAAGGGCAGGCCTCCCAAAGACATCAACCAGTCACGGCTTATCAAGTTGCAATAAGAGTAGGCACGGCGGGCTGGAGAGATGGCTCAGCGGTTAAGAGCACGGACTGCTCTTCCAGAGGTCCTGAGTTCAATTCCCAGCAACCACATGGTGGCTCACAACTATCTGTAATGTGATCTGATGCCTTCCTCTGGCCTGCAAATATATATATGCAGGCAGAGCACTGTATACATAGTAATAAATATTAAAGCCAGATAAGGAAAGGGTCCCAAAGCAAGCAACAGAGTCAGAGACAGCCCCTGCCTCTGCTCCCACTGTTAGGAGGCCCACAAGAAGCCCAAGCTACACGACTGTAACACATGTGCAGAGGACCCAGGTCTGTCTCATGCAGGTTCCCTGGTTGGCTATTTAGTCTCTGTGAGCTCCTGTGAGTGTCCTGTGCTGCAATGACATATATTTTTAAAGCCTCCTGAGTGCTGGGATTAAAGGTATGTGCCACCACCGCCAGGACCACTGAGCTTTCTTGAGAAGCTCTTTCTATCACTGATGAAAGGCTGGGATTTATTGAGATGCAGCGTATGTCCCAAGGGTCAAGGATGAACAAGGATCTGTGTCTTTCTGGGGCATTTGGGAAGAGGATGAAGTCCATAAGGATGTTCTACCTAGCAGCAGTGGGGGGGGGGGGGTAGGGGGAGAGGGGGAGAGATAGCAAAAAACAGAAACAGAGCCAGGCGATGGTGGTGCACGTCTTTAATCCCAGCACTCGGGAGGCAGAGGCAGGCAGATCACTGTGAGTTCGAGGCCAACCTGTTCTACAAAGCAAGTCCAGGACAGCCAAAGCTTACACAGAGAAACCCTGTCTTGAAAAATCAAAACACAAACAAAAACAGAAGTTCAAGTCTAATTTGGCCCACATAGCAAGACAGCAAGACCCTGTTTCAATAGTAGTTGTAGTGGTGATGGTGGTAGTAGTAATAATAATAATAACAATAAGCCAGCGGTGTTGGTGCACACCTTTAATCCCAGCACCTGGAAGGCAGAAGCAGGCTGAGTTTGAGGCCAGTCTGGTCTACAGAGAGTTCCAGGTTATCCAGGACTATGTAGAAAAACCCTGTCTTCAAAAACCAAATTATTATTATTATTATTATTATTATTATTATTATTATTATTATTATTATGTACTGGTGTGATTTGAAAGTGGGGTGTGGCCCAGTGTTCACCTGTTTAGCTGGCATGCATTAGGCCCTAACTAGATTCCAGCATAGATTCCTAACTATGACCCGCTCTGGTGACCTAATGTCGTCTGTCTCCCTGATTTTCTTCATAGCTTTGCTATAAATGATCACACCCCTATAAAATGTTCAGTTGGAGTGATGGACTGTTTTCTTTCTAAACTGAGGGGAAATTCACAGCACATAAAATTAGCCTATTTAAAACAGGAAATTCAGGGGCTGGGTGTGGTGGCACACACCTTTAATCCCAGCACTCTGGAGGCAAAGGCAGGAGGATCTCTGTGAGTTTGAGGCCAGCTTGGTCTACAAAGCAAGTCCAGGACATCCAGGGCTACACAGAGAAACCCTGTCTTGAAAAACAAACAAACAGACAGACAACAAAAAACCCTCCTTCCTTCTGTAAGTTGTTTTGGTCATGGTGTTTTATCACATACTAGAAAAGAAACTAAGACAACATCCTAAGGTCCACTTCTCTGGCCTGCACACACACCTGCACACACATATGCACACATGCACACACTACTCCTAAGTATATACAAAAAGAACTGAAATCAAAGACTTAAATATTTGTATATGAGCGTTCAAAGAAGCATTATACCAGGAGTCAGAAACAATCCAAACGTCCCCAAACACATGACGTGGTAAACAATCAGTCATACAGAGAAAATGGAATGTCATTTAGCCATACAAAGGATGAACCTTGAAAACATGACTCTAAGAAGCCAGACATAGATGTCGCACCTGTGTGATCCCATTTATATGGACTACCCAGAAGTGAGCCCCACAGACAGAGCGAGCTGCCTGGTGGCTGGGAAGCTGGGGGGAAAATGACTGCCAAATGGATAGCAAAGGTTTTGGAACTAGACATAGGTGATGATTGGACAGCATTATAGTTCCTGAACATCACTGAATGTCCTGGTTTTGTTTTTGTTTGTTTGGTTGGTTTTTTGTTTGTTTGTTTGTTTTGTTTTTTGAGACAAGATTTCTCTGGGTAGCCTTGGCTGTCTTGTACTCACTTTGTAGACCAGGCTGGCCTCGAACTCACAGCGATCCACCTGCCTCTGCCTCCCGAGTGCTGGGATCAAAGGCGTGCCCAGCTTTTATGTTCTCATGGTTGCACAGCAACCACTTTAGCCCTGGACTCATCTCCGCATCACTTAGCCTAGGCTTGGATAGCACACCTGTTGGTCTGGGACTGGAAGTGGGTCAAGTTTTCTTTCTTTCTTTAGAGAGTATTCTAGCTTAAACTAATTTGCTGTGACCATCTTGTAAACACATTGGTTTTAGTCCAGGGAAACTTATGGTTCAGTTTTCCTGAGTCTTGTTTAAGAAGTAATAAGCAGGTTATGCTACTGTTGTCTGGAAATTAATTTATTTTTGTTGTATGCTTTGTTGTAGGTTACAGAATTTTTTGTTTTGTTTTTCTTTTTTCTTTTCTTTTATTTATTTATTTATTGGTTTTTTTTTGAAACAGGGTTTCTCGGTGTAGTCTTGGCTGTCCTAGACTTGCTTTGTAGACCAGGCTGGCCTCGAACTCACAGTAATCCACCTGCCTCTGCCTCCTGAGTGCTGGGATTAAAGGTGTGCGCCACCATGCCCAGCTACAGAACTTTTTGTATTTCCTTGTTACTCTGTTGATTTTTGATTGCCATAGTGATTGTAATGATGGAAAAAATTTATGATGTAATCTGTAATGAAAGAAAAGTGAACTTCATTTCAATAAAATACTGGGGTTGGCCAATGGAGACAGTTAGTTGGACAGACAGGCAACAAGCGAGACAGAGATGAAGAGAGAGAAAAAAATTCTCCTGGACTTTAAGACCTTCAACTTACACCTCATATGTCTGAGTCTCCGAGTATTTCTTTTTCTTTTTTCCTTTTTTTTTTTTTTTTGCATTTTATTCACATTTATTTTTTGCTTTTAGTGTACTCACAGAAAATTAGAACACTGTAAGCAGGAGTTGAATAGCAATGTTTGTAATCAAAGTTACATTCCAGCTCTACGTCAAATTAGTCAAAGCTCCTCCAGTATTTACAAAACACGATAGACAAGATGCTACACAAAACCATTGCATCTGAAGATTTGTTTTTCCTTTATTCTGAAAGACAACTGGAAAAGAAAACATTGTCTGCTGTACTCAAAAACATACCACAGTATAAACAGTAACCATTTCACTTATCACAGCTTTCTCCGAGTATTTCTTTTTCCTCCATTCCTCAACCTCTCCTCAACAACCAGTGCCTCTAGCTAGTTGTTCAACCAACAGCTGGTTTCCCCAGCCAGCTGTTCAGCGCCTGCTCAATTCTTGCTATCACCAATTCACCTCTTTTCTCTCCTCTTCACCGTTCCCAGAGCTGGTCTTGGGGAGCGGCACCAGCCTATGGTTAACTTTTTGAGAAATTGCCGGCAACGGACAAGGATGCAAATTTCCCCACACCTTCACTAGCATGTACCATTTTCCAGTTTTTGAGGAACTGTCACACCGGTCTCCATAGTGACCACGCCATTGTACATTTCTGCTCAGGATCCATCTTTAGTTCATTTTCGCATATGATGCTAGTTAGTTTCATTATTCGGCAGGTTCCTTGCTGACGGAACAGTTCCCTCTTTCACTGAATGATCTTGCTACCTTGACTTGTTCCGTGGATCCTGGAGAGATGGTTCAGAGGATAAGAGTGCTGAATGCTCTTCCCGAGGACCCGGGTTCAATTCCCGGCACACACGTGGCCAATTATATCTGTAACTCCAGCTCCAGAGGATTCTCTGGCCTCTGCAGGTACTGCATGCACATGGTGCATAGACATACATACAGGCAAAAGATAAAATAAAAATAAATCTAAAAAGAAAAGAAAAGAAAGCCAGGTATGGTATCAACACAGTTTTAATGCCAGCATTTAGAAGGCAGAGGCAGGTGGATCTCTGTGAGTTCAAGGCCAGCCTGGTCTACAATGTGAGTCCAGGACAGTCAAGGCTACACAGAAAGACCCTGTCTCAAAAAAACAAACAAAACAAACAAACAAACAAAAAACTAAATAAAACAAAAAAACCCCAAAAAACAACTCCATGGATGTAAGGATGATTTATATCTGGGCTCTTGATTTTACAATTTTATCCTTTGCTCACTGGCTCACTCTAGGTCTCTTTAAGACTTTTTTATTATTAATTCTGTGTACATGTGTGTGAGAGGATATGGGTTCATATATGAGTGCCAGTGCCCTTGGAGTCCAGAAGAGGTTGTTGGATTCCCCTAGAGCTGGAAGCTGGTGCTTGTGAGCTGCCCGGTGTGGGTGCTGAGAGCCAAACTCAAGTTCTGTGCTGGAGCTAGTGCACACAAGCGCTGAGCCAGCTCTCCATCCCCTGTCAGTGTGCGAGCGAGCACCACATCACTTGACTGCTGGACTTCTTAGTGCACATATTGATTCTTCTATTTCTATACGTTCTAGCTATTTGGGGCCCTTGTAATTCTACAAGAATTCACTGAAGGTCATTACAGTTGTGGCGGGCATTGCACTGGATCTTTCCGTTGCTTCGGGTAGCAGCAGTGCTTGATCAATATTAGTGCTTTATCAATATTAATTCTGCTAATCTGTTGGTGCAGATGCCTTTGTTTGTTTGTTTGTTCCGTCTTCTTTTTTTTAAGATTTATTTATTTATTATGGTTACAGTGCTCTGTCTGCAGGTACACTTACAGATCAGAAAGGGGCATTAAATCACATTACAAATGGTTGTGAGCCACTATGTAGTTGCTGGGAATTGAACCCAGGACCTCTGGAAGAGCAATCAGTGCTCTTAACTGCTGAGCCATCTCTTCAGCCCCTGTTTGGTCCTCTCATGCATGTAGTTTTCAGTTTATATGTCCTTTGCCTCCTTGTTTGTATTACTATAAGTAAGGTTACTGCTTTAGCTTCTTTCTAAAATTGTCCCTTGCTGGTATGTAAATACAGACTGACCTTTGCGTGCTGCTCTTAGGCAGCCCAATGAGCTTATTGCTGGGCTTGTTCTTAAGAAGTTGCCTTTTGTACTCATCATCCTGTAAGAATCATCTGTGCTAGCCGGGTGCAGTGGCGCATGCCTGTAATCCCAGCACTGAGGGAGGCAGAGGCAGGTGGATCGCTGTGAGTTCCAGGCCAGCCTGGTCTACACAGCGAATCCAGGACAGTCAAGGCTACACAGAGAGACCCTGTCTTGAAAACAAAAACAAACAAACAAAAACAACAAAAAGCAAACAAACAGAATCCTTAGGGCTGCAAAGCATTTCTGTCCGTTGTATGATAGTCTACGTATGAAAGAGCCGTTAGTCATCTCCTGCTCTAGTCATAACAAGTTGAGTTACTTGCAGTCTTGCGCAGTGCCACCCTGTTTTGTACATCACAGTACGATGGTTCTCAGCCAAGACCGTACCTGAGAATTATCAGGCTGGGAAACCTTTTACAACCAACTAAACCTTTCACAACGGGCAGTACGGACACTGATGTAAAGTATGGCTTAGGGGCCAGGAGATTTTTGGGGTGGATTTTTCAAATAACATTGATACTCTGTCTGTGTGGAGAATCATTAATCTAGACTATATAGTTAGGACTAGAATACCTTAAAAAAAAAAAGGTATATTTCCAGTTTCCTTTGATAGAAATAGTTTTGTTGGTGGTGGGGTTTTTTTTTTATTTTTTGGTTTTTGGTTGTTGTTTTGTTGTTGTTAGTTTTTGTTTGTTTGTTTGTTTTGTTTTTCGAGACAGGGTTTCTCTGTGTAGCCTTAGCTGTCCTGGACTAACTTTGTAGACCAGGCTGGCCTCAAACTCACAGAGATCCACCTGCCTCTGCCTCCCAAGTGCTGGGATTAAAGGCGTGCGTCACCATCGCCTGGCTGGAAATAGTTTCCTAGTGTGGCTGTACCTCACCAGCACAGGAAAGCTGCTAAACCTTAAGTCCTCAGCTGGGTTAGGAGACACTGCATTGCAAATAGTACCTGACATTGTCAGGCTCTAGGTAATCTCTCAGGAATTAATTAATTTTGCCCAGCAGCGATGACACACACCTTTAACCCTAGCACTTAGGAAACAGAGGCAGACAGACCTCTGAGTTCAAGGCCGGCCTGGTCTACAGAGTGAGTTCAAGGCCGGCCTGGTCTACAGAGTGAGTTCAAGGCCGGCCTGGTCTACAGAGTGAGTTCAAGGACAGCCAGGGTGACATAGAGAAATCCCATCTCGAAATAGCACCCCATGTCTCCAAAAACAAAAAAACAAACAAACAAAAGAAATAGCACCCCAAAGTAATTAATTTTACTTTTCTTTCTTTCTTTTCTTTTTTTTTTCAAGACAGGGTCTCTCTGTGTAGCCTTGGCTGTCCTGGACTCACTTTGTAGACCAGACTCGCTTTGAATTCACAGCGATCTGCCTGCCTCTGCCTCCCGAGTGCTGGGATTAAAGGCGTGCAGCACAATTTTACTTTTCAGCACCCTGACACCACTGAGGATTGAATCCAGGACCTTGTGCGTGTTGAGCACTTGCGCCATCTATGACTCCATCCTCAGTGACCATTCTGTCTCTGTGTTGTCCAATCCTTATTGGTGTCTTGCTCTCTTATCTGTGCATTACGTATTCTGGGAATGAGTGATTCACTTACAAACGTCTTCTTCCAGTTGGGGCTTACGTTCCTATCATTTTATTTATTTACATGCATGTTCACGGAGGGGTTTTCATGATCATGTATGTACGACCATGAGCGTGTTGGGGAACACATATGTGAAGAGGCCATAGGAAGACAACTGATACACTTTTTCCTACCTGGATCTCCACTTATATATTTAGGTAGATCTTTTTCTTTTTTTCCCTTTTTTTTTTTAAAGATTTATTTATTTATTATTATGTATACAGTGCTCTGCCTGCATATACACCTGCAGGCCCGAAGAGGGCATCAGATCACATTATAGATGGTTGTGAGCCACCACATGGGTGCTGGGAATTGAACTCAGAACCTTTGGAAGAGCAGTTAGTGCTCTTAACCTCTGAGGCATCTCTCCAGCCCCCTTCGGTAGGTCTTTCACTTGAACCCAAGCTAGCTAGCTCAAGGGGCTGGGGTTCTAGGGAGGTCCCAATGGCCACCAGGCATTTACGTCAGTGTCTAGGACCAATCTCCAGGTTGGATGCCTACACTTGTAGACTCACTTTAACTTGCTAGTCTCACTTTATCACGATACATTATTTATTTATCAACATTTGTCCTAATTAGGGCTAGTATTGCTGTGATAAACGCCATGACCAAGGGCAATGTGGGGAGGAAAGGCTTCCACTTCCACACTGTAGTCCATCATTAAAGGAAGTCAGGGCAGGAACCTGGACGCAGAGACCATGGAGGGGTGCTGCTTACTGATTTGCTCCCCAGGGCTTGCCTAGCCTTCTTTCTTTCCTATTTTTAAGTACATTTGGTATTTGGCCCACATTTACGTCTGTGTGAGAGAGCCGACTCACTGGAACTTGGGGTCCAGAGAGTTGTGAGCTGCCATGTGGGTGCTGGGAATTGAACCCGGGTCCTCTGGAGAAACATCCAAGGCTCTTAACCGCTGAGCCATCTCTCCAGCCCCCCTGCTTTCTTATAGTACCTAGGATTACAAGCTCAGGAATGGCACCCATTCACAATGGGTTTCGCTCTCCCCCACCAACCACTAATTAGGAAAATGTCCTACAGGCTTGCCTACAGCATTTGGGTCGGGGTGAAATAGTTTCTCTTCCTAGCCCTGGCTGTCCTAGAACTTGCTCTGGAGACCAGGCTGGCCTTGAACTCAGAGATCTGCACGCCTTTGTCTCCCAAATGCTGGGATTGATGGCACGGGCTGTCTCTGTGACCATTACCCCCTGGCTTGGAGGTATTTTCTTTCTTTCTTTCTTTCTTTCTTCCTCTCTCTCTCTCTCTCTCTCTCTCTTCTTTTTTTTTTTTTTGGTTTTTCAAGACAGGGTTTGTCTGTGTGTAGCCTTGGCTGTCCTAGACTCGCTACGTAGACCAGGCTGGCCTTGAACTCACAGTGATCCACCTGCCTCTGAGTCTGGAGTGCTGGGATTAAAGGTGTGCATCACTACACCCGGCCGGGAAGCATTTTCTTAACTGTGGTTCCCAGCTTGTGTCCCAGTCCCAAAATACTCCAGTTTGTGTCAAGTTGACTTAAAACTATCCAGCACACGTTTATATTTGCTTTGTGTGTAAGGGGATCACCTGTGCTGTGGCACAGGTGTGGAAATATGTGTGAAAACATGGGTGTGGGAGTGCCAACATATGTGTGGAGTCGGTTCTCTCCTTCTGTCATGTGAGTCCCAGGCCATCGGATCATCAGGCTTTACCCAGGTTAAGCCAGCTTACCAACCAGATTTTTAAATTTTAATTAATTAATTTTTTATTTTATTAATTTATTCAGATTACAGCTCAATTGTTATCCCCTCTACCAACTGGATTTTATATTTAAGAACTTTAAATTTTTTCATTTTATGCCTATCAGTGTTGTTGGCATGCATATGTGCGAAGAGGGGGGAGGGGGGAAAGAGGGAGGGAGTGGGGTGGGCGGAGGGAGTGGGGTGGGCGGAGGGAGTGGGGTGGGCGGAGGGAGTGGGGTGGGCGGAGACAGGGAGAGACCAAAGTATCTGGATTATATAGGGAGGAGAATCCCAGCCCCTAGGCTGGAAAGTTCAGAGTGGAGGGCAGGGCATGCTAGCCGGGCCCTGTAACAGGTAGGGACTGAGGGATGCTGGGAGAACCTGGAGGCCAGGTTAAACAGGCACCTCAGCAGGTGTCCTGGGTCTGAATCCCAGCAAGGGTGACAGATCCCCTGGGACTGGAGTCACATAGGCAGTCGAGAACCCGCAGTCCTTGTGAATGTTGGGAGTCAAAGCCAGATCCTCTGAAAGAGCAGCGAGTTGTCTCTCCCACTGCTGCCCTCCCCATTTTATTTTATTTTATTTTTTCCTGAAACAGGGTCTCACTGTGTAACCTAGGCTGGCCTCATGATCCCCCTGCCAAGTGCTGGGATTACAGCATACCATCCTCATATAGTTTTCTCTGTCACATTAAACCAAACCAAAACAAACAAAACAAACAAAAAAAACCAAACCTCCCATGATCAAAATCTTGTTTCTTCATTAAAAATGTTAAAGTTTTACTTTTCATGTTTTGGTGTTTAATTCACATGAATTGGATTCCTCTATACAACGGGCAGTAGGGGTCCAATTTTATTTCTTTTCCCAGTGGTTACCTGACTTTGTAGCAATTTATCAGAGTCAACCATACTATCTCTTCCCGTCTCTGCACACCCAACACCTCCTCTGACAGACCAAGTGTATATAAGTGTATATAAGTGCTGGCCGGTTATATGTCCATTCCCTGTTTGCAGGGCCCATCAACTTTTTCTCTACATCTCTGTCTTCTTTAGAAATATTTTGGTCATTGAATACTGGTGCCTAACAGGTTTCTGTTTTCTGTAGGCTTTAATATTTTATTAGAAAACGGGGTGGAGGTGGGGGGAGTGTTGCACTCATCTGATCTTTGCCCTTTTATCAGGGTACAATTTGTAAAAGGCTCAGGTCTCAGATTGTGCCAGCTTCCAGGAACCACAAACTTCGGGGTAAAGGACAAATTTTAGGACAAAAGTGGAATCTTCACATTCCTGTAAGCACTGGAGATCGAGTTGGGCGTGAGGCAGTGTAAATTTAGATCGGGCCCATTTTACAGACGAGGAAAGTCCAGCTTTGTGTCCCACTATGGCTCTGCGTGTTTTGCCCAGCCTCGTGCGCCTGGCCCTTCTCCCTGCACCTTTAAGACCATGCATGGCCTCCAGCTCCCATCTGCTTTTCCTTTCTGATCCTCTGTCTGCCACGCGCTGTTAGATCCTATAAAGAAACGCGGACTAGGAGGAGGATATGACATAATCTTGGTCACACCGTAGGTTAATCAGCCCAGGCCCCTACACCTCTCTCGTTCCTACATTTCTCCAGTCCTGCGACCACCGGGCATCTGTCTCCACTGACAACCTGGCGAGCTTTCTAGGGCCTCCCGGGGTCCGGAATCCACCTCATCTCAGCTCCCCTTAGTGGCTTGCACTAGTGTTCTCAGGGACCACTAGGGGGCGCTTGGAGCTGCCAAGCACCCAGCTCACCCTCCCGGCGCCCCGCCCCCTCCGGATGAGGCCCCGCCCCTCCCGGTGCCGCGCCCCGCCCCGTCCGGCACGGCCTCCCTTTCTCGGTTCTCCCCGCGCCCGGGACCCGAGCCGACGTCCACGCCAGCTTTCCGGTCGGATCATGGGCTCTGCCGATCGCCCCGCGCTGAGGTCGCCGTCGTCGCCGCCACCCCCTCCATCGCCGCCGTCGCCACTGCTGCTGCTGCTGCCCCTGCTGCCTCTGTGGCTGGGCCTGGCGGGGCCGGGAGCCGCGGCGGATGGCAGCGAGCCGGCGGCCGGGGAGGGGCGAGGCGGGGCCCGTGCAGTGCGGGTGGACGTGAAGCTGCCGCGGCAGGACGCCCTGGTTTTGGAGGGCGTCAGGATTGGTCCCGACGCCGGCCCCGAGCCGTTCGTGGGCGGCCGCCTGCTGCTGGTGAGAGCAGCCCTGCCTAAACTTGCCGGTGATCCTCGCATAGGTCCGGCTCCACAGAATCCGTCTTCATCCCGAATCAAGCCCCCGACAGCCCAGAATGCAGCTCCCCAGCATTCAGGCTTTCCGCAAACCTGAGCTCCACGTGCCCCTTCCAAATTCGTTTCTATACCCTGACCTTGTATCCTATGTGGCAGACCCTGGCTGCCGCTTCCATTCCCTTTGCCTCCCTCTTCTCATGGCTGCTCGTTACACAGATGGACGTCGTGGATGCTGAGCAAGAGATACCCGAGGATGGCTGGATTGCAGTGGCATATGTGGGCAAAGAGCAGGCCGCCCAGTTCCAGCAGGAGAATCAAGGCAGCAGCCGGAAGGCATATCCCAAGGCCCTGGTCCAGCAGGTGCAAAGGGTGTTTGGAGGGAAAGGGAGAGAGGAGAGGAAAGGCTTTTTGGAACATCTGTTAGAGCTGGGCTACCAGGTGGCCTATGAAGAGCTTTCCAGAGAAGCCCTGTGCCTGAGTGGGCCACCGACCCTAATATGGAGCATCAGAGTAGTATGATGGGGAAGTGGGAGGGTGGAAAGTTTACTGGGGAAAGTGGACCTGGTTTCAGAATATGCGACAGGAGTCAGCCAGGCTGGAGAGGACTGCTTTGCAAGGACTAGGGCAAATGACAAGGTTTTTGGGATCCTTACAGAATGGGAGGAGTGGAAGTTTCTCACACACACGACAAAATGTGCAAATTTCTTAAAGTGAAAAAATTTCTTAAAATCAATGTAACTATGGTATACAAAATTAGTAAAGTTGCCGGGCGGTGGTGGCGCACGCCTTTAATCCCAGCACTCAGCACTCTGGAGGCAGAGACAGGTGGAGGATCCCCGTGAGTTCGAGGCCAGCCTGGTCTACAATGGGAGTCCAGGACAGCCAAGGCTACACAGAGAAACCCTGTCTCAGGAAAAAAACAAACAACAAAAAACCCCCCAAAATTAGTAAAGTTGACATCTCTAAAATGTTGTAATCCATGTTTCATAATAAAATACTGCCTTAGTTGACAACCATCTGGTGTTACCTTTGGCTGGCATATTTCTTCAGCCTCTAAAACCATCTTTTAGCTTTGGTTTGACTTTAGGGAGCTTATAGCTAGTCTATCCAGAGGTCATGCTCCTGAGAGCTGGGGCCACAGGTAAGGCAGGTGTGCGGTAGCCTCTGACCTTCTGTCTCCCCTTGCAGATGCGCCGAGCCCTCTTCCTGGGAGCCTCTGCCTTGCTTCTCCTCATCTTAAACCATAGTGTGGTCCGAGAGGTAAGCTGGAGTGGGCTGTGAGGGTGAGCAGGGTGAGGGGACAGGGACCCAGGCCCGCTGACGACCTCCCTGTCTCCTGCAGCTGGACGTATCGCAGCTTCTGCTGAGGCCAGTGATTGTTCTCCACTATTCTTCCAATGTCACCAAGTTGCTGGAGGCGCTTCTGCAGTGAGTTGGGGTTTGTTGTGGGTGCTGTGATGCCGGAGTGCTATGGGTCTCTGGCTCTCCAGTGGGCTCTAGGGGAGGAAGGTGTCTCCGGAGAAGGCTCTTACCTGTTGGCCCTTAAACTACTGTGTGTGTGTGGGGGGGGGGGTTGAAAATGGGGGAGTTTGTGGGGAGGAGGAAGCAAGACCTGGGAAAGGGCGGAGGGGACTAGGCCAGCATGAAGAATCTGGATGCCTGGTTGACAGGCTGTTCCTCAGCCTGGCTGGGGAAAACATAGCAGCCAGGAAAGGCCAACAGAAACGCTATCCTGGGGTGTCTACTTCAGAGCCAGGTAGATGAATCTGGGCCTCTCTTCCCAAGGGCTCTTCTGTCTGCCTACCCCCCACCCCAACCCCCCGCCATGATTCCTCCTCCCAGGAGGACCCAGGCTACTGCTGAGATTACCAGTGGAGAGTCCCTTTCAGCCAACATCGAGTGGAAGCTGACATTGTGGACCACCTGTGGCCTCTCCAAGGACAGCTACGGAGGCTGGCAGGACTTGGTGTGCCTGGGAAGTGGTCAGGCCCAAGAGCAGGTAGGCGCCCGTGGCTCCTAGGACTGGAGGCTCCGGTGGGGCCAATCATGCCCTGGGTAGCTTGGAGCTGACTACTTAGTGACATGTACCAGCTGAGCTTGGCCTAGGGTCGTGGGCAGTGGTGACTGCTGGGCAGTGGTGACTCTGGTGTCTTCTTGTTCTCCTCAGCTCAGCAGCCCTCACAGCTCTCACTGTCCCATTTCCCCCCACTGGGCATAGCACCCAGGACCGTGTACATGCTAAGCAAGTGTTCTACTGTAGCGCGTCACCCTGATTGTATTTCTAGTCTTGTCCCTGAGTTCCGACTACCTGACTATTCACCAGCTCCTGTACGCACCCTGACTTCCTGCCTCTGGGCCTCGCCAGTGATTGGCCCTTGGTGTTCGTTCCCCTTGTCTCTGTCCACATGAGTCCTTGGCTGTTGGGATGCTCATCCTGCCTTCCTCCTTTGGAATGTTGGAATGCTCCCTCTGCTTATAGTCCCACTTTATCTGCTCAGTCATAGCTGAGCTTTGCCAGGCTTCCCCAGTGCTGTTAGGAGCTCCAACCCTGTACGGTGGAGACACTGACTTTCTGTCCTTGCAGTTGTGGCTGTGTTTTGTGTCTATGTCTCCCAGTGCTTGGCTTCCAGGGGTTAAAGGTGTCCAGACCATAACAGTTCTTTTATTTGTTTTTGTTTTTTCGAGACAGGAGTTCTCTGTGTAGCCATGGCTGTCCTGGACTTGCCTTGTAGGCCAGGCTGGCCTCAAACTCACAGAGATTCACGTGCTTCTGCCTCCCAAGTGCTGGGATTAAAGGCATGTGCCACCACGCCCAGCCCCATAACATTTCTTGAACCCCAGTCTGTATAAGTTGAGGCGAGGCAGACATATTCTGTTCGCCTAGTGCAGTTTCCAGTAGTTTGTGACATGGGCTGGTTTGAAGTCGGGTAGGTTAAGTCATTGGCTCCTAAACCTTAGCTGAACAACCATAGGCCAAGAGTTTTCTGATCCTCATTCACACTCACTTTCCCCCCCTGGGATGGACCACACAGACTGCTGGGCAAGGGAAGCATCTGGTGAAGGGCAGGGGAAAGGTTACATCTGGGAGAGGAGCAGGCTGGGAAAGTGCCCTGGTGGCCTGGGGGTGAGAATGTATAGTGTTTAGGACAGGCTGTCAGGGACAGGGGACAAAGCTGAACAGCTGCAGAGGTACTGCCAGCCAAGATGGGAGTGGCCTGTGCAAGTGTCCTATAGCCATGGCAGGCGAGATGTCCAAATGATAACTGGCCAGGCATCTCTGATGTTGTCCTGATGAACAGTGGACCCCAGGCCCACCTACCACCCTGAGCTGAGAATCAGGAAGCTGTGCTGAACAGCGGGCTGGCTGCCCTACCGGGGCTTCCAGCCTACCTGTTCCAGAGCACAGGCATTAGAGCAGCCTTGATGGCCGCCAACCAGCCATGCTGACTGGCCTACCTGTCATGGTTGTGGCACAGGACACTGCACCGCAGCTCCAGCCTGGGCTCTGCCCAGGGAGCAGGTAGTTACTGTCATTCTGTAGGGGCGCACCACAAGCTGACAGTAGCCACAAACCCTTCCTCATAGCAAAAGCACGTGAGCCCAAGCTAGGGCCTAGGGTTTCCTGGAACAGGTGCCACCACTTTGTGACTAGTGGGGGCAGAGGCAGTTATAGACACCTCTAAGAAATGACCCACAGTGCTTTCACTCCCAGCAAGGGCTACTTTTGCTGCCCTTCACAACCCCCAGCCTGGTCTAGGGTGGTGGCTTGTCTGATCCTCTCCCTTGCTGTGGTGGGAGTGGAACCCCATGCTAGGAAAGTACTTTACCAGGCTTTTATAAGACTGTTAGGGCATCGCACCTCTATGCTGTAACAAAGAGCTACTGGGAAAGCCGGGAGCTTTTAAGTGAATGTGTTTATTAGTCACAGTGTGTCTCAGCTCTGCGTGAAATGGTGCACCTGTGTGCGAGACTGAGGCTACGATATGACCCTGTCAGACTTGATTCTCAACCAGTGAAAGGGCCTTGAGGACGACCCAGGGCAGAAGCTCGGGAGCCCATGGTGGGGTGGGTGTCAGCAGGGAAATGTGGCAGGACGTGGACATGGCAAGGCAAGGGACAAGGGAGGAGGCAGTGAAGGAGGGAGGGGGCACCGTGATGCCAGATTGCCGGTGAAGTCCCTGGGGGCAGGGGGTGCTGTGTGCCAGTGGCTGAAGAGAAATGATCATTGGACAGAAGCGCCTTTACCAGCTGCTTCTGTAGCTTCAGGTGTGACCTTCAGGTGAGGTGATGGTGAGTGGGGGTACGTAGGGACTGAGAACAGACCAGGACAGGGTGGCTCTCCATGCAGCTGGGGCAGACCCTGGGGAGTCTGTAGAGACAGGCCGTCGGTGCACATCACCTGCCTTGCCACCAGTGTTCCTGGGGAAACATGCGGAACAGCCTCAGTGCCCCTGACATCTGCCTCCCTCCCCAGAAGCCCCTGCAGCAGCTATGGAACGCCATCTTGCTTGTGGCCATGCTCTTGTGCACAGGCCTTGTGGTTCAGGCCCAGCGGCAGGCATCAAGACAGAGCCAGCAGGAGCCCGGAGGCCAGGTGGGAACCAGACTGTGGAAGCCTTCATGCCCACAGCCCTTGGGCCTGCAACACTGTGGCCATCCTTTTCCCACAGGGGGACTTATTCAAACGCCGTGTGGTTCAGAGACTAGCATCCCTCAAGACCCGGCGCTGCCGGCTGAGCAGGGCAGCACACAGCCTTCCAGAGCCTGGCACTGAGACTTGTGCTGTTTGTCTAGATAACTTCTGTAACAAGCAGGTTAGTGCTTGGGGCAAGATGAGCCACCTGTAGCCAGCTGACCTGTAGCATCCCTGATCCTGCTCCCAAAAGACTAGTCTCCAGCTATGGCCTTCTTCCAGTCCTTACTATGGCCACCAAGAGCACACCTGGGGAAGGCCCAGTGCACAGTCCAGGTGAAGGGCACAGGTCTAGCCCCCACCTAGAGCCTGTGTCCCTCCTCTGCCCTGTAGTGGCTCCGGGTCTTGCCGTGTAAGCATGAGTTCCACCGAGACTGTGTGGACCCCTGGCTGATGCTACAACAGACCTGCCCACTGTGCAAGTTCAATGTCCTGGGTGAGCATCAGGGGTCAGGTGGGGCCCTGGGCTAATCCCCTAAGCCCCACCTGATACCTC
The DNA here is from genome assembly GCF_964271855.1 of Acomys minous. NCBI lineage: Eukaryota > Metazoa > Chordata > Mammalia > Rodentia > Muridae > Acomys > Acomys minous. The sequence goes on along the minus strand of NC_140491.1, from coordinate 49,139,533 downwards.
TCTCCCTGCTCTTCCTTGTTCCCTGCAGGGAACCACTACTCAGATGACTAACTACCCCAGTGGGGATTCTGCACTCTGGGATGGACCCTTCCCAGCCTCCACTACAGGACAGTGGGATGGACAGACCAGCTAGCCCAGTGGGCAAAGTGAAGGTTCCATCATACCCATGATGGGTAGGAGGAGCTCACAGCCCCAGGCTGAAGATGCGGAGCCAGGATCTACCAGGCAAGGGGAAACCATTAGCGCCGTTCTCTGCAACCCTGGAAATCTGTGTCATAGACAGCTTGCGGCAGTCTGGCAAAGAAAGCATGGCTACTACATCTGTCCACAGCACTCCGGAGCTTCAGTGGTTGGGTTTTATGCTATTTATTGGGGGATAGATTGAAGGAAAAGATGTGTGGCCATGGGAGCCACGGGCCTGGCCCCATCTTTCGGGCCATAGCTTGATCAGATCAAAGGTTTGATGTTAAAACGAGCCTCCTCCATTACCTGCTCCTGTCCAGCTGGACTCTTCCAGTCTGGCTGGGATCTGAGGCCTTAGAAACCATCTAGTGCTGGATTCCTTGGTTGGGCTAGATGCTACTGACCAGGATACTTGAAGCCACAGAATATTTGTGGTGCATCTGCCAAGGGCATCATTTAAAAAGAAAAAAAAATTTGGGTAGGGAAGTTTTAATAGAAAAATAAACATGGAATATATTTTAACATAAGACATGAATCTGTGCGGATGTTTTAAGATGTTAAGCAAGAGATGGGTATGTGGTGGCATATGCCAGTAATCTCAGAAACTTGGAGGCAGAGGCAGGGGGATCTCTGTGAGTTTGAGGCCAGCCTAGCTCTGCTGCCTTCTTGAAGGTGGGCAGTGTGATTAAGAGGTCCTGCAAGAGCAGTGTGGCAGTGGGGACCCCACCCCACAGCCTCAGCCTAAGGGTCAAGCTCTGCCACAGCCGAGGCAGTAAGCTGGTAAGAGGGCTCTTCCCCAGGGACTTCTAAAGGCGACATCCTGAGGGATGCCTTGATTTTCACCTCTCAGTACCCTGAGCAGAGGGCCTGGTCAAACAGCTGGACTTCTGGACTTTTTGCTTGTTTCCTACTGTTCTCTATCTGTCCGTCTGTATGTTTGAGTCAGGTCCTCCCTATATAGCAGAGGCTAGCCTCAAACCCTGAACCCTCCTGTTTCAACCTCCCTAGGGTATGTGTCAGCTAGCTGGGAAGGGCCTGGCCTACTGACTGGCAGGAGTGAGAGCTAATGAAAGAATGTTGAGTCAGAGGAGGCCTGGGATGCTCAGCAGTCCAGAGCCTCACTCCTGGATTTGGATATGGCCTCTTAGGGAGCTGTGCCCAAAGCTGGCTCTTCCCTGCTGGAGTGGCTCAGAACATCAAGCTTCTTCCAGAATCCCTGTTGAGAAGCAGAATTGGGCCACGTGGTGGTGGTGCACACCTTTAATCCCAACACTTGGAAAGTAAAGACAGGTGGCTCTCTGAGTTCTAGGCCAGCCTGGTCTACAGAGTGAGTTTCAGGACAGCCAGGGCTACATAGAGAAACCCTATCTTAAAGCCCCACTCTAAAATTAAAAAAAAAAAAAAGGCAGCTTTGGGAGGCCTCGCAGTGTTAGCTCACTGTGTATGGGCTTCCATTGATTCTTCACTCTACCTGGTGACATCCTCACCACACAATAAATAATGCCATCCAGAGGCGAGGCGAGTGTGAGCTGAGGAGTCCTCAGTAAGAATCTGGAGCAGGCTAGTGGCTTGCTTAGAAAAATGGCCACTGTGTGCATCGTGTGGCTGGTAGAATCCTTGCTCGTGTCATCTTGAACTGGGTGAACCCCAACGTCTGATTCTTAATTAAACCACAGCTGGCCAAAGTGTCCAGAAGCCTGGACTTTCCCCCAGTGGTTTTGTAGGGACTCTGACCTCTACGACTTAGGGGGGACCTGTGAGTAGTTCTAAAGAAACAGATGCAGAGCCAGAGTGGAAGGCAAAGGCAGTGCTCTTCTCTGCCCACCTTGCTGAAGCAGAAGTAAGCTCCTGGCCTCTGGCTCCTTATTTCAGGCGCACCTTAGCACCCCAAGCCCTAGCCTGAGTGCTGGCCAGGGAATCCAGGACTACCCCTCAGCCCTTTCTATGGGACCCTTGGCGCAGGTGCTGCCCTCAGTGTGCTCTCCCACAGCATCTGTCAGGAAGGAAACAGGAAGCTCCCACTCAGTGCCAAGCCTCTATTGGCCAGCAACCTACATGGTGGGATAACAGAGGTCCTTACCCAACAAAGAGGAAAGGTCTTTTCCCCTAGCTCAGCCACGCTGAAGCCAAGATCGGTGGGGGCAGATGGCTGGGGCTTTTATTCTGTGAGGGGTTGCTAGCCACCTGCCCTTCAGCCCTACCGCTGCTGCGGGCTACATGGGACGCTCCTCAGGCTGGTATGAAAAACCAGCCTGACCTCTGTTGGGTGAGAGTTTCCTCCTCAGCCTGGCCAAGGCCCGCATGGGGTTCTGGGTGCAGGTGGCTGAATGGGTTCCATCTTCCAAAGGGGACTTGCTGGGCCAGCTGAAGGGCTGCCGAGAGGGGGATGCTCGGGGCCCGCCCGGATGTGTCTTGCCTGTACTGCTTGTCCTGTTGCCAGGAGAATGCCGTCTGCCTGTGGGCCTGAGGGAGGACAGGAACACAAAATCCCCTATGATCAAGGGGACCGTAGCACTTACGACCATATATACTCATCTGCCCAGCCTCAAGGAAAGCCTTACTCACCCTGAGGATGCACTCTGAGCCTGGGCTGGGGGTGTTGCCCCCTGGGTGCCTTTGTAGGGAGGGGACCAGAGCTGGCCCTGTGGGACCATCTGCAAAAAAAGGTCAAGCTCAAACAGGCCCAGGAGTCCCTCCCTACACTACAGAGAGTGTCATAAGATAGACAGGGAGGCAGAATCCCAAGCCAAACCCACAGGTCCTCTTCACTAAGAGACAGGGCCTGGGAAGCCATCCGAGGGCCACCCTCAGCTGCAAACCCTTGGGCCGGCAATATACACTGACTCTTGACATAAAAGAATGAGAGGCTGTAGTGGGCTTGCTGGAAGGCTTGATCTTTCGTAGTCTCATCTCTTCTGATGTATGGAAGAAGTTTTTCAAGTGTGGCCTAAAGTCACATGCCATGAGGCACGCTTTCATGGCACAATCTCAAATCCTGCCTGGTAGGAACCACTTCCAAATAAAATACCCAAGCCCCTTCAAAGAGTTTCACCTTGAGGCCTCCCTGTTGAGCCACCTCTCGGATTTTGGTCAGCATAGACTGGAGCCGCCGGTTCTCCTCCTGTAGGACCTGGATACGGATATCATTGGCTTGCACTTGCCTCTCCATGTCTTGGGTGACATTGCCAGAGTCTGCAGAGACATATTTGGGGTCCCACCTCACTGGGTCTGCCTCTTGCGCCCAATTGGACAGGACCTCGGAGGATGGGGACGGGTAGCATCCCAGGCACCCCATCACGTCTTCCTTCTGAGGCTTTTGTAACCTTCTTGTAACCTACTGTGAAGGTGACATTACATTTTAGAATCTGAGAGCCAGGTGAATCCTAGATCTTGCAGATTTGGATATTGAGTAAAACAATGGATCTTTGGACTGGAGAGATGACTGAGTAGTTAGCACTGGCTGCTCTTCCAAAGGTCCTAAGTTCAATCCCCAGCAACCATGGTGGCTCACAACCATCCATCATGGGATCTGATGCCCTCCTCTGGTGTGCAGACATACATACATACATACATACAGAGCACTCATATACATAAATTATATAAATAAATATTTTTTAAAAAGACTGGAAGCTAGGTGCAGTGGCACACTCCTGTAATCCCAGCACTCAGGGAGGCAAAGGCAGGCAGACTTGTGAGTTCAAGGCCAGCCTGATCTACAAAGCAAGTCCAGGACAGCCAAGGCTACACAGAGAAACCCTGTCTTGAAAAAACAACAAAGGTGTGTGTGTGTGTGTGTGTGTGTGTGTGTGTGTGTGTGTGTGTGTGTAGAGATGGCTCAGCAGTTAAGAGCACCGGTTGCTCTTCCAGAGGTCCCGAGTTTAATTCCAAGCAACCACATGTTGGCTCACAGCTATCTATCTGTAAGAGGATCCGATGCCCTCTTCTGGTATGCATGAGGACAGTATACTCATATACATAAAATAAATATTAAAAAAAGAATAAGAATGGAGTGTATTCAAGGCCACTTGTATTTGGCCTGACAAAGGTACCATATGTTGTCCAGAGGCACACTGGGATTTGACTCACAGAAAATCACGATGCATGTTCTTCTTTACACTGTGTGGTTCATGAATGAAAGCACCCAGCTTTATAAACCTGAGCAAGTTGCTGCCCGTGCTAGATCTCGGTTTCCTAGTTTATAAAGAGGTCGTTGGGCTGCAGCAATGGCTCAGTGATTAAGAGCAGTAGCTGCTCTTCCAGAGGATCAGGGTTCAATTCTCAGCACCCGCATGGCAGCTCACAGCTGTCTGTAACTCCAGTTCCAGAGAATCTGCCCCATCTTCAGGCTTTCAGGCACCATAGAGCATAGATGTACATGTAGCCAAAACATCCATACACAAAAAATAAATTTTACAAAATTTGTGGGGCTGGTGAGATGGCTCAGCAGGTAAAGAAGGATGTTTGCCACCATGCCTGGCCACCTGAGTTTTATCCCTGGACCTCTGGACCCACATGGCAAAATGAGAGAACCAACTTCCACATTTGTCTTCTGACCACACTCGTGCTGTAGCAGGTGCAAACACACAAAGTAAATGTTCAAAGAAGAGGGTCCTGCTCTATCTCACGAGCCTGCTCTATCTCACAAGGCAGTTGTGGGCAGGAGAGGGGGCTGGTACTCAGGAGTGACCGCTCACTTGGACCATCTGAGCTACAGAGGAGCTCCTGACAGCTCTGGGGAGGAATGTGCCCATCCCAGGACCTTAGAGGACTAGAAACGCTGGCTGGAGAACAGAAGGCCCTTGACACGATCCTGCGCCAGCGTGGGTGCCCAGTGCTTCTGTCCATGGGGTCCAGGATACTGGACTTTTGGGGCTGTGTCCTTGAAAATGGCCCATGGTGTATGACACCAGGAAAGGAAGTCTGGGGAACTTGGACAAGGACTGGCATGTGATGTGAAGAACACGCGCTGAAGGAAGACAGACAGACCTACGCCTGGATTCTAAGGGTGAAAGGGCAGCCACGTGGCCTCTGGATGCCCGTGTCAGCTCTACAGAGAGGTGAACAACATGAAACACTTGGCAGTTCATGACGGCTCTAGAGCCACACAGCTCACCCCCTCTCTCCCATCTCCTCTTGCTGAGGATGAGAACAGTAGCAAACCCTGGCCAGTCCAGCCAAGCTCCATGCCCAACTAGGCCCCACCCACCCTCAGCAGTACCCAGAGAGCCCTACTTTGGATATGGGCCTCCGCTGGCTGGTGCAGGTCTGGGAAAGTCACCAGCAGTCGCTCCCGTCCCTTCAGCTCCTCTAGCTCCCGGTGCAGCTCTGAGATGGTCAGCTGCAGGTCTGTAGTCACCTGCTCCAGGTCCTGTTTCTCCTGCTGCAGGCTCTGCAGCAGTTCCTGAGGGCAAAGAAAAACTCAGACCTGGCTCCAGGCCTCTGCGGACAGGCCCAGGGCCACTCCATGGGTTAGAGGCTCCTCAGATGAGAGGACTGCCCTCTCTCACAGTACCCCACTGCACCTGCTGGGCCTTTAGTTGGCACTGTCCCTGTTCCTTATCGCTCTGAAGGCTCTGCAGCTGTTCCTCCATCTCAGCCTGCCGGGCCTCAGCTTCATCCAGATTTCCCCGGAGCTCTTCCCGCTCCTGGTCCAGACAGTCCAGTTGCTGTAGCAAGGTCCTCTGTTTGGCCTGCAAGGACTAAACGGGAATGGGTAGGCAGGCCAGACGTAAGGATGCTGGGGCCAAACTAGCCACCTGGGAGGGAGGAGGCTAGCTACAGTGCGGTGTCTACCATCTTCTGTGCTGTGTTTGGGTGCAGAGTCCAACAACACAGATGTTAAACTACGGAAGGAAGGAAGCAGGCAGAATGTGCATTCAGTCAGGACAGGACCAGGACCCACTGTTTGAAATGCAGTTGTATGACCCAACTTCTTCCCAGTCATACAGTTCCCACTCAAACAGGATTCTTTTCATGAAGTCTCTAGTGTCACATCTGCCCATATCACTGAAACCCAAATACCCTGGCACCCACTGAATATAAAGACATGGCTCTGCCTCTTGGTAGCTGTGTGGCCTGGGGCCTTAACCTTGCCATGCTAAATTTCTCCATTCATAAGATGGGGGGCAGGGAGTAAGGATAAGGGGGCTGTAGAGCCTGAAGTCCAATGCCTGGATCATAGACCTCACCTCCTGATGACGGACCATGCTGTCGACTCGGGCCTTCTCCTTGTCCAGCTCTGTGCTGGCCCAGCGGATCTGCTGGCCAGCCCCATCCAGCCGCCCTGCCAGCAGCTGCACCTGCTCCTCCAGCTGCTGCACCTGCTTCTCAGCTGCCACCCTGCGCTCCCCTTCCTCCTCCAGCTGCCGGGCCTTTGCCTCTGCAGGATTGAGTGAGCAGGTACAAAAGTGGAAAGGTAAGAGAGCCCTGGGTGTCAGTCTCTAAAACACCTCTGGCTGGGACTAAGGGGAGGTCATGTCACAGATATGAAGTCCAGATCACAACATGGGGCTCTGGACCCTATGAGGTGGGTCTGAAATACAGAAGGCACCTTCTGCCCACTGGCGCTGAGACTCTAGCTCAGACCATCACCAAAGTATAGAGTCAGAACCGTTTTCCTATGGTTCCCACTCTCTTTGCTCTAGAAGCTTAGAATGGAAACAGAGGTACATGTCTGGCTACGTAATCAGCGGGTCATGTGGATAGGGTCACACAAAGGGGCTTCTTACCCATGGCCTGCATGGACTTCTGCTGCTGCTTCAGGTTTCCCTCCAGAGTGGCCACCTTTGTCTTTAGGTCACATGTTTCTATGGCAGCCAAGAGAGAGGCCTTTCAGAGGATCACTTGGACCTGTGGCCTTTAAGCCCATGCACCCTGTAGAGTGGAGGCAACCATCCAGTGTGCAGGGGCTGCTTGAGTTGTCAAGGGAGGCCTGGGGCAATCCTAGGTAGCCTTGGGCCCTGGCATGTGCCACAGGCTGACGGCTGCATTACCTGTGCATCTCTAGACCCAGCATTCTACGTGGAGGTAATTGTGAGACTCAGGAAGGACAGTGATTTCTTGCCCTAACCCCGGCAACAGTGGGCCCCGGTACCTTCCTTTTGCCCAAGGCAAGAGGCTGTTCTGTTGAGGCAGAGATATGGGGGTATGGTGGGGGTGAGCTCCCTGCAGGTGCCTTTAGTGTCCACCTGGAGTGAAGGTCAGCGTAACAGCCCACCCTCTTCCTTTCTGAGGGGACAGGTCTGAGGCTGGGGTGCTATTCAAGCCTCCAGATACTCCCTAAGGGGACAGAGCTCCAACTGCCCAGTGTTACCAGCCAGATGGCTACACCCTTCCTGCTGCCTTCCTTTCCTGGAACTCCTGCCCATCCCCCAGCCTGGGTTCTTCCATGCAACTATTGGATCTCAAAGCCTAGGCTCTGAGGGGGAGGAGGGATGGTCATTTTAAGGTCATGCCAATGTCTGGCCCTGGGGAGTAGACCTGTGAGCAGCTGTTGCCTGTCACGCTCACACTTGGCCAGGTTCTGCTCTGCCTCCTCTGTCTGCCGCTGCCGCTCTTCCTGCTCCTGCACCAGGGCTTGCTCCAGCTTGCCCACCTGCTTCCTCAGTCCATCCTTCTGCCCCTCAGCCTCTTCCAGCTGGGTCCTGAGGGGCCCAACAAGTTGAGTGAGGGTCCCCATGTGCTTATTGAGACGAGTCAGATCTTTGCTTTGCTCTGCTGCCCAGTGGCCCATGGTGGCAGCTGGCAGTGGCTTCAGTCCCATGCTGTCCTGCACCAACTTCTGGAACTGGCCCAAGGACGAAGGCAGGTTTTGGCTCTGACACAGGCTGATAACCACCTTGCCCACCTCCCACAGGCTGCCCTGGACACTGGTGCAAGCATCACAGGGCACCAAGGCTGTCTCAATGGTCTGGGAGTGGATGCTCTTGGTCTTCTCAGAGGCCCCAGCTGGGCTCCGCAGGGAGACTCTGATGGGGATGCTCTGCAGCCCTGGGCAGATCAGAGGCAAGCCTGGCACCGGGGAGGGAGGCTTGATGAACTTGGCAGTCATACATTCAGGGCTCCTGGCTGGTTCCCCCTTAGCCGTGGGCTTGCTGGTGGGCATCTCCCCTTGGTTTGCTCTTTTCTGGGGTCAGAAAAAGAAAGAGAAGAAGGTGAGAGAGACAGCCAGGGAGGTAACCAGTTCCCGGAAATGTTGGTGGCAGCCTTGTCCGATTCTCAGATCTTTAGATGTTATGTGACACTCGCATAAATCACAGAGAACCTTCTCCTTTTTCTGACTCAACTGAGCCCTGGCCTCTTTTCTGCTCGCCCTGATCCAACCTTAGGCTTTACATGGTTAAATGTGCATGGAACTGAAAGGGTAATGGCGGCAGTCACAGCTAATTGTTACTGGGTTCTTGCTTGCTCCCATGCCACTATAGCCACTCTGTTTTAGACCCCTCTCCCTCACAATGACAGTGTCTTTTCTCACTGGGTGGGTGACTGTGAGGATTGTGAGATTACCCTGTTATCAAATGGGGCTCATATAAAACCCATTGTATAGATGAACAAACTGAGGTTCCAAGTGGGAAGGCATTTTCCAAAGTCCCACTGTGTAAATGGCAAAGCCAGGGAGCCAGACATGGCCCTCAAGGCCTGCTTCTTAACTGCCAAGCCCGTGGGCCTCGAATGGGAGGCTCTAGAGTTCGAATGCTCCAGGTGGACAGTGGGGAGCCAGCGAAGGATGTGCTGCATGCAGTGGTGTGGTAAGACGGTAACCTGTAACAGCGTGTGAAGGTAAGTAAAGTGAGGGCCGGTGACCCACCTGGGGGACTGCCTGCTGGTAGAGCATACCCAGCCTTGACAGGTTGCTCCAGAAGCGCCGGACTGTGAGCCCCACAGACATGCATGGTCCTGCAGCCCGGGCAGGAGGCATCATCTGCTCCAAACTGAGGTTTTCCATGTAGCTGGCGCAGCTCTGAAGCAACAGCAAGAGCCTGTGGGCAGAGTTGCTAGGGTGGTCTGGGGCCACGGCTGGCACTGATACAGTCTTTATACAACTGGGGGTGGGGGCTTTGAGCTCTGGGGGATTGACCTGGACATCAAGAGCCTAGAGAGTCCAGTCAGCCTCATGCTCAACCCAGGGCCCATCTCCCAAAGGTGCCCTCCTGTGGCCTTCTGCATGGCAGTGCTTTGCTTTCTGTTTCTCTCCAGTCGACAAGGGGCAGAGGAAAGCAGCCAGGCTTGGGAAGTTCCAGCGAACTGCCTTCCTCTTACAGATGACAGAACTAAACTGAGACCTCTAAGTAACAAGAGCACCCCAAAGTCACTGGGTAAGCAGGGCAGGGCAGGGCAGGGCAGGGGCATGATTTCCTGGTTGCAGTCAGGGGTACTTCCTTAGTTTAGCAGCCTCAGTGACAACTGATTTGGGGTGAGGCCAGCAACATCTCTATGTTAACCTCCAAGTTCAAGTTTAGAGTCAAGCACTAATGTTAGGGGAATCGAGTGTTGGAAAACATGCCTTTTCATGGCCAAGACTCACTTAAAGGCTGAATTGTACGTTTGTAACACACGCCAGGAAGGGAAGTGAACTTATCTTGCTGTAGGAGGGGATGAGGTGGGGGTGGCCCGCCCTGTAGGCCATGTGGACAGCAGCACTGGGGAACAGCTCCCTGTGGTGGGAGATGCTGTGATAGATGTACCCTTAGCCATGGTCCCACTATTGACATGTCCTCAGCACCTCAACATGCTACACTGTTGGCTAGAGGCCATGCCCTTCACTCTAGGGTTCCCAGGCTGAGCTTAGATTCAGCGGCTTCTGGCAGGAGTTGCTTACACACAAAGGAAGCCAAAACTTCCTCAGAAGTGGGCAGAGCATAGCCACGGGGGGTGGGGGTGGGGGTGGGGGAGAAGGTGTGTCAGCAACAGCTTTTACAGGAAGGGGGTGAGTGATTGGGGCCTTGGTGGGTGAGGGGGTGCTCTGCCAGAGCAGGAAGGGGTTGGCAGGGCAGGCCTAGATGAGCAGCAGTATGACCCTCCTAGAGCGGAAGTGCTCTGTACTCACAGCCAGCAGCCCTGTAGAGGGGACAAATACTGCTTGCACCCAGAGCTCCTCCAGGCCTTCTCCGTCTCCAAGCAGATCACCCTCAACATTTCTGATGCCCACTGGTCCCCTACAGCTTTATTGGCATGGACAGTTTTTCAGTGCCAGAAGCCTGGGTGTGGTTCTCACAAGGAAACTTTGGTGACAGTGTAGAGATGGTGGGGTGACAGAGGTAACTGGCCTCTTCCTAGCAGGGCCGGGGGTGGGAAAGATACCTCCCATTTCTGGTCTTGTGATGCATAGAGGGAGCACAGCTCACAAGATGGCGAGCCTGGGCTGGAGATGGCAATGCAGGAGCGGGAGCATTGCTGACACACAGAGCCTGAGGTGGTAGCAGGCAGGGCTGTGGTGGTGTGGGGTCAACAGCACAAGGCAGAGTGGGGATAAGGGCAACTCTGCAAGGCAAACAGGATAAGGCAGCACAACACAGCACAGCGCTAAAAGCGGAGTTGCTCGAGGGGCCTGAGCTGTGGTCCCTGACCAGTATACCTAGCCACAGTTGACTGTTGTTACCTAAGTTGTCAGCACCTCCAGAAGGGGCTCCTGCAGTTGCTACTGGTGTGAGGGGCAGGTTTCAGCATCTCTAGATGTGCAGGTTTGGTCCAGACCTCACCTGTCAATGACCAGCTCCAGCAGCACAGCGTGGGACAACTGGGTGAACTCAGGGTCCCCTGGCACGTGGTCATAGTGCTCCAGAAGTGCCACCATGTCAAGGTCACAGGCTACACGGTCAGGGAACTTCCAGGAGGGGAAACGCACGGGCCCAGCACGGGAGAACACATCCACAATGGTGCCCTGCAGGTCGGTGAGGTCCTGGCGCAGGCTGTCCATGCAAGCCTGGCTGCCTAGCAGGTGTGCCATCCCCACAGCTCCTGGAGTTGAGAGAGGAGCCATGGCCAGCCAAAGTGCTGTGGCTACTGCCAGGAGAACCTTATAAAACTCCTGACCTGCCTGGGTGTTCCACATCCAAAATCCACCTCTGATTTTAAGGGAGAAATCTTGAGTGCTGGGGCCTTTAGAACCTGGTTCTGGATGTCTCGGCCGGCCCCCTTTTACCTGCTCATGCCTGTGGCTACCCTACTTCCTGCGAACCTGCATGCCCCAGGCCTCCCGGGCTGTATAGGAACAGGTGTAAGTCTCCTACCTGTAGGGAATAGAGGAAGCCACGAACACATGAAGTCCTGAATACATGTATGCTATTGATATGGGCACGGCATAGCAAGGGCTCCAGAGCCTCCGGCCCAGGGGGAAGTGGCAAAGCCTTCCCTGGGGTACTGAGTACAAATGTTGACAGTGCAGTCCCACTGTGTCTACCACCACTGCTCCCCACTACCCCTGCCCTGGATGTTCACAGCCTGAAGACTGCTCCTTACCAAGACTGCACCTACCAAGATTAGCTAAGCCTGTCTCCTCAATCCAGCTGTACACCATAAACTCTGCCTCCTTGTTCAGCTGTATGCCGAGCCTTTCCTCCCTGTTCAACTCTATATAACAAACACACTCTGCTTCTGAGATGCTGTGGCTTCTCTACTCAACCCAGCTTTTCTTTGGGTCTGTATTTTCTTCATTCCATCTCTGCTCCCAGCCAGGTCCAAGTCAGGAGCCATGCTAGATCAGGCACCTGATCTCCTCTCTGACACAAGCAAAGCACAATGTAGCTTCAGCATAGCAGGGAATGCTAGGGCCCTCCCCACACCCGCTTTCACTCCACCCCTGTAAGCCTGTGGACTGTGCCCTTGGAGCTCATCACTGCAGGACCCGGTCACCAAGTCTGAGACTTGAGGACCAGCCTGGGCCCAAAGGCACTGGGAAACTCAGAGAAACCCAGGGTGCTGCTGGGGTCTGAGGTGGACTCTGCGTTTCCTGGAGGACTAGTTCTGCCCTTACCTCTCACAGATGTTTGCCCATGAAGCTGTAGTGAGGGACTATGTTCTGTTTGTGAGCTAGGCTGTGAGGCTTGGGGCTCTTGCAGGTGCCTGGCTTTCTGGCTCCTGGCTTCCTGGTTCAGGTACAGGGCTGGCCGCAAGCGGCCCTCCCATCCCTAGGAATGGATGCACAAGAGAGTGAGTGAGCACACAGTCAGGAGGGCTTCCTAGGAGATTGGGTGGGAGCCGGCAAGAGGCAAGAAGAAGAAATGTCCCAGGCTCGAGGACAGGCATGAGGAGAAGACTGCAGACCATGCACGCCTTCAGCCTGACCCCAGTGGGTACACTCCAGCAGTGCTGCTTCCCCAAACCTGTCCCTGTCATACGGAAGAGGAAGAACTGGAACCCAGAGAAGTCACTCAGGCAGCAGGAAGTTTCAGTCTAGCATATTTCTTTCATCCTTAGGCCGTGCCGCTTCTAGAGCAAGTGTGTGCAAAAGAAGTATAGCACTAGGAATGGGGGCTTGGGAACTGGAAAACTGCAGGAGCCCAAAGGCCGCTCTCCCCTCCCCCTTCCTTGAAAAAGGCTGTAAAACTCCGGACTCTGACTCCCCTCCCTCCTTCACTGACAACCTCATATGCTAAGCATCCTGCAGAAAATCTGGTTGGTAAGGAATGTCACAGGAGACTGGAAAGAAAAGTCTGCAGCCAGTATGATGGCTCAGTAGGTAAAACACTTGCCACACAAGGTTGACAACCAGAGTTCAAGTCTTAGAACTCAGATGGTACAAGGAGTGCATCCCCTGACTGCCACACACGCACTATGGCAGATGTGTGTGTGTGTGTGTGCGCACATCAACACATTTTATAATAGGAAACAGGCTTCAATGTGACTTGCTTCCCACAGGCTTGTATATTGGTAGCTTGGCTGCCCACTGATGAGCTTTGGGGAGGTGACTGGCTCTTGAAGGTTTTGATATAGTCAATGGGTTCGTAGCCTTATAGGTGCATACTATGAGGGCATCACTGGGAGGTAGTAGAAAGTAGAAGGTGGGGTGTGGTTGGAAGAAGTAGGCCACTGCAAGTGTGTCCCTGTGGGCTGTGCCTTGCCCTGGCCCTTGCTCTGCTGTTACTCTCTGCTTCCTATCTTCTGAGAGGTGAAGAACGTCCGCCTCCACATGTTCCTGCCACCAATGTGTTCATCAGCATCAGCAAGGGACTTGAGTCTCTAAACCAGAGAGCCAAAAATGAATCTTTCCCCTTTTAGGCAACAAGAAAAGATGTCTTAAGTTTCCCCTCTTTATTACTGTTAGAGCACACACTTTTTATCCTCTAGTTATATTTTTTTGTTGTTTGGTTTGGTTTTTTGTTTGTTTGTTTGTTTTTTGGGACAGGGTTTATCTGTGTAGCCTTGGCTGTCCTGGACTCGCTTTGTTGAGGCTGGCCTTGAACTCACATCAATCCACCTGCTTCTGCCTCCCAAGTGCTGGGAATAAAGGTGTGCACCATTATGCCCAGCTCCAGTGATATTTTTTGAATGACTGTTTATAAAACTACAAAGATTTCCTGGTGTCGTTGGAGTCTTTGTTTCTGAAAGCTCCAAAACATAAAATTTTATTTACTTATTTATTTTAAATCATGTGATGGTTTGAATGAGAATGGCCCCCATAGGTTCATATGCGTGAATGTTTGGTTCCCAGTTAGTGGAACTGTTTGGGAAGGATGAGGAGGTGTGGCCTTGTTGGAGGGGGTGTGGCCTTGCTGGAGGGGGTGTGTCACTGGATGTGGGCTTTGAGGTTTCAAAAGGCCTATTGTCCATCTCTCTCTGTGCCTGCATCTTTCAGATCAGGTGTGAATTTTCAGCTACTGTTCCGACACCCTGCCGGCCTGCCACCATGATTGCCACCATGATCATCATGGATTCATCCCTGTAAGCAAGCCTTCAGTTAAATGCATCCTTCTATAAGCTTCCTTGCTCATGGTGTCTCTTTGTACCAGTAAACTAGTAACTAAGATAAAACATTTGAATGTTTTAGTTATTTATTATATTTTATATTTATGAATGCTTTGCCTGCATGCATGCAAGGGTATCCTGTGCAGACCTGGTGCCTTCTGAGGTCAGAAGAGGACATCATATCCTCTAGGGCTGGAGTTGCCAATGGTTGTGAGCTTTGTGCAGGTGCTAAGAACTAGACCTGCGTCCTTTGCAAGAGCAACCAGTAACCTCTGAGTTAACTTACAACCCTCATAGAAAAACTTTTACAAAATACATTTTTATGCTTTTCTGTTTTTTTTTAGACTAGTCTGTCTTCCAACTCAGAAATCTACCTGTCTCTGCCTCCTAAGTCTTGGGATTAAAGGTATGTGTACTTGACCCTGCTTTTCTTTTTTCTTTCTTTCTTCCTTCTTTCCTTCCTTCCTTTTAACATATGTCTTATTAGTTTTAGGGACCTCAGTCATAAACATTGTGATGAGTAACTTGAAATACTACTTTCCCTCTCCTAAACTACATGAAAAGGTCTAAAAAGAAAGTTGGAGAGATGGTCCTTTTACAGAGGATCCAGGTTGGTTCTCAGCTCCACAACCGTCTCTTTATAACTCTAGCTCTAGATGATGTGGTGCCCTGCTTTATCTCTGTAGGCACTGTACAAATATGGTAGCCAGGCATGCCTTCAGGCAAAACACCCATACACATAAATATAAATAAATCCCTTTGATTGTGAGCCATCTCTCCAGCCCCCCAAATAAATCTTTTTAAAAAGGAGTACAATAAACACTAAAAAGAAACTTTCACTTTATGGTGCATAAATTACTACAAGCATTATTTCATCATGAACTCAATATGAAATGAAAAATTTTAAGCTGGGCATGGTGGCGCATGTGTTTAATCCCAGCACTCAGGAGGCAGAGGCAGGCGCGTTTCTGTGAGTTTGAGGCCATCCTGGTCTACAAAATGAAAAACAAAAACAAACAAACAAACAAACATATTATTTATTTATTTAGACAGGTTCTCACTATGTAGCTCCAGCTGTCCTGAAACTCACTACACAGACCAGGCTGACCTTGAACTCATAAAGATCTGTCTGCCTCTGTCTCCTGAGTATTGGGATTAAAGGTGTACCACCACATCTAACTATTTATTTTTAATGCATTTTAAATTGTGTGTGTGTGTGTGTGTGTGTGTGTGTGTGTGTGTGTGTGTGTGATGTTTGTGAATGCCCATGGAAGCCTACAGGTGTTCCATCCCCTGGAGGTGACATAATAGGCAGCTCAGTCTCCTGGCATGAGTGCTTGGAATTGAACTTGGGTTGGGTCATCTGAAAGAGCAAGATAGTCTTGTGCTGGGCATGCCTTTAATTTCAGTATGGGGGAGGGCAGGCAGAGGCAGGAGTATCTTTGGGAGTTGAAGCCAGTCTGGTCTACAAAGTAAGTTTCAGAACAGCCAGGACTATTATACAGAGAAATCCTGTCTCAAAAAACAAACAAAAGACAGTCTTATATATCCCTGGCTGACCTTGACCTTGAGGAAGATGACTTTCAAGTTCCTATCCTTATGCCTGTACTTCCCAAGTGCTGTATTAATTACAGGTATGCACCATCATATTCTGCAAGTGGTATTGGGGAGAGCACTCAGGATTTTGTGCATGCTAGGTAAACACTGTACCAATTGAGCTATACCCCAAGCTCTTAAACTTTGTTTAAATTTATTAAGCCACAAAGCCAAGTGCTTATTTGACCTTGATGGTACACCTCAATTTGCACCAGGGAGTATTTTATTTGTTGTTGTTGTTGTTGTTGTTGTTGTTGTTATTATTATTATTATTATTTTGGTGTTTTGAGACAGTGTCTCTTTACATAGCTCTGGCCGTCCTATAACTCACTATATAGACCAGGCTGGCCTCAAGCTTACAGAGATCTATCTGCCTCTGCTTCTCAAGTGCTAGGATTAAAGATGTTTGCCACCACTCTTGGGCCTGTTTCAAATATTTGAAAGCCACATGGGGCTGGCTAGTAGTCACTGTACAGTGTAACGGGTCAAATGCTGTGTTCATCAATAATGAGACTGAGCATCTACTGCATGCTAGGGTCAGGCAGGGCATGGTGACACAGGAGGCTAAAGCAGGGCGATTCCAAGTTCAAGGCCAGCCTGGGCGAAAAAGTAAAACTGGAGAGGGAGGGAGGGAGGGAGGGCTATCTGAGTCTCCCTACAAGGAATAATACTCACATACAAACACATTTGACTCATATCTCCCATGTGTTGAATTGGCAACTGCCTCTGGTGAGATAGTGCAGCTCAAGAGATTATGTCCCCAAGGAATGAAGTAGAGACAACAGGGAAATCAACAACAAAGTGGAACCTCCTGGAAACGACATGAAGGAAACAAGACAAACAAGAAATCCCAATCTGGGGAGAAGCGTATTCAGGAGTCAAAGCTCTTTAGACTCCTGAGTGCCAAAACTATTGATCTGTTTACATGGATACCAATTCCCATGAGAGTCTGGGTCAAAACATCAAGACTATTCAAAGTTAAGCAGAAACTATACTTGATAGTAGGGTGTTTGTTTAATATGTATGCAGTCCTGGGCCAATCATCAGCATCAGAAACTTGTATGCACATAGAATATCCCAGGTTAACTTTCTATTGATTCTTTTCAAAAACAGAGCTTATGCACATTCATAGTGCGGGAAGTGAAAGAGCAGATGACGTGGCTTTCTCTGTAATTCCTAGATCTTGAATAACGATCATCCTTAAGCTACGAGCTCGGAACCGCACCTGTGACCACACAGATGATAGCTCTAATGGAACCAACATTACCATTATAGGGGCTACAGCTAATAACGTTGTTTGAATCTTTCTGAATCCGAAAGACGGGTAGGAGCCTTTCCTTTTCTTCATTCATCGTTTGAGCCTCCCTTTCTCAAGCAACTAACACCATGGCTGAAGGCCATACTTATTTTCCAGCCAGTATGTCTACTGAGATTCGGTCCCCACCAAGAAAAGATTTCTGAAACTTTAAACCACCTAGATGGCAACTGCCAATCTCTGACCAATCTCTGAGATAGCTACAGCCTGGATCCCTTGGGACATGAAAGTGACAGTGAAAACATAATAATAAACATCAGATCAGTAGAGAAAACTGGCCTGCGTATGGATGCTTACTTCATGGTCTTCATCAGCAAAAAGCTTGCTCTAAGGAGTAAATGGTAATGGTGTGACCCATTGTTTGACACAGGATCTAGCTTGCAGTAAATAAATGTCCCTAGTCTACATTAATAACAATGAAATAAACAGGCTACAGTGTGGCTGGACAAGGAGAAATGGGGTAGAATCTCGGACGTTTTGTCGCTGCTCCCTTTCACAGGTGAGCAAAGGCAGGAGGGGCTCAGAGTCCTCCCAAAGTTGGGAGAGGAGGTGCGGACCAAGAGAAACTCGCGAAAAGCGGAAAGCAGGCGAAGGTAGGCGCGTCTCCACAAGCGAGAAGCGTTATCTGCAGGGAGCAGCCTAGAAAAGAGACCAGTGGGGGGAAGACCCTAGGGAATTGTGGACTTAAACTCTGTAAACAGGGATCCGGAGAAAGTGGTGCTGAACAGAAAAAAAAAAGGGGGGGGAGCTAAAGGTGTAGTTAGGTTGGACCCGACGGGTCTAATGGGAGAATTCTTCAGGAAGACTGAGGCGGGGGCTTGGAAGGTGCGGGTCGCAGGAAGCAAGGAATCGGCCAGGGTCAGGAGGGGAGTTGGGCGGATGATATAGAGTGGCTCACCTGTCTCCGGCGTCGCAGCCTCAGCTCTGTGCTTGGCCGCCTCACAGAACCTCCCCAAGAGCTCCGGCGGCCCCTAGGATCTCTTGAACCCTTAGCGGGGCGCCCAGACCGCTGCCATGGCAACGACGCATCACGCCGCCGTGCCCTCGAGGCGGGGCTCAAGGTGCGCCGCGGCGAGGGGGCGGGGCCGGAAGTGCGTTTACTGGCCCCAGTGGCTTTTCTCTGGGTGGCCGCCATCTTGCCATTGCGTTGGACTCTCCGTGTGCGGAGCTTACCCTTGCCGCCGCACCGGCTGTCGCCACCGAGGCGGGCTGGCAGCCCTGAGCGTCGCAGTCATGCCGGCCGGACCCGTGCAGGCGGTGCCGCCGCCGCCGCCAGTAGCCACCGAACCCAAACAGGTACTGCGCCCCGTGCTCCTCAGCCTGCAACCCTGATACAGGCCTCGTCCCTCCCCTCCCGCGCGAGCCCCATGGCGCTCCTGCTGGGAGCGCCAGCCTCCCTGGTGGAGTTGGAAAGACTGCAAGTCCCAGGAGTCAGCGCGCTGCCTTGCCTTTTGGTGTTCCCCCCCCTCCTCCCCCCAAAGCTCCCTTGAACTGGATTTCTCCAACTAGCCTGCGGACTTGCAGCCTCGGCTTTACCCGAGGGTTTATTAGAATCGTGAAGCCTCCATCCTAAACCTAAGTAGGAAAATGCATTTTAACGAAATCCCAATGTGTTCCGTTAAAGTGCGGGAAGCATTAGGACAGCCTGTTACTTGTCGGAGCTAGGCCTACCATCGCTCAGCCGTTGTTGAGTAGTCTCTAATTTCCTCGCCTGCACTATGTTTTCTTGGGTTAAAAACAAAAAAAACCCATCAATGGTGTGCGTTCCCTAACCAGAGAAGGCTTAGGGAAAGTCTTCATCGTCACAGAATGAGGCATAACCCCTGACTTAGGAGAGAGCCCAGAGTAGTGCAAAGGTAGATGTCTACAAATTTTCACTGTTTATTGTCTGTGGCAGTGAAAATGATAAAGTGTCAGGTGTAAAGTTCTTAAGGCAGGGCATGTGACACGCATCGGTAATTCCAGCATTTGTGAGTTTTGAGACAGGAGGATCGGGAGTTGAATGTAAATAATTGCCGTGCGATTGAGTACAAATAAGCCATAATTTTAATCACCGCTGCTTGCTAGAATAGTGGGGGAAATAAATGCAAGGGAAGTCCACAGGAATGAGAGGTGAGCTGCTATTTTAGAAGAATAAATGGCGATGAAGATGGAGAATGAAGAATGGTGGAGAAAAAAATTATTTATTAAACATTTATCAGGCACATACTATATATTTATCACTCTGGGTTCACAATACAATCCCAAACATGACAGATGAGGCCCATAACCTTTCTCCAAACTTTTATGTATTTGTGTGCCTGTGTGTTCTCAGTATTTTCCTTGACACTGGGGGGAAAACAGACTAAAGTGATACCAAATAATTACAAAACCACCAAGGAAGGAATCAGGTGGTCAAAGGTACTTGAGCAAGTGTGGCTCAAATTTGGGATAATGGTGGCAGGAGATGCAGTTCTTAGCATTTGAATATGTCTTTGAAGACAGTGGGAGACATTTACAGTTGGGTAGTTTCATTTGTGTTTCAAAAACTCAGGCTTATAGTGACATGAAGAGAGGGAAACGAGCAACAATATGGTATTCTAAAGGCACTGGGGGTCTGATCTAGATTGGGGCAAGAGGGATGGGCAGGTGCTTGTCCCAGACCAGCTGGTGGCACAGACTTCCCAGCCTAGGTGATGCCCTAGAATCCTGATTCTGGCCATGGAGCCAGGCACAAGGTTGTCCTTCCTCTATTTTGTTTGTAGTTCAGGGATAAGAATGCTTACTCAAGCTGGGCGTGGTGGTGCACGCTTTTAATCCCAGCACTCGGGAGGCAGAGGCAGATGGATTGTTGTGAGTTTGAGGCCAGCCTGGTCTACAAAGTGAGTCTAGGACAGCCAAGGCTCTCTCGAAAAATCAAAAATTAAAAAAAAAAAAAAAAAGCGCTTACTCCAGGCTGTCATCAGGACCTGAAGGATTATAGTTAAAGTGGCTGGGGTGTGCTTTGCATTTGATGAAACTGTGTTTGTTAAGGAAACTGAAGAGTCCTGAGTTCTTTCTGGCTTATGTGACCAGAAAGCCATTCATAGGTTAGAGATGAAAGTGCCCTGCAGTCTGTTGGTTCTAAAGCTTGGTGGCATTCAAGAGTTAATTGGGAGATTGATTTAGGCAGGATATTTCAGCCTGAAGTGGGGAAAGGAAGTGTAGGACATAGTTTTTGAAGGGGTCTGATTGAGGACAGTGAATACTGGGAAAAGATCCCGATGTTGTGGTGACCTCCAGCCATAAAATTATTTTTGTTGCTACTTCATCGCTGTAGTTTTGTTACTGTTATAAATCATAATGCAGATATCCCATGTGTAGGATGGTGTTAGCAAACCCTGTGAGAGGTCATTTGATCCCAAAGGGGTCACAACCCACAGGCTGAAACCCACTGGTTTAAAGTACAGAAGCTGGAAGGCACCTGGAGCTCTAGCTGACGGCAGTTGTTTTTTACTTGGCCAAGAATACTTGAAGGGAATGAACACCATGTAGGAGATGAAATAGGAACTCAGGTTGTTCAGCTGCCAGGAAGAACAGGAGGAAGGCCACAGGAACATGAAGGCCAAGAGAAACCTTATTTTCCTAAGAGGAGAGCCCAACTCTTAATTGAGGGAGAACCTGCTGGTGTTGAGTTACGCTGAAGCTCCACAAAACTGCACTAACTAACGGTGGCTGTGTTTGTGGGAAGGGTTGTAGAAAATGGACAGTATCAGCGGGGCTTTTTTTGTTTGTTTGTTTGTTTTGTTTTGTTTTCTCTTTTGTGTGTGTGTGTGTGTGTGTGTGTGTGTGTGTGTGTGCTGGACCTCATGCTCACTAAACACTTTAAACCACTGAACTACACTCTGGCTTTCTTTCTTACCAGGCAGTCAGCAAGTATTCTGTGTGAGACACAATAATACTGGGTTCAGGGCTAAAGAGGCCTTTTAGATTCTGGAATATTTCTTAGATTGTAGTCAATGTCCCTGAATCTGAATCACATGGATATTTGGTAAAAATGCAGATTTGGAGACTAAGGATGTAGTTCAGTGCCTTGCCTAGCATATGTAATGCTTTGAGTTTGAGCCCTAGCTCTTTAATAAATAAAAAATGCAGATCTGATTCTACCAGACGATCTGTTTAGAGGGGAGCCATGGAAGCTATTCTTCCCCCTAGTTCTTAGGAATGGTCATAGAAATACTGGACAGTTAAGACAACTGTTTTCTTTTGTTTTTAACTGCTTCCTCAGCCCCTAACCCGAGGACGTCTGCAGGACACTGACAGGGCTTAGTGGTGTCCTGGAGAGGTGCTGAGGGCTGATGTGGGTTATGGTGTCCTACTCAAACCAGTTACTCGGAAGATTTTACTTCCTTTTTCTGTTTCCACAGCCAAATGAAGAAGAAGCATCAACAAAGGAAGATTCCACCCCTTCCAAGCCAGTGGTCGGGATTATTTACCCTCCTCCAGAGGTCAGGAATATCGTTGACAAGACTGCCAGCTTTGTGGCCAGGTAACAGCTGCCTCTGCACAGTGGGTCAGGGAAAACTGGGCTTTTGAGTCAGCACAAGGGCAGCATGGGGTTTTTTAGAGGCGCTGGCCGTGGCTTATTAGTTCTTCCAAAACCACAGTAGGGCAGTGAGGTGGGCAATAGCCAAGACTGCTGTCTTTGAAATACCACAGTAGTAACCACAGTGAGAGCCACACCTTCTGTATAGTCAGTCACCAAAGTTTCTGCTTCCAAAGCAAGCCCGGGGAAATTTCCTGGCAGCTTCTTTGTAACTAATGTATGTGTGCTCTATGTTTGAGCTGCCAGCCTAAGGAAATAAAAAGCAGAGCTGGGGATTGGAGAGATGGCTCAGTGGTTAAGAGCACTATCTGCTCTTCCAGAGGCCCTGAGTTCAATTCCCAGCGCCCACATGGTAGCTCACAACCATTTATAATGTGATATGATGCCCTCTTCTGGCCTGCAGGTGTACATGCAGGTAGAGCACTGTGTACATAATAAAAAAAAAATCTTAAAAAAAAAAAAAAAGCAGAATTGATATTGTTGTAGAAGGACTCCTTTCCATAGAGCCTCAAATGGTCATTTACAGATGAGTCAAGAACAAGCTGGAAGGCCTGAGCGACACTTAGTTATGTTATAAACACGTTAGCTATCTTCCCAGGCAGGGTTAGAATTGGTCAGGGTCTATATACTCCTAAATCTTTAGATGAATCTTCCTGACTCCAAAAGTCAACATACCTGTGGCTCAGGGTGTTTATAGACTGTCCTTTTGGCAGCCAGCAGCTATATCCAGCTGCATTTGTTTTGTTTGTCCTTAGAATCTTTCTTTTTTTTTTTAAATCCTATTGCCACACTTTTAAAAATGAGACAATTTCTCAATCAGTCTCAGCTTCTGGCTTTTCTGGAACTAGACTGCTTCTTACATGGCAGTGCTCCATGGCCCTGAATAGTGTCCAGGAGCATGTGCTGTGCAGGCCCCACACTTAGACAGTCACTCCCCTGAGGCAGCAACCCTACCAGCTTGTTTCATTTAATAGATGTTTCTTTCCCAACTTCTTTTTTTTTTTTAATTGAAAAATAAAATCATTCATATTACATCTCAATTGCTATCCCATCCCATGCATCCTCCCATTCCTCCCTCCCTCCCTCCCTCCCTCCCACTTTCACCTCGTTCCCCTTCCCTATGACTGTGACTGAGGGGGATCTCCTCCCCTTGAATATGATGCTAGGGTATCAGGTTTCTTCTTGGTAGTCTGCTATCCTTCCTCCAAGTGCCATCGGGCCTCCCCATCAAGGGGACATGGCCAAATATGGGGCACTAGAGTTCATGTGAAAGCCAGTCCCCCACTTAACTGTGGAGAATGTCCTGTCCCTTGGCCTGATCTGGGTAGGGGTTTGATGATGACTGCATGTATTGTCTTTGGTTGGTGCCATAGATCGAGCAGAACTCCTGGGCCCAGATCCGCCCATCATAGTGTTCTTCTTGTAGGTTTCTAGGACCTTCTGGCTTGATCTATTTCCCTATCTCCTGTATTTCTCTCACCTTGGGATGTCCTCACCTCTATCCCACTTTCATGAGACATGCCCCTCTTTCCCAACTTCTTAATAGAGTGAAGCATCAGAAGAGATTCTGACTGCTCTCATGTCCACTCCATGAGAGTTCATATCACTTCACCAGCTTTAGTTAACTTGATCTTCACTTAAAAGCTGCCTTAAGATAGGACATTGAGTCGTGTGAATGGGCTTGTGTTTCATAGCAACCCTAACGCCTTCCCCTTCATCCTGTGATGTTAACAATTGGGGAAAGGATGTTGCATAAGGAATAAGTGAGCTCTTACTGTCAGGACAGTTTCCGCCAGCTATTGTCACCCTTTCCTGTTGCCTTCTGCCCTTGGCATCCTTCTTTAGATATGGCAGCACCAACAGGAGTGCTATCATGTCTTGATTTTCTTTGCATGCTAACTTGTAAACATTTCCTACAGTATTTCACCGTTGCCCTCACGCTGCATGCCTTCCATGGAGAGGATGCGGGGTCTTAAGGCTATGTGTTTTCTTCTCAGGTTGTTTCCACTGGTCAGCGAAGCTGTAAGAGGAGTCAGAACATTGTCTTTCCTCTTAGATGCTTCCCTAGAACAAAATTCAATGCGAAACATTAATGGCTAAGAGAGCATTAAGAGAAAAGATTCTAGGGCTGGGGAGGGGGCTCAGTTCAGTAAAACAGCTGTCACAAAAGTATGAGAACCTAAGTCTGGATTCTCAGCACCCATGTGAAAGCAAGAATCAGCGTTAGCCAACATCTGGTAACTCGGAACTGAGGATAGAGACAGATGGGCAGATCTTCAGAGCTCACTGGCCAGGTGCTCTAGCAAATGGTTGTGTGTTAGATTCAGCGAGAGACCTTTGTCCTTTGCCTTAAAACTAAGGTGGAGCCAGGGTATTGATGCGGCGGCAGGTCAGTCTCTGAGGTTCAGGCCAGCCAGGGATGCATAGACGCTATCTAAAATACATACACAGATAAATGTATGCAGTGGGGAATGATTGAGGAAGATAACTGTGGAGCCTCTGGCCTCCACAGGCATGTGTGCACACAAGTGTGCTTAGAAACATCTTAAGCAGTTTCCCGGGTAGCCTTTTGATAGTTGTGTCATCCTCTACTGCCACAGACAAAAAACCAGAACTAACCAAGTTCTCTAAAAATTGAATACTCATTAGTGGGCATACTGATCCACACCTATAATCTCACGGCTGGAAAGGAACACTGAAAGGTAGAGACTAGCTTGGCTACACAGTGAGCTCTATTTCAAAAAAGGGAAATGGGAGCTGGAGAAATGACTTAGTAGAAGTTAATACTACCACCACTTTCTGCTCCTTCAGAGGGCTTGAGTTTGGCTGCTTTCAGCATCTATGTCAGGCAGCTCACACCAAAGAATTTGAATACCTATACACACACACACACACAGAGTAAAGTTGTTGTTCTAGAAAAGGAAAACAAAATGGATTAGAGCCAGTCATGGCACATTCTTTCAAGTCTCATAAAATATGTGAGACAGAGGTAGGTGTATCTCTGTGAGTTCAAGGCCAGCCTGGTCTATAATGTGAGTTTTAGGTCAAGTAAAGTCAAGACCTTGTCTTAAAAATACATAGAAATAAATAAATGTGTTGATTGTGTAACTTATTGGAGTGTGTGTATGTCTCACTACAGAATATGAAATCCATCTCTAGTAACCCCACAATGTTTCTAGATGGGTTTTGACCATGGCGATCATTTTGTAGGCATTCTAAAACCTGAACTTAAGATGGCTTAGTGGGTAGTGCTTGCTACACAGGCATTAGGACCTGAATTTGGATCTCCAGCATCCACATAAAAGCATGGTGTGTGTGTGTTGGGGATGATTGTTAACTCCAGCCCTGTTGAATAAAGATAGGCAAATCCTTGCAGCTCACTGGCTGGCCAGCCTGCCTAAGGTAATGGTGAGCTCGATGCTCAGTGCAAGACTCTATCTCAAAAAGGTTGAAAATAATAGAGGAGGCCTACCCAGTATTGACTTCTGGTTTCCATGTGAGCATTTGTGCACACGCACATACACACACACAGCCAAATTGTAAATAAAATCAAAACTTGCTTTTGTATGCTTCACAATGAAGGGGCCAGTCAAGATCTTGCTCTGGGAAAGAGCTCGTATTCAGGTCTCTCTGCTAGGCCGTAGACTCAGGACCAGACGGTGGGTATCTGCAGCCAAGTCTGACTGACTAAAAGGAACTTTTTTCTATGTAGATTAGTCTTCTCATTTTTGCATTTTCCTGTCAAAAAACTAAATTGAAAATTACCTTCAAAAAGCCCCGCCACGGGCTGGAGAGATGGCTCAGTGGTTAAGAGTACTGCCTGCTCTTCCAAAGGTCCTGAGTTCAATTCCCAGCCATCTATAATGTGACAATAAATTTAAAAAAAAAAGCCCACCAGCTGGGCTGAGTCAGAGCTGGGCTTTTCTGTAGAAATCATTCCTTGTGTTGGAGGATCTAGTTCTAAAATTAACAGCCAACTTGGAGCAGTGGAATTTCTTGGAATAAGAACATCTGCCTTCTCATTATCTCTTTAACTGTTCCCTGATGTAGAGGCTATGGCTTAGGAGGCAGCACTGCAAGAGACAACCAGACCCCCTTTTCTGTTGGTTTTTTTTTTGTTTTGTTTTTGTTTTTTTCTGAGACAAGGTCTCTCTACATTAGCCTTGGCTGTCCTGGACTCACTTTGTAGACCAGGCTGGTCTCGAACTCACAGTGATCCACCTGCCTCTGCCTCCCGAGTGCTGGGATTACAGGCGTGCGCCACCACGCCCGGCTTTAGGCCCCCTTTTCTAGAAGCCATTAGTCTATGAGGGTATTTTCTAGGCATGGTGACCTGATGTGGCAGAACCCTAATCTGTATCCCTCCTGCTTGTATGTGTGGTGCATTATGTAGGGAGGTAGGAAAATGCTGTTTTCCAAAGCACGAGGTTCTAGATTAATGCACAGTCAAATTGAGACCGCATGGTGTTAGTCATGCTACAGGGTGTGACCAGACCTTGCTAGAGACTAGGCCTTCCACCATCTGTGCCATGAATGTCACAGATTATTGTGGCCAGTCTTAACCATAAAGTTGCCTGCATCTTGTCTTCTGCTCATGAGATTCTGAAGAAAGAGTGACCTGTCTGGTACTAGTCTCTGGAGCCATGGCTTGGTGTATTTGGGGTGCTTTGTTTTTTTGTTTTTTGGGGTTTTTTTTGTTGTTGTTTTTGTTTTGTTTTTTCACCATTTATTTATTTATTAATTCATTCATATTACATCTCAGTTGTTATCCCATCCCTTCTATCCTCCCATTCCTCCCTCCCTTCCGCTTTCACTCCATTCCCCTCCCCTATGACTGTGACTGAGGGGGACCTCCTCCCCTGTATATGATCATAGGGTATCAAGTCTCTTCTTGATAGCCTGCTATCCTTCCCCCTGAGTGCCACCAGGCCTCCCCATCAAGGGGACGTGGTCAAATATGGGGCACCAGAGTTCATGTGAAAGTCAGTCCTCTTGGAGTGCCTTTGAATGAGAGTCAGGGGAAGTCCCATGGGCATCTCCTGATGATCCTCTCTAGTGTGGGCTACATAGTAGTAACTGCCTCCTTTATTTGCAGGCCACTGTATTCAAAAAGTCTTGAACATCTCCTTAAATACTACTTAAGTAATCTCCTCAATAATATTTGAAGTTACAGAGGGAAAGCGGTGTTAGCCACATTATATATAGGGAAAATCAAAGTAAGGAATTCCTTGGAACCTTGCTCTATGTGAGACTAAGTAGTGAGCAAGTCTTTTTGTTTTGTTTTGGTTTGGTTTGGTTTTTTTCGAGACAGGGTGTCTCTGTGTAGCCTTGACTGTCCTGGACTCACTTTGTAGACCAGGCTGGCCTTGAACTCATAGAGATCCACCTGCCTCTGCCTTCCGAGTGCTGGGATAAAAGGCGTGTGCCACCATGCCTGGCTAGTGAACAAGTCTTTTTAAGACTTGTGTGCCTGTTAGCTGACACAGATGTTATATGTATGATACTTGGAACTAGGAAAGTAAAGGCAGGCAAATCAGAAGTTCAAGGCTAGCTTAGCCTGGACACAGGAAACCCTATCTCAAAAAACCAAAAGCAAAAACTATGACCTCTTGTTATTATCTATGGGGGCTCTAAAAATCAGGATTCCCCGAACACTTTTTTATTATCCTGGAGGATTGCATTTCTTTAGTGTGGGTATATACCCAATGGATGTGTGCACGCATACCCATGGATCAGAGTACAGCTTGTGAGAGTCCGTTATGTGAAACCAGGAGATGAAACTCAGGTTGTTCATCTTGTCAGCAAGCACCTTTAACCACTCAGCCTCCACACCGTGGCTTTATTCTGTATACATACAGAGTATATCAATCTTGGAGAGCCTCATAGATCTTGCAGAACAGTTTTTCCTTTGTGGGCCTCCCAGTAATAAATAAAGCTACTTTAGGCAGTATTTGGACAGGGCATTAACACTTATTAGCTGTTTGAGTTTTTTGGGGTTTGTGGAGCTGAGAACCAAATCCAGGGCTTTGTGCACATTAGACACTCTACAATCGTGCCATATTCTCAGGCAGAAACAATGTTTTATTACAAGGAAAAAACCAGTCACTCGGAGGTGGAGAGATGGCTCAGGGGTTAAGAGCACTGTCTGTTCTTCCAAAGGTCCTGCGTTCAATTCCCAGCAACCATACGGTGGCTCACAACCATCTACAATGAGATCTGGTGGCCTCTTCTGTCATGCAGGCACACATCTAAGCAGAATATGTATAAATAATAAATAAATGAATTTCTTTAAAAAAAAAAAAGCCAGTCACTCAGCTGATTGTAGATAGTACAGAGGTGGCAGAGAAGCTAAGAAGTGACTGTGGTGGAAGCAGCCAGGCCCGCTTTGGCAGATGGCACTGTCTGCTGGTTCCTGGATGCTCAAGGAACATCTCTGCTTTCCTGAGAGATGGATTGTTTGGTGAGTGGGTGGTGGCACAAATGTTGAAATAGAGGGAGGTTTGGATGTGAATAGCCACAAACACTATGGCGTTCAGTCTTTGGTGCCTTATTTTATTTTATTTTATTCATTTACAGAAATGGGCCTGAATTTGAAGCTAGGATCCGGCAGAATGAGATCAACAACCCCAAGTTTAATTTCTTAAACCCCAACGACCCTTACCATGCCTACTACCGCCACAAGGTCAGCGAGTTTAAGGAGGGGAAGGCTCAGGAACCCTCCGCTGCCATCCCCAAGGTCATGCAGCAGCAGCAGCAAGCCGCGCAACAACAGCTGCCCCAGAAGGTTTGGAGCCCAGCCCCTGTTTGTGGGTTAGGGAGGAAGCAAGAACAGACAGGGCGGGCGGGCGTAACCAGCTCTGCTGTCCACAGTCACAACCAGCAGGGACAGAAGTAAGGTTACCCTCCTCGTCCAGAAGCACTGATGATCCAGAGCACTTCCTGAGCACTGGTTGGTCAAGCTCCATGCTCTGATCATGAAGAGCCCAGCAGAACGCCTGTGCAACAGATGAAGTGGCTGAGGCTTGTCCAGATAGGGTTTATTGACCCAAGGGTTAGTTGCAGGGTGTGAACCTATTGGCCTGGCTGAGCTGGAGGAGGTGATGTGGCATTGTGCCATTCCTTCTCTGCTGTTTGGGCTGCTGGGGCCTGGGAGTGTTGAAGGCAGCACTAGGGACAATCGAGAGTGTCGGTGAAGACAGAAAGGGCCAGTGCATTTTGTCTACTGTGTAGAGCTGACCTGGTCCCTTCATTTTGTACCTTTCTCAGCTTTTGTAGAAAAAGCAGCCTTTTGGTTGGCCATGGGAAATAAAAGTTGAAGTCATGTTTGAAGACCTTGCATTACAATTGCTGCTTATAGGGCCGTAGGCTACCTTAGTTTCCTCACTTACAAGTATTTCACAGTGCCTCTTGTACTTCCTGGTTCTCTGGGAAGTCATCCACATACTTTATGTGGCAGGATTCACTGCACACACATGGGCTTTATTGTATTTCCAGCCTCTTAACTCAGATTTTACAGCCTATTTCCTACATACTTTTTTTTCCTGCCTCTTTAGGCCTTTGATTTCAGGACAGAAGCAAAGGTGTAGACTGTCTTGTTTGAAGCAGATTAGGGAGTTGAGACACAGTTGGATGAGATACTGCTGATGCCAATCTTCTCAGCAAGGCCCAGTGATGCTCACAGTTAATAAAGCATTGGAGTCTGGCCATCCTGCTGCGGAGTTAGCTTACTCCTGCTCTGTTCCTGTCCTACGCTTTCTGTCTTAGGTCCAAGCCCAGGTGATCCAAGAGACCATAGTACCAAAGGAGCCCCCTCCTGAGTTTGAGTTCATCGCTGATCCCCCCTCCATCTCAGCTTTTGACCTGGACGTAGTAAAGCTGACGGCTCAGTTCGTGGCCAGGAATGGGCGCCAGTTTCTGACCCAGCTGATGCAGAAAGAGCAGCGCAACTACCAGTTTGACTTCCTCCGCCCACAGCACAGCCTCTTCAACTACTTCACAAAGCTGGTGGAGCAGTACACTAAGGTGCGGGGGGGGGGAGGGGGGCACTGTGTCACCACTCTGTCAGCAAGGACTCTTGCTGTGGACCTCTGGGAAAGTATGGATCCCAGCTTAATGTAAAGTCTTGATATGAAAAAAGTGTGTGTCTGCCTGTCTGTGTGTGTAATGTACATGGTTTTTGTGTCTTGCTGTGGAACACACTTGGGGTCAGAAAACAGCCTTCACTTCTCTTCTTCTACTGGGGATCAAACTCAGACTTGCACAGCAAGTGCTTTCATCTGAAGAGCCATCTCACTGGCTCTAAATCTTGATTTTTATTGTTACATTTTGTTGTTTGTTTTTCTGAGACAAGGTTTCTCTATCCTGGAACTCACTCTGTAGCCCAGGCTGGCCTCGAACTCACACAGATCCACCTGCCTCTGCCTCCCAAGTGCTGGGATTAAAGGTGTGCGCCATCATGCCCGGCATTCCTGGAGTTTCTTAGTGGGGAGGAGAATACAGTGAGGTATCTGTCGGATGGAGATAGCTACTCTAGGTAAAAAGCAGGGCCTGGAAATGCTGGGAAGTAGGGGAGGAGGGAGCTTGTGTTCCTGAACAGGACCCCAGAGGAGGACTGAGTAACATTTTCAAAACGATAGGAGCGCATCAGCATCAGGGAAGCAACCGCAACCTGCCAGTGGTTTGAATACTGGGAATCCTGCAAATGGCTTTCTCCAAAAAGTGCTTTCTTAGCCAGGCATGGTGGCACACACCATTAATCCCAGCACTTGGGAGGCAGAGGCAGGTGGATCACTGTGAGTTCAAGACCAGCCTGGTCTGCAAAGTGAGTCCAGGATAGCCAGCGCTACACAGAGAAACTGTCTCAAAAAACCAAACCAACAACAAAGAAGTGCTTTCTTAAGTGGTAGTGAAAGAAATGCAAGGTCTGGTTATTAAATAACTTGCCCGACGTCCCACAGGTAGTGCAGGAATCCATCTTTTATGTCCTGTGATAGACCCGGCAAGGCTGTCTTTCTTTGTCTTATACTGTGATACACTGACAGTTGCTCTAATTCTCTTTCAGATCTTGATTCCCCCCAAAGGCTTATTTACGAAGCTCAAGAAAGAGGCTGAAAATCCTCGAGAAGTTTTGGACCAGGTAAACACAAGATTTCCTATTACCAGGAACCAATGCAACAGGTTCCTTGAAAGGAACCTTTTCAACGAGATCCCTCTCCTATTTATGTCACCTTTTTTGTATGACATACTGAGTTTATATGAGTTGTTTACACAACCATGGGATGAGCCGTTTACTGGAGTGTGGCCAATTTATCAGACTACCCCAGAAAATGACACCTTTACCTAAGCCATCCTTAATTGCTAGTAGTCGCTAATGGAGAGGTACCCCTTCTCCATTGTGGTGAACCTCTGGTGGGTCCAGTAGTGTGAGGTAACCACAGCTGTAGTGAGTTCATGAGTGCAGTGGTGTCATCATGCCCAAAAGATACATTTTGCTGCACATCTCGCCATCTTCTGGTTCTTATGTTCTTTTTACTCCTTCTAGAAATGTTCTCTGAGCTTTGGAAGGGGTGATATGAAGGTCCCCTTTAGGACGGAGCATACCATGTCATGTATCCACGGCATGAGTCTACATTAACTACCACAGGCATAATAAGTTTCTCTCCCAAGAACTCATCATGATATGAACTTTCAACACTTTAACAACATGACCATCTAGCCCCCCCCCCAAAAAAAGGTGATTGGTTCCTCCTAGGGCCTATGATACTTGTAGCCACTAACTCTTGAGAAGATTTTCAGTACCAGTGGAGTTACTAGGTTTTTATGCACATTTACTACAAGAAAGTTTGCTGCTTTGAGCACAGAGCCCTTTGCCACCTCTGGTAGAAGTTTCCCATGTGATATGAAGAACATGCCCTGAAGCCTCATTGGAAGAACCTTGCTATTTCCTATCTCCATAGGTATGTTACCGAGTAGAATGGGCCAAGTTTCAGGAACGTGAGAGGAAGAAGGAGGAAGAAGAGAAAGAAAAGGAGCGTGTGGCCTATGCTCAGATTGACTGGCATGATTTTGTGGTGGTGGAGACAGTGGATTTTCAACCCAATGAGCAAGGTAGGACTGGGAAGATAAGTGCCTACAGGTGGGAGCCAGGAAGCCTGACGTTCCCAAAGAGCATTGGAATCAGGCATGTGTTTCCCTCTGTTCTAGAAGGCTTAATTTGCTCAAGTGGAATGTAATTCAACAGCTGGTTACTGTGTTAGACTCTAATGTCCTTTGCAGATAATGAAATCAGACAGCCTTTGGGGATCTCAGAGGTAGGATAAGGAACACCTTTTCTTTTTTTATTTTTATTTATTATTTATTTATTTTTGTTTTTTGAGACAGAGTTTCTCTGTGTAGCCTTGGCTGTCCTAGACTCACTTAGTAGACCAGGCTGGCCTCAAACTTACAGTGATCCACCTGCCTCTACCTCCTGAATGCTGGGATTAAAAGTGTGCACCACTATGTCCAGCTGAAACACCTTTTCTTTTTTCCTTTTTTTGAGACAGCTGACATTAATCAGCGTTTTCTAGAGGAACAGAACTGATCAAGTGAATCTAGATGTACAAAAGGGGGATTTAGGGCCAGGCATGGTGGCGCACGCCTTTAATCCCAGCACTCAGGAGGCAGAGGCAGAGGCTGTGAGTTCGAGGCCAGCCTGGTCTACTAAGTGACTTTCAGGCTGTGATCTAGCTAGTCCAACAGTGGCCAGCCTCCCAGGCGGCTGGGGTCTCAGCTGGTCTTCAGTCTCATTGGGAAAGAATGCCTCAGCAGCAGGATAAGCAAACTTTCCAAGCAAACTACAAAGTGAGAGGCAAGCAGGCAAAAAGCAAACACTTCCTTCTTCACTGCTCTTTTATAATAGGTGTGGCCCAGGTTTAGGATAGGTCTTCCCACCTACAATGACCCAATCAAAATCCCTCATGGGTCCAGCTGCTTGGTTTTTAGTTAATCCCAGATGTAGTCAAGTTGGCAACCAAGAAGCCATCACAGTGTCTTTATGTAGCCCTGGCTCTTCTAGAACCAGGGTGGCTACAAACACAAAGAAAATCCAGTTGCCTCGGCCTTCCAAGTGTTGGAATCAAAGGTGTTTTACTCTAGCACACTTAACTCAGTGTTTTTGACCTGGGGTTACTCCTTTTAGGGAATTTTCCACCCCCAACAACACCAGAGGAACTGGGAGCCCGAATCCTCATTCAAGAGCGCTATGAGAAATTTGGGGAAAGCGAGGAGGTGGAGATGGAGGTCGAGTCTGATGAGGAAGACGAGAAGCAGGAGAAGACTGAGGAGACTCCTTCCCAGCTGGACCAGGACACTCAAGTACAGGACATGGATGAGGTACATTGCCAGGTGGTTCTAGCCTGACCTTTCTCCAGGAGGTTGGCTGGTGCTCTGCTAGTCCAAAGTTCTGCTCCTTATGGGACTCAGAAGGGTGGGAGCCCTAGATAAGGCAGCACAACACAAAGACCAGTTCATAGGAAGGATCTGGAAGCCGTGCTGGCCTTGTGTAGTCTGTGGTATTCCCTTTGGCTCAGCATCCCTGGTCCCAACCCTCCACCAGCCCTGCTAGGGAACCATATCACCCTGTGCTTTGATGCCTTTCTAGCACTTAGGCCTAAAGGACCGCTAGTTCCCAAGCTTGTCTAAATGTAGCCCACACATCCTTTCAGACATTTCTAACCCCTTCCAGCACAGCCCTCATGTAGGCACAGAACCCTGAGCCAAGCTGCTCTCCCCTCTCAAAAGAATTTGTGTACAGCTTGAGAAGAAAGGGCCCTAGTGTCTGTGGGAATTGACTTTTTCTCTCCCTCCCAGCATTGCTCTGGGAGCAGCTACCATTAAGCGCTGACTTGGCCCCTGTATTCCTCCCCTGCATGTTAAGTGCCCTTGGCCTCTTGGGACTGCCTGGTGCCAGCCACTGGAAATGCCTGGGAGGAGTGTTAACACCATGGTCCCTGATGCTCCCATTCATACTGTGAGGAAGCAGCTTGGCCGGCTGCCGGCTGACCTCAGCTACCCCAGGAGGCTTAGCACATGGATGCTGGCTGGCAGGGGCCAAGGCTCCTTGCCAGCCAGAGAGCTGCCTTAGTCTTGAGCTTTGGGGAAGTGGCCTTTCATCTCCTGAGTTGTTCCACTGCATTGCTCTTCAGGGTTCAGATGATGAAGAAGAAGGACAGAAAGTGCCTCCACCCCCAGAGACACCCATGCCTCCGCCTCTGCCCCCAACTCCAGACCAAGTCATTGTGCGAAAGGACTATGATCCCAAAGGTAAGGCCTCCCTCCCAGTCCTCGTGCTGCTAGAGAAAGTCCTGGATGGTCTTCTGTATTCTTCAGATGGCTGCTCTAGGAGGCCTTGAGGTAACCCTTACGTTACAGGCCTCTAGGCGGGAAGCACGATGGAGTCATCTCCAGTTTTGGGTCCCTGGTGTAAGGCTGGCACTGACGGATATTTTCAGTGTGATGTCTGAACACACCACTTTGTTAACCTCGGCTATCGTCCAGTATTCTCTCTCACTTAAACATGTTTCCTCTTAGCTTCGAAGCCCCTTCCTCCAGCTCCTGCTCCTGATGAGTACCTTGTATCCCCCATCACTGGGGAAAAGATTCCTGCCAGCAAAATGCAAGAACACATGCGCATTGGGCTTCTTGACCCCCGCTGGCTGGAGCAGCGGGATCGCTCCATCCGAGAGAAACAGAGTGATGATGAGGTTTATGCACCAGGTGAGATGGAAGTTCCAGCCCATACATAGCTTGCTTTATGCAGATACCGAATGGTTGAGGCCAGTGAGAGTTTGGGAGTTAGATGCAGCCTATGATACTGCAAAAGAAATGTGTATTTTTCAGGACATTGTAAGGAATCCTCCAAAGGCTGGCGCTGACAGATGTCCGATTCCTGTTGATATCCTATAGCAAGACCTGACAGTAGCTGGGGGTCCTTACTCCTTTGCTCTCTTGACTTGTGATTGATCTCTCTCTCTCTCTGAGTGCCACTCACTGGTCTTACTGCCAAGTGTAAAGCAGCAGGACGGGGCTGGGCAGCACTCAGGAGGCAGAGGCTGGTAGATCTCTGAGTTCAAGGCCAGCCTAGTCTACATAAAGAATGCCAGGACAGCCAGAACTACACAGGCAGTCCCTGCCTTTAAAAAAGAGAGTGAGAGGAGGGGCTGCCAAGGGCTAGGGAACTGTGTCTTTGGTCCTGTTAATAGGAGTTGGACAAGCACCAGGTCTTTCGGCTTAATGCTACTTTGGCAACCCTCCCCAGACTTAGAGGACGAGTGACATTTGGGGCTGACGCCTGTGCTGTCGATCCACCCTCCACTCTACATCCCCAAAAGCTACTGACTTTTCAGAAGGGCACCAGGTTTAGCTTTCTTTACTCCATTTTGTTGTGTACAGGTTTGGATATTGAGAGCAGCTTAAAGCAGTTGGCTGAGCGACGTACTGACATCTTTGGGGTAGAGGAAACAGCCATCGGTAAGAAGATTGGTGAAGAGGAGATCCAGAAGCCGGAGGAAAAGGTGCAAGTCCAGTGACTGCTTAGGGCCTACTTTGCCCTCTGTCTCCAGGTGCTCTAGGAGTCCTGACAAGCTGTATCTTTGCTGTCCCATGCAGGTGACTTGGGATGGCCATTCAGGCAGCATGGCCCGGACCCAGCAAGCTGCACAGGCCAACATCACACTCCAGGAGCAGATTGAGGCCATCCATAAGGCCAAGGGCCTGGTGCCAGAAGATGACACTAAGGAGAAGATTGGCCCTAGCAAGCCCAATGAAATTCCCCAGCAGCCACCGCCTCCATCTTCAGCCACCAACATCCCCAGCTCAGCTCCCCCTATCACATCAGTGCCCCGACCCCCTGCGGTGAGTTGGAAGCCATCCTGTTACCAAGTGGTTTTTTTTTTATCTTGGTCCTTGGGGAGCGGGGTAGTGGGGAGGTGGATATGGGGGTGGGTGGGTATGATGTCCTGTGTGAGAAGAGCAACTGTTTTAGCGCACAGCCTGAAGGCTAGTGGGTTGAGCTGAAAGAGAAAGGATCAAGTTGAAAGTGGAAACTTCTAGCCTGGTCTTCTACTACAGAGGAGAATTGGATCAGGGAGTGAGCTGAGTCACAAATGGGGGAAGCAGATTTGAAGTTGGCTGTGGGCTTAATGGGTCTTGAGAACTGATGGTCTGTGTCTGGGAGATCAGGTCAAGGTCAACCTCTTTAATGGTACTGTCTGCTTGAGGAGCTGGTTGAATCTGAACCACCAAGCCCCAAGTGGAACTCTCAGCAGCAAGTTTCTATCCTGGGCCTTATGTGAGACTTCAGTCTCTGTTAAGCAGACTCTAAGTTGTCTAACCCCCATTCTGAGTGGCCAGTTGGTGTGCCCTTGAAGCTGAGCCTTTAAAATCGTGTGGACTTTCTGTGCCTGCCCCAGCTCTGAATAATGCCACAGAGACTTACATTTATTTATAATAGCTTTTAGCCTTCACTTACTCTTGTTCCCAACTAGCTTGTATAGCTTGTTACCTCTCCTCGATTTCGTACATCTGACTTCCTCTGAGTCTTTTCCAGACTTACTATCTGCCTTAAGTCCTGCCTATTCTCTCCTGCTTTGCTATAAAGGCTTGTTATCTCTTTACTCAGCCAGTCAGAAGGTGATGGAGAACAATGTTCACAAAATACCGAGGCAGGACTTCATAAAAATGACAGTACCAAGCTCTGGCCTCTACTCAACTCTTTGGGTACAGAAATCGGCATTTGAATAATACAAGGACAATCTTTACATAGCCTTAAAAAGACCACCCCAACAAGTCTTGGTTTCCTGTGACTTAGGGTTCTCCTCCCACCCTCAGATGCCACCTCCAGTTCGTACCACTGTTGTACCTGCTGTACCTGTCATGCCTCGGCCACCCATGGCATCTGTGGTCCGCCTGCCCCCAGGCTCAGTGATTGCCCCCATGCCACCCATCATCCATGCACCCAGGATCAACGTGGTACCTATGCCTCCCGCAGCACCTCCCATCATGGCGCCCCGCCCACCTCCCATGATTGTGCCAACAGGTGAGTCTGTAGTGTTGCTTTCCCATCTGTTGGGTCAGTCCACAGAGCTATGGCTGGTGTTAGTGACAGCTATTACCACTAGGTCTCTATCCCAGAGGAAATTGAAACTGGGAATGAGAGCCACAGTTCTTAGGGGAGACAAGGGACTGAGGTGGCATAGCTAGTATGTCTACATTTGGTGGTCAGGGCCTTGACAGGCTCAGCCCGTCAGCCTGACAGATGACTGTTGCCTCTGCTCTGCCTCTGGTTCCCTGCTGCCTAATCTGGGAAGCCTCCTAAGGCTCCCTGCCAGGTGCTGAGTGCCACACTCACAAGGCGTGGCACTTCACACCTCTAAGGAGCAAAGCCTCTAGAATCTCCTATCAGCATCTTCCTAGTCCTGCTTCCTGGGCCTCTGCACTCTTCTGTCCTCACTGGGCAGCTATACCGTATCTTTGCAGCCTTTGTGCCTGCTCCACCTGTGGCTCCAGTCCCAGCTCCAGCTCCAATGCCTCCTGTACACCCCCCACCTCCTATGGAAGATGAGCCTCCATCCAAGAAACTAAAGACTGAGGACAGCCTCATGCCTGAGGAAGAGTTCCTGCGCAGGAACAAGGTCTGTGACCCAGAATGCTGCCTGTGCTGCTCTGGAGTATCTGGCAGTAGCATGGGTTGCCCAGGCCCCAGCTGTGTTCCACTTCCATGCTATTAGCTTCTGGGATGTAGGTCAGCCATAAGAAGCTTCTAGATATGTGAATAATGTGAGGCCAACAGCTGGGGGAACAGAAGGTGCTAGTGGTGGTGGTGGTTCTGGTAGTGTGGACTCTTCTAGAAGCCAGTGTGGAAATGCAGCTGCTGAGACAATATCACCTGAGTGACGTGACAAGACCACTAAACCAGCAGCAGGAAGCTCTTAAATTCAGATCCTCCGCCCCCCAGCCCTGGGAGGGCTG
Source organism: Acomys minous (assembly GCF_964271855.1). NCBI lineage: Eukaryota > Metazoa > Chordata > Mammalia > Rodentia > Muridae > Acomys > Acomys minous. Next base: position 49,101,965 of record NC_140491.1, on the reverse strand, counting down.
CTTGTTAGGGTAGGATTCTGCTGGTGTTCTGGAACAAGGATCTCCCTTGGCATTGCTGGTCTCTAGGAAAGCTGTTAGGCTTCAGTGAAGCTACAGAAACAGTCCCAGCTCCCACTAGAGTTGCCCCGTAAAATTGACAAAATGTTTTTTCCTAAGACTAGTGCCTATTTCTTGAGCACTTACCAAAGGTTCAGATTATTCTCTGTTTAGTGTTTCCAGCAGCCAGTTTCACAGGCAAATAGCATTGAGCTTTGATGCCTTGTCTGCTGAGTTGTGAACCCAGTACTTCACAGACCACATTCTTTGAGGTTTGTTTTGTTTTGTTTTTTTCAAGACAGGGTTTCTCTGTGTAGCCTTGGGTGTCCTGGACTCACTCTGTGGACCAGGCTGGCCTCAAACTCACAGAGATCCACCTGCCTCTGCCTCCTGAGTGCACATTCCTTTTTTTTTTTTTTTTTTTTTTTTTTAAGATTTTATTTATTTATCATAGATACACAGTGTTTTGCCTGTATACCAGAAGAGGGCACTAGATCTCATAGATGGTTGTGAGCCACCATGTGGTTGCTGGGGATTGAACTCAGAACCCTTGGAAGAGCGGGCAGTGCTCTTAACTTCTTGAGCCATCTTTCCAGCCCCCCAGACCACATTCTTTACCCTAGTAACTGGCCCACAGAGTAGGAGGTTTGAGACTACCCTGGGTTAGCCCTAACCCCTAAGCCTGTCTAGAAACAAAAAATATAAAGAAGTGAAGCCTTGTGTAGTGTCACAAGTGCATCAGTAGTAAATGAGGGGCAGAAGCCATTGTTTGCATGGGTCCACTGGATAGCAGAGCACAGTTCCTGGTTGGCCAGGGGCTCTCCAGGCATAACGAGCACTCCATTTTGCAGGGTCCAGTATCCATCAAAGTGCAGGTACCCAACATGCAGGATAAGACGGAATGGAAGCTGAATGGGCAGGGCCTGGTCTTCACTCTCCCGCTCACAGACCAGGTACGTGTTACCACCTCCCATTGGTACAGGTACTTGGGAGCCAACGGGGTAAGTCAGCCTTTTCCAGCTGGTCTTAGCAAGGGGATGAATGACCTTTCTTTAATCCCACAGGTCTCTGTCATCAAAGTGAAGATTCATGAAGCTACAGGCATGCCTGCAGGGAAACAGAAACTACAGTATGAAGTAAGCCAGGGTAACCCCGGTCCTACCCTTAGGTTCCAACTTCTCTGCCATCCCAGAAACACTCTGACACAAAGTAGGATGGAGAGAGACCTGGGTGTGTCCATCTGAGTCCTTCCTAAAAATGATGAGCTGGAATGCTAGGGCAGGTGGACCTGATAGTGCTGGATTCTGACAGCAGACTTATGCAAGGTCAAAAAATACTGTCTCAGTACCTGGAGCCAGTAGAGACCAGCCCAGTGATGTGGTCTTAGACAGGCTGGCTGTTTGTGTAGGTGCGAAGGGGGAATCTTGCAGATTTTGTGGGGCCTCAGCTCCTCCTCTCTAAAATGAGGGTATTGAATGAGGTAATCACTAAAGGTCTTATGACCCGAGAAGTCACTGTTCCTTGGGGTTGGTCACGAGTGGTGTCTTGGAGAGTTGAAAACTGAATCAGATGTTGGCAAAGGTTCCTTACTTGGAAAGGAAGGAAGGAAGGAAGCAAGGAAGGAAAAAGTGTTTTAGAAGACACCAAAGTTCCATAATTAAACTAGTCCATGTAACGATAACTAGTCCACCGACCAGTCCAGCTGGTCAGTTATTGGGGGGCCGAGGGGGGTCGCAACCTGTATTTAAAGAAATGGGCGAGAGAGATGTAGAGCTCAAGCGAACAGTTGCTTGTCAAGAGCCATTTATTGAAGGTAATGGCAGGCTTTTTAAAACCTGCTTTAGTGAGGGCGGGGGTACGCAAGGAGAGTAGTGGAAAAGTACAAAATCTTCTGGGTTGAGCCCCGGGAACATTTGCAAGGGGAGGGGTCTTCCAGGTGAGACAAAGCAGGATGTCTCTGTGGTTATCTTAGGATCAGATCGCTGTCTTCTCAGGACTAAGCCGGATGCCTTGCATACCTAATGAGTGGCCCAGCAGGATGTTTGCTGCAAATACTGAATGGGTGGGGGTCGGCCTCAGGCCTTTTGGTCCCTGGCACATAATCCATTCACCTCCCTCCTGACTTTGCCTTAAGGCTCCATATTGGTGAAGTCTAGAATATTAACAGCAAGCTACATTGATACAGTTCAAAAGACAGGTGCCGCATACTAAGACATTGTTTTGTCTTCCAGGGCATCTTCATCAAGGATTCCAACTCCCTGGCTTACTACAACATGGCTAGTGGTGCTGTCATCCATTTGGCCCTCAAGGAGAGAGGTGGCAGGAAGAAGTAACGAGAGAAACCTACATTTGAGCCCCTGCCATTGTACCTCTTCTTTTTACCCCACAGTTCTAGACACTTTCTCTGGGGCCTCAGGCACAGCCTGTGCATTTGTTTCCCTCTTTATCAATTTGGAAATTCACCTTGTCCTTAGGAGAGCTGTTGCCCACTATCTATCCCTGATAGTGGGTAAGAATAGCAGAGAGTTCTAAGCCAGTCCTGAGTGATTCTCTTGTTTAGATTCTGCATTGGAGGCCCTTCAGGAAGCTCCTTTGGAATTGAAGACCTAGCGCTGTCCTACAGTACAGTTTCCTAATGCCAAGTGACACTTGGCTGATAAGAGTGTGGTTACTGTCATGCGTCATTTTGTATCATGCTTTGATCTCTAATAAACCTCTTGAAGCCAGGCATGGTACATGCATGCACTGGGACTTGGGCAGTGTAGGCAGGAGAATTAGATGTTCAGTTAACCTCAGCTGTATAGCTTGAGGCCAGCCTGGGCTGTGTGAGGAACCATGTTTAAAATATATATATATATAGCGCACGTCTTTAATACCAGCGCTTTAGAGGCAAAGGCAGGCGGATTGCTGTGAGTTTGTGGCCAGACTGGCTCAGCCAAGGCTACACAGAGAAACCCTATCTTGAAAAACAAAAAAATAAAAATAAAAAATAACATTTAAAAAAAATTGAAAACAAAGCATCTCTTGGACCTTCTTGGAAGCAGTTTCATAAGATCTGTCTCTTGGCCAACTGTGCACTGCACAGTGCTGTGGAGCTCTGAGGTCTCAGCAGTCTTGGTGTTTATATATAAATTTTTGCTGCCATCATGTCTTTCAAGTATTCTAAAAAGCATTATGGGCTGGAGAGGTGGCTCTGTGAGTAAAGTGTTTATGGTGCAAGACTCCTTATATAAGCCACTGGAACAAACCACTGTAACCTCTGTGCACAAGGAGAGAGCCAGAATCATCCGAAGCAGACTAGTGAACAAGAAAGACCTTCTCTAAAACCAGGTGGAAGGCAAGAGCTGACACCCACGGTTGTCTTCTGGTCTCTACATGTGCCATGACACACCATTTCACAGATGCACACATTTTTAAAGCACTGGGACCCACCAGCATGTAGTATCCCATAGAACAAGGACCGAATACATGGCGTGGTAGGCTTTTTTCAGGTCTGGAATCACCCATTACCGATGTGCTTGCTGGTTTTTGGTAGGTGCTCTAGTGAGCAACGGCTGTTGCTCATGATGGTGTAAATAGTTGTATGAAATCCATGTGCTGATCTAAGGGCCTCATCTAGCTTATTTCTGTTTTGTTGTTTGTTTTGTTTCATTTTGGGGTTTGTTTACTTCTTTTTGTGTTTGGAAATAGCTGGCCTGAAACTTGCAATATCGACCCAGCTGCCTTTGAACTGTACAGAGAGATCAGCCTGCTTCTGCATCCCCAAGTGCTGGGATTAAAAGCATGTGCTGTCAGGCCTGATGCTGCTTACGAACAGCACTTGTGTAGTCCATATGTGACTATTCTTTTGGTTTTTTCGAGACAGGGTTTCTCTGTGTACCCTTGGCCATCCTGGACTCACTTTGTAGACCAGGCTGGCCTCAAACTCACAGAGATCCACCTGCCTCAGCCTCCCGAGTGCTAGGATTAAAGGCGTGCGCCACCACGCCCGGCTTATGTGACTATTCTTGTTTGAGGTACTGAGGCCAAGTCACATGGTTCAATGATGAAGAGTGTGTTTAAAATACTGGCCTCGGTCTTGATCACTAACTGAGGTCCTGATGTGAGTTATTATTTTTGGAATTGTGCTATTGCAGAGTCACGGGGTGCTATTGCGTGTATTCAGAGGGAGGGAGGGAGGGAGGTGAGAGCTTGTTGATGAGCTGTAAACAGCTGATTTTGTTTTGAGGATTCCACATGCTCAAAGGCCTGAGAGTTCCCAGTACCTCTTCTTTAGCGGTTCCCTCCATGTGATTCAGGTCCCAGAAAAAGAAATTGGCAGGATTCTAGTTCTCAACCTACTCCACCTTTCCTCTCCTAGCCTAGGGTTAGGCAGCTCCTCTACAGCGCCAGTCACAGGGCTCCGTTACAACCTGCTAGGCCCTCATATTTAACATTGATGATGTCATGCCGTTTTGCACCTATTAGATGTTTGCATGTGGTTGCCAGAAGTTTGCCTAGGGACTAGTGCAAATTTTGGGTTGCTGGTTGGCTTTTGTGCTTTAGGGGCCTGAAGCAAGCTCACCGCTAAGACATAAATTGGGCAGCACTAGATATCCCCTGGAGGAAGTTCCAGGAGGGGAGAGCATCAGGGAACCTCAGAGAATCCCATGCCTAAGCTAATTTTTGGTGTTAGGGACATGGCATATTCCTCTGCAGACTAGCAGACCCCATAGTGCCTCTGTGGCTGAGGCTATGATAGGAAGCCAGGAATGCGGCTGGGCAAAATGCAAGTGAATGGGCCCTTTGATCCACACTCTGGAGTTAACAGTTCCCAGAACTCCTGAATGAATGCCTGGCCTGGCTCACATTCACTGAACCCTCATTGACCACAGAGCCTTGTGACCTTTGGTAGCGAAAGACCAAGATTGTTTTCTGGCACTGTGTCCTATAACCTTGCAAGTTTAAAAAGTGCTTACCTACCCAACCTTTAAATTTTAAAAGTTTTTTGTTTTCCTTTTTGTTGTTGTTTGATTAGAAAAAGTGTGTATTCCTGCTTGAATGGAAAGATATTCTGGGACTCGGGAGCCCAGGAACACCACAGCTCTGAGGTGGGACAGTGTTCTAATGGAAGGGCATGCTGAGAAACCACACAGGTCTGAGAGGAAGCCTCAGCAGAGGTGTTGCAGCCCTGAGGGAGAAGATCCCTGTCTGAGGTGGTGGGCCTGCTACAGTGTAAAGGCTTTACTGGCTGCTCCTCTCAGCTTGGCATCTCCTAGGGGAGGGGATCCCCAGCTGAACTGAGGAGTCTCAGCCCCTTCCTACTAATTTGCTTTCTCCAATGAGAGAGTCACACTAGGCAGCAAATCTCCAAGAGATTTTGGGAGGTCCGAATCCCCAGAGGAGACAGCAAGAAACTGAACAGTAGATTTCTTAGTGGATCAAGATTTCCAGGGTGACTATTGGTGGAATTTCAAGTCCTGAGCTTGGGGAAACTCAAGGATTGGTGGGTTTTCCTGCTCTGAGATTGGTGGTGGGAATTTTCTTGTAGGGTGGGGTCTGGTCACTCCTACCTGGTGGCTGAGAATGACAAGAGTCCTTAGAAGAGACCATTCGGTCCAGGTAGTGGTGGCGCACACCTTTCATCACAGTAATTGGGAAGCAGAGGCAGGAAGATCTCTGCGTTTGAGGCCAGCCTGGTCTATAAAGTCCAGGACGGCCAAGGCTACACTGAGAAACCCTGTCTTGGGAGATGGGGGAGGAGGCCATTAGGGTCCTTAGGGTAGTTTGAGGGTGGGGCCTGTCCACCTTCCTTCCTTGAGTGTTTACAGAGGGAATCTCCCTGCCTCTAAAGTCAGAGTGAATGGTCAACATAGAGTACTTTGGTCGTATGTCCTTCCTTCTCCCAGCAAACACTTCTTTCCAACTAGTTTCCTGCTCTCATGTTGGCCTGTGTGTGTAGCCAACTGCACTTAATTATGGTTGTGTATTTTATTAAGGGCAACTTACCAGTGGCTGCACCACTAAAGAATGTGCCTCTCTCTACCCCAGCTACTGCTTGTAGGGCCTCAGGGAGGGTGGGGCCTTATGAGCCACTCACCCCCATCCATGATGGAATGTTGGTAGGCCCAGTTTCCTGTCGTCCTTGTGCTGTGGGTTCATGGGGAAAGCAGCTATCACCATCAGCTCCATTTCACTACAAATACACAGTGCTCAGAGATTGCTGCCCTGTGAGAGGTCCCTGGTTCAGTTCCCAGAATCCATATCAGGTGGGTCACAACTGCCTATGACTCTAGCTGGCCTTGAGGGCACCTGTACACATATACATATAAATTCAAAACAACAAAACTCTTAAGTGCTCTGGAGTTTAAAGAAATTAGCATCGGGAGGTAGAATGGTGGTTGAACATGAGAGCTTAAGTTATGGCGGCCACAGCATATAAAACTGGGCAATCTCATCACTTGTTCCCTCAGCACGGGTGGCTGGCCAGCCAGTCTAACTGAATTGGTGAGTTCACTGAGGGACTATTTCAGGAGATAAGATTGTAATTGAGGAGACACTTGACACTAACGTGTGGCTTTTCACATGTTCTGCTTGCGTTTGCGCACTCACACCCCTGTGCCTGTGTTCTTCTGAAGGCTTCAGAGTCAAAGCACACAGACTCACTGGGTTTCTTTTTTTTTTTTTTTCCAGAAGAGGAAAATGGTGTTCTCAAACAATTTTGTACAAAGACACCCAGTAATTTAGGACAGCCATGAAACAACCCATGTGTCTTGAATTAAGCTTTAACTCTGCTGCTAAAGCTGTAGGCTGTGGTGGAAAACAAGACAATTGTGAACCAAAAAATTACGAATGCTGTTGCTTCTGCCCACTGTTTACTGGGAATTTCCATGTACCAAGTACTTAAGGACATGTCACTAAAATCTCAAAATATTAAGGTTTTGTTGCTAGTATTTCACTTTATGAGGAAAAGGTCTAAGAGAAGCCAGGCATGGCCCCAACTTCTTGAACTTGATCAGGCAGGGCAATTGTCTGAGCCCAGGAGTTGTAGGCCAAGCCTAAGTAACATAGATCCTGGTTCCAGTAACTACAGTCTGCCCTGTTTGTGAATGACAGGCACCCCTACCCTGAGGTTTCTGGGTTTGGAGTTACTTAAGGGACACACCTCTGGGCATATTTGTGAAGTTGTTTCCATGAAGGTTTAGCTGAAGAGGGAAGACCCACCGGGGGCGGAGCATGAGGGCATCATTCCATGGGCTGAGGCTCAGGACTAAATAACACTGTTAATAGGTGCACATGCCTCGTATCCCAAGGGTCACATAGTGAGACTTGGAGAGAGAAAGGAGAAAATCAGTAGAGCTACACAATGATGGGGTACCCTCACATTATGAGCCAAAATAAATTGACCCTCCTTCCCTAATTGCTTTTGCCACAGCAAGAAAATTAAAAATAAAAAAATACAACTGGGCAGTGGTGCCACACACCTTTAATCCCAGCACTTGGGAGGCAGAGGCAGGTGGATTGTTGTGAGTTCAAGGCCAGCCTGGTCTACAAAGTGAGTTCAGGACAGCCAAGGCTACACAGAGAAACCCTGTCTTGAAAAACCAAAAAAATAAAAAAGAGGACAGTCTGTATATTTGCCCTTACAGGGCTGAAGGTAACGTGTTTGGGAAATACAATCTTAGGACCAGCATCATGAGGTCAGACGTGGCTACTACACTGTCGACTCCAGGTCTCTCTGGTGCCTCCTGCTATCTGTGTTCAGCCATTGGAAAGAAGAATGCCCTCCTGGACAAATGGTTAAAACATGTAATAGCCCGTGCCTGCTCCCATGTCGGTTGTTGCACTTTGTGTGGGAAACCAGAAGCAATTGGAATGTAGACTGCTGGTCTTGAAGAACGTCAGGTCTTGTGGCATCAGGGAAACGGCTGGTGAGTCACTCTAGGCTAAGCCCCTTTCCTGGAGCTTGTTTCAGACCCTTGGCGGCCTGTCTTCCCCATTAGTTACCTAGGGAGTGCCAAAGTAACACTGAACTGTAGAACACTAGACGAATGAGGAATCATTCTGAGAGATGACAATCTTTAGGCTTAGAAGTTGGTTGCTGGCGTCCATAGGAGTTTAATTGGCCTAATTTTTTTAACAGCTTTTTTCTTTTCTAAAGATTTATTATGTATACAGTGCTCTGCCTGCATGTACACCTACAGGCTGGAAGAGGGCATCAGATCACATTATAGATGGTTGTGAGCCACCATGTGGTGGCTGGGAATTGAACTCAGGGCCCCTGGAAGAGCAGGCAGTGCTCTTAACCACTGAGCCATCTCCCCAGCCCCGCCTAATTCTAATATAAACATTTTGTGAGAACTGGGGTCCAAATCCTAGGACTGCCATAAATGTACCTAGGACCTTAGGCAGCTGACTGCATAGAATCTCAGTCCATCTGCCTGTAAAACAGGGCATGTATAAAATAACTAAAAGCTGGGGCCTGGAGAGATGGCTCAGAGGTTAAGAGCACTGTCTGCTCTTCCAAAGGCCCTGAGTTCAATTCCCAGGCACCATATGATGGCTCACAACCATCTTCAATGAAATCTGGTGCTCTCTTCTGGCCTGCAGGTGTTACATGTAGGCAGAACACTATATACATACATACATACATATATACATACATACATACATACATACATACATACATACATACATACATCTAAAATAACTAAAAGTTTACCAGAGATGGCACAACCAATTTGGAAAGCAATTTGCCAGTTACTGGAAAGGTTAAACGAGCCATCATGGTGGCTCAGCAGGTGAAGGGCCTTGCTGCCAAAACTGATGACTAAAATTTGATACCCAGGACCCATAGGTGGAAGAAAAATGACTCCTAAAGACTATCTCTGACTTCTGCACACACAGCATTTTTATTTGTATTATTTTTTTAAAGGTTTATTTATTTTACGTGAGTGTTCTATCTGCAGGTCACCTGCTGCCAGAAGAGAGCATCAGATCACATTATAGATGGTTGTGAGCCACCTTGTGGTTGCTGGGAATTGAACTCAGGACCTTAGGAAGAGCAGACAGTGCTCTTAACTGCTGAGCCATCTCTCCAGCCCAACATTTTTAAAGGTTAACCAGAGTGACCATTAAAATCCAGAAATTCTCTTTCTAGAATGTTTGTTTGTTTTTTGAGACAGGGTTTCTCAGTGTAACAGCCCTGCTGTCCTGGACTCGCTTTGTAGACTAGGCTGACCTTGATTTGTTTTTTGTTTGTTTTTTCAAGACAAGGTTTCTCTGTGTAACCTTGGCTGTCTTGAACTAACTTTGTAGACCAGGCTGATCTCGAACTCACAGCAATATATATACCTCTGCCTCCCAAGTGCTGGGATCAAAGGCATGGGCCACCATGCCCTGCTTCAGGCTGACCTTGAACTCATAGAGATCTGCCTGCCTCTGCTTCCCATGTGCTGGGATTACAAGTGTGCACCACCACATCCAGCTCCTCCTAGAAAATTTTACCTAAGAAAAGTGAAAAATAATACATTACCTGGTCAAACAATTTTATTCCTAATAAAAAAGAAAGAAAAAGAAGTATTCAAATGAATTTCACTGATAGTGTATAAGCATGTGGTATGCCCACACAATGGAATATAACTCAGCAAGGAAAAGAATGAGGCACAAATAAGCACTCAAATGTAGATGTATCTTGGAAGCAGTGATAAGAAAGCTTAAGGACAGCCTATATATCACAAGCAAGACAAGACTCTACATAGGCGCAAAGTAGAACAGTGGTTTCCAGAAACGGTGAGTGAGTGCTGGAAGCTACCTTTGCTAAATAGGAGTTTTTGTTTTGTTTTTTTAAGATTTGTTTTTATGTGTATACTGTGCTCTGCCTGCATATACACCTACATGCCAGAAGAGGGCATCAGATCCCAGTATAGATGGTTGTGAGCCACCACGTGGTTGCTGGAAAATGAATTCAGGACCTTCAGGATCTTCGGAAGAACAGCCAGTGCTCTTAACCTCTGAGCCATCCACCCCCCACCCCCACTCTTTTTTTATTTTTATTTTTTTTATTTTTTGGTTTTTCGAGACAAAGTTTCTCTGTGTAACAAGTCCTGACTGTCCTGGACTTTCTTTGTAGACCAGACCTGACTGGCCTCGAACTCACAGACATCTACCTGCCTCTGCCTCCCGAGTGCTGGGATCAAAGGCGTGTGCCACCACACCAGGCTTTCAGGCTGACCTTGAACTCATAGAGATCTGCTTGCCTCTGCCTCCCAAGTGCTGGGATTAAAGGCGTGCGCCACCACGCCTGGATCAGTGTTATTCTTATAGAATTGTCCCACGAGCTAATTTATACTCCCCTAAACAGAGCAGTAGAGTGGTTCAGTTCCCTAAACTCAACTTGTGTCTCATCACTGTTCTTCAAAATAAACGAGCGAAGCAGCCCCACCCACGACCCTGTTTCGCAAGGATCCGGCCCATGGAGGCAGAGGCCGGCAGGACCTCCGGGGAAGTCCTGAGCCTTCGGCTGGAGAGCCGCAGCAGGTGACACGCCAGCCCGGGGCCAACCCGGAAAAGCCAGACGAGCTAGTCCAGGTGAGTTTTCGTGATTGGCAGCCGGGGAAGGCGGGTCCCTGTTGACGGTTGTCCCGCCCCCTCACGTCGATCCAGTTGGCGCCGGTCTGGGGGAGGGGCGGAGCCGGGGACCCTCGGCACCCATTGGGCGCGTGGTGGGAGCTCCCTGAGGAGCCGCCCCCAGCTTTGCGGCAGCCAATGGGCGCGGCGCGTGGGCGGGGCGTCGGCAGCGTCGGAGGAGGCCAGGAGGCTGAGGCGACTGAGGTGGCCGCTGGCGCTCTGGTGGCGGGCGCGGCCGGGATGGCGAAAAGCAGCAGAGAGAATGGGCCGCGCGCGCCCGCAGCGGGCGGGAGCCTGTCGGGGACCCGGGAGAGCCTGGCCCAGGGCCCCGACGCCGCCACCGCCGACGAGCTGAGCTCGCTCGGCTCCGACTCCGAGGCCAACGGCTTCGCCGAGCGTCGCATCGACAAGTTCGGCTTCATCGTGGGTTCGCAGGGCGCCGAGGGCGCGTGAGTAGCGCTGGGGTCTGGGCCGGGCGCGGGCCCTGCGCAGGCGTGGGCCTGACCCACCAACGTGTCTTCACTGCCCCATCCCCACGGACGCGCCCCAAGCGGCAGTCTACTTCCTACCTACGGACAGTCAGACCATCCCCTTCCTCCCCGCCCCCCACTCCACCCCTCACCCAACCGACTTGATCCGCTCCCTCCAAAGAGGGCTCCCCGTGCCCTCCCAACTCGGGGATAGCCACCAGCACCAGCTTCTAAACTCACCAGGTCACCCTGGCTTTGCCACCCCCTGACATGCGCACAGATGGCTGCCCCATACTTTTTCCCCACAGCTATTCTCCGTCTCTCCCTCCCTCCCTCACAGAATCCTTGTCCCACCACCTCAGGATCCTTAACCCAGGAAATCTTAAGACTTCAGGACTCCCGGCCGGCCCCACCCCATTCCAGGTCACACTAACCCTCATATCCAGACACATAGGCCTTAAAAGGGTTGACACTGGCCAGCTCCCTCCCAGACAGCCCCGTCTTGTCACCGGCAGTTTCTTTCCATCGTGGAAAGGTCAGAGAATGTCTGTCGGTCTCTCTCTCTCTCTCTCTCTTTCTCTCTCTCTCTCTCTCTCTCTCTCTCTCTCTCACACACACACACACACACACACACACACACCCTCTGCCAAGAGTCAGCTTTGTCCATTTGTCACAGGCAACAGGTGGGCAGACACTCCCCTTTCCTGGTAGTTACATGGTGACAGCACCTCACCTCTAGTACTGTCTGTCAGCTTGATCACTACGGGAGCCAGCCAGTAGACTCCCAGGCTGCTAGGTGTTTATATTTCCTTCCCAAATCCAGATCTCTAGGACAGGAGTAGGAGGGAGACAGCAGGGGCCCCACTCATGTAGCACCCCACCCTTGAGTACCCAGGCACCCCACCAGCTAGTAGAGAAAGGTGAAACAGTGGAGTATCACCTTGCCTCCAAGATGGGCATAGTGGGCTCCGCAGAACGCCTAGAAGCCAGTCCTCCCAGAGGTTGTGGGTGCAATCTGGTGGTCCCCTCAGGAAGATGGCTTCTAGGTCCAACTTATATTCCAGTTGTCTTGTGGTATCTGACTAGTGCTATACTCAGAATGACACACTTTCCTTCCGTTTTGTGCCTCCCAGTTTAGAGAAGACAGGGCCTCACAGTTACCAGGGGAGCCCTACTCCAGGATATATCCCCCCTCTTCTCTGACTGGTTGTGACTGCCCAAGGTGTCCCCAGCTATTTTTGTGACTTACAGAAGTGCTCACCTGTCTTAAGAAACGTACTCCCAGTCGGGCGGTGGTGGCGCATGCCTTTAATCCCAGCACTCGGGAGGCAGAGGCAGGCGGATTTCTTTGAGTTTGAGGCCAGCCTGGTCTACAAAGTGAGTCTAGGACAGCCAGGGCTCTGTTCTACAGAGAAACCCTGTCTTGGAAAAACCAAAGAAAGAAAAAAAGAAACCCACTCCATAAAGTTGTCCCATATAAATGTCACTTCTGTAATATCACCCCCCCACCCCGCCCAAGAGTCTCTTATTTACCAAGCCTCCTCCTCCTTAGCATGAGAAATTTACAAATCTGGGCCTCTGACCTAAATGGAGTTTCCTCCTCCCTCCTGGCTGTCTCTTCCAGCCCCTCCATTCTTGCTCACATTAGGCTAAGCCTAGTCCAGTTCAGAACTCCGAGAGCCCCTCATTCTCACCCTTCACTCTGACTTTGTCCTAGTTTCTTTGGTGTGAGCTTGTGGAAACCTAGAGAGTATTAGGGTGTGTTTCAGTTGGGGCATAGTCATCAGAGGTCAAGAGCCTGGGAGGGGTGAGGTCTTAAGGGGGTGGGAAGGAATTCTCAGTTTTACTTGTGGGGTCTTGGAAGCAACAGCTCAGATTTTCTGGTAAGTTCTAAAGCATTAGAATTCTTCCATGCTTGTTGGACATTTAACCAGATTTCAGAGTGCAGGGTGATGTGATAGAGTGAGGAAGTGTCAGACTTTATGATCATACTCTTCTGGCTTTGTGACCTTGGATAGATCTTGAGTCCCTAGCCTGCTTATTCAAGGGCAAAGGTAGTGCCTATGACCATTGCTATGGAGAAAAACAAAAGTTAGATATATGAAAGCACCCAGCACTGTGTGTGGCATAAGTAGTAGCTCAAGAAATAGTTTTCTTTCTCCTTCTAAGAGACTGAGAAATGAAAAGAAAAGTTAGGGCGTACCCCTGGTATTTGAGCACCTAGCACCATGCCTGGCACAAGTGGTAGCCCCAGAAATAGTTTTCTTCTTCTAAGGGTCTGAGAAATGAAGAGAAAAATTAGGGCGTACCTCTGGTATTTGTGGGAAGTGACGCCCAATGGGAGCAACTCCCTTTGGCTCTCATCCCCAGCCAGGCAGCCAGATATCTATCTTCTCCACCCTCCAACTGCAAACCTGGGATATGGCTGTGCAGATGCCCTCTAAATCTCTGGTGTCTGTGAGGCCAAGGTTGGAGTTAGGTCCCAGCTCTACTTCTGTCGCCCTGCCTTGCTTTCTTCAGCTTGTTGGTTAGCAAAGTCTCTGATTTCAGAAAGTTTGGATCTTCTTTGTTTAGTTTATACTGTGATTCTGAAAAAGCCAAAAGTAAGTCCCTGCCCAAGGCCGTAGAGGGGAAGTTGTGGGAGGTTTCAGGGTGACCGCCCTGAACCTAGTCTCGTGGTTGTGGGCTAGGAGTCCATGTGCTATCCCAGAGAAGTGAAACATTAGCACAAATGGCCTGCCATGGAGGTGATGGGGACTCTGTCTCCAGATTAAAGGTCCATTTCAGACACCCTGGGCCAAAGGTTGTCTCAGTACAGGTCAGTTTTGCTAGTTGCCGAGGACTGTGAGAATAGGAAAGAAATCAGAGGCCTCCTCACTCTAGTGTCTGTTGCATACTGGCCTGAAGTTTATCTAAAATTGTGGACTGAGCTGGAACAGATCTTAAGAAATTGACCAGTGCCATTTATGCCTTTAATCCCAGCACTTGAGAGACAGAGGCAGGAGGATCTCTGTGAGTTTGAGACCAGCCTGGTCTACATAATGAGTTCCAGGACAGCCAGGGTTACACAGAGAAGCCCTGTCTGAAAATGAGAGAGAGAGAGAGAGAGAGAGAGAGAGAGAGAGAGAGAGAGAGAGAGAGAGAAGAGAGAGAAGCTAGTATAACCTTTATATAGAAGATAAAACAGAGACCAGAGAAGCAAAGCTTGTTTAAATTCACACAGCATAATACAGCAGAACTCGAACTTGGATCCAGGATGTCAGAATCCCAGGTCAGGACCAGCTTCACCATCCATCATGATGACCCTTCAGCCTCAGCAGGAAATCTGTAAAACTGACTGGTTGGTTACCCATCTGGTTGGCAGACAGGTAAAACTGAAGGTAACTAACAGGAATCTATCTGCTATCACTTCCTTTGCTTCCTCGTCACTTCATACACCCTCAGCTGTATAGGAGGCTAACAGAACAGCCAGGAAGGGTAAGAGCATGTTGTCATTAGTCTGACTAGCTTAGGGCTGGACCAACCCGCCTTATTCACCTTTTTCCCCTCAGGTCTGCACTGGAGTAAATATGCTCAATATTTATTTTTGTTTTGGCTTTGGTTTTGGTTTTTTCCTGACAGGGTTTCCCTGCATAGCCTTGGCTGTCCTGGACTCTCTTTGTAGACCAGGCTGGCCTTGAACTCACAGCGATCTACCTGCCTCTGCCTTTCGAGGGCAGGGATTAAAGGTGTGTGCCACCATGCCTGGCTTTTGTTTTTATTTCTGTTTTGTCAATATTTATTAATTGGATGATGTACTGGTAGATATTCTAAGCCAGAAAACTGAAAGTGAACTTAGAGATGGCCACTGTCACACAGATAGATGTGACATAAGTGTTAGCATTTCTTTTTCAGTCTGTTAGGAGAAAACCTGAGGCTTGAACCCAGAGTTCCCTATGCTGTTCCACTTTTTCATCTTGTCATTCAGCCTGCTCTGTAGGAAACCTTTAGTGGGACTGAACTGTTCCCTGTCTGCTCTTGAACACTAGCCAAAGGCAAGAAAGCAGCTAGCCCATGAATGACCCTGTGGGTGGCACAGGCACAGACAGAGGCCCTGGCAACGTTAGTTCTGGGTTGGCTCAAGGCTTAGCAGGATAGTGTAACCCCAAAAAGACCAGGGGTTCTGCACAGGGAAGGGTTGTGGAGGGATTGATGTTACCCTTCTATCTCTCGAGGGGAAGAGCAACCTGTCTGATGGCGTCTCTACAACTGAAAGTTGGTCAGGAGAGGGAAAGAAACAAGCTAGATCTCTAGTGGCTGGAGAGGTAAATCCCTAACCTTTCTCTCCTTTTTCCATGTGATTATCAGCGCTGGCCTGAGGCTGGAGCTTCCCACCCAGCCTCAATATGCTCAGTATGTAGGCTAGATGAGTCAGGAGTTATGCTCTTTGGGATCCTGTGAGCATTGGCTTCCTGTTAGGGGAGCAAGTGATTTGAGCTGAGCTCAGGGAGAAACATCTGGAACAGCAGTGTCTTCTTTAATCCTCTGTTCCCTCTACTTCTAACCAATTATGTCAGCCCAGTGACTTTGGAAGTCATAAAACTGGCTTAATTGGCATCCTTACAGATTGGTCTATGCCAGCTTTTGTTGAGGTGGGGCCAGGGCCCTCCTGGCAAGCCAGAGCCTGCCTGTTTGCTGTCATGCCACCACTGCCTTTTTTAGTTTGTAAGCTCAGACTATCCACCTCTCTTGAGCTAATAGAGGTCCCAGGAGGGCATGGAGCTGGCAGTGAGTGGTCTATGGGTAGGCCATTTGGAAGAATACAGCTGTGCATGTGGGACCCAGGTCTTTTACTCTAGACCATGGGCCCTCCCGTGTGTTTCTTCCCACCTCCTTTTACTCAGCCTCGAAGGAGAAGCCAGTTTGATGGCCTTGTTCTGAAGCCTCTGACAAGATCGGACTTGGTAAAGGAGGAGCAGCTCACCAGCTGCTGTCCTGGGAAGGTGCCTGTGTGTCCACTTGCTAGAAACCCTAAGCTGTGGGAAAGAGATAAGCGGTGGAGCCTGCTTGATGGTTTGTCTCCCCAGCATCTGGCCTGAAACATGACCTGGGGGTGGGGGACAACAATGCCTGACTGAGGCTCAGTCACCCAATCTGTTTCCATCGAGGTGGGGGAAGAAGGTAGTCCTGGGCCCTCTCCTAGTACAGCCTCTGGAGCCTGCCTGTCTGCATGACCGTGAAGTTGTTGCCTCATTTCTAAACCTCAGTGTCTCATCCATGAAAAGGTTATGCTAATACTGACTTTTAGGCCTTGCTGTGAGGTTTAAATTAACTGTTGTGTGACAAGAGCCTGGGACAGAGTAGGTGCTCTTAAAGACTAGAGTAGTCAGTGAAGTGAGCTACTTTCATTTCAGGCCACAGTGAGGCCCTGCCCTGTGGGCAGGAGAGAACCCTTATCCAGGTGAACACTGCCCTGAAGGGTGGCAGTCTCCATTCTGAACACAAGCACCTACAGACTTCAGAAAAGAGTGCCCCAAATTTATCACCTGATAAGTCCTGAAGCAGCCAGGCCAGTTTTCATCCTCCCACATGGGTTCTGTTGGGGGGAGTCCTAGAAGGGAGAAAATTGGTCTAGCTGTCCCGCTGGCAAACCAACACTCCTGCTTAGAAGCTCCCTTATCCAGGGTTTTAGGGCAGCCGTCAACTTGCTTTCTTTGTTTCATCTTCCCTTTCTCCATCTCTCCTACTCTGTTCCCTGTCTGGCTCTTCAGAGGCTGGCACACATTGGCTCTCTACTGCTGCTTAGGCAGTGATGGAGGCAGCCGGTGTGGCAGCGGGGGAGCCAGCCAAAGGCTTCGTTTTGCTAGCTTAGCCACATTAGCCATGAGCTTACTTTCCAGACACTCGTTTGAATGCCTCCTCTGCCAGATGCCATGACTGGGACAAGAGCCGAACAAGACATCTCTGTCTTGTTACCCTCAAGGAATTCAGACTGGGTGGAAGACAGAACCACAAACAAATCTGCAATGTTGAGTGATAAAGGCTGTAATTGAGGTGTGCAGCTGCTCTGAGAGTCGACAAGAGGAAGCAGCAGCTTTGCCTACAGGAACATATGAAGACATGCCATTTGATCCTAGCACTCAGAAGGGACACGCAGGGTCTCTTCATTAGATGGTAGAGGGCTGTGTGCAACATTCCACCCCAAAAGCCAGCTGTTTGAGAAGTCTAATGTGCTAAGAGCAGAGGTGGCAGGCAGCATGGAAGCAAGTGTGGGCTGGGAAAAAAGAGGTCAGGCAGACAGCCTTGAATGCCAGCCTGAGTCCTCCTGTGTTTCAGAGGGGCTAGTTGTTGAAGATGGCAGAAAGAGGAACTAGATCACAGGGGGTAAGATTGTCATGAGAGACCAAGATGAGCCAAAAGATTTGGAAGACGTTATACCGAAGTGAGAAAGAGACTGGCACGTCATTAGAGCTTGGACTGTGGCTAGCCCTGTGAGTGACAGGGGTGGAAAGGCCTTTTACAGGGCCTATCCTGGAGCCTTTGCAGTGGGCTGCTGCTGATTTAGCTATGTCATATTCCCAAGGTGCATAGCTTGGCTGGAATGCCCAGGGCACATCAAGGAGCTCTTTGTCTCTCTCTAGCAAGAGAGAGAGTTGGTTGACCTGGCTGGGGGAGGCAGGAGGGTGAGTGACACTGAGCTTTGTGGTTGCTGCCTGGTAAACAAATTAGATGGTAAGAAAATCTGCAAGGAGAGCCAGGCTCCTCTCCAAGGAGCTAGGAGTGAGACTGAGGGCAGAGGAATCCTACCTTAGGGTGGTATGGCAGCTGGGACAGAGGATTTAGGGCTTTCAGCAAAGCATAAACCGATCAAGGGAGGCAGATGACAATCAAGGGCCAGTTCGATTTCGTGGAATATCTTTATTTTCTTCTTCTATCTGGTGTCATGGCTGGGACAGCTGAGTCCTGTACCTATGAGAGGCAAGCTCCTAGGGGCACCACCAAGTTGTAGAGATTAGAGATTCTGACTAGAAACATGGCTTTAGGCTATGGTCTGGGGGAAGTACTCTTAA